>NC_061520.1:5583333-5934166 GCF_022379125.1 Scophthalmus maximus
TCATAGGTCGGCTCCATGTATTCTCGAGGCCCATGGCGGGATTACAAACTAAAAACCACCTCGTTTCCACGTGGTGCCTACCTTGCATGAAGTACAGGACAAGGATGCATGAGGAGATGGACTTGGAGGTCACCTGGATCCACCACTGGAAGAAGAACGGGAACAGCAGCACTCTGACCAGACCTTTTCGAGTCAGGGCTGCCCAGGGACTCTCTGGTTTGGCTTTGCTGAATGTGGATCCTGAGGGGTACAAATGAGTCCTGCTCAGCTTTTTAAGGAACTATTACAAATATGGCTAAAAAACTGATATCCCCTCTACACACTAGACAAACTACAGTTGTTTGGTATTTCTCTTAAATTGTTGGCGTTAGATTATCGCGGTACAGAACTACTCTTTATTCATTCTTACCTCTTACGAGGTCGACATCAATGAGGTCTTGCTTGATGTAACCCGTCTTCCTTGGTTTGCTGTCTAAACCCTGGATGAATTGCGAGGGATACTTCAATTTAGTGGCAATTCACGAGATAAATAAATACATGAATACACTCACATTTATTACTTTACAGAGATTTGTAGGTGTCTCACATTTAGATCTGCCTTCTCCAGAGATTTCTCCCAGACTTGTTGATCATAGGCCCCGATCTGGAACAACAACAACAGAACTTTTATAATCTTTTACATTCACCATCCGGGGTTTGTACTAAAGATTTACTTCTTATTTCATGCTTAAATACAGTTAAAATGTAAGCTGACAGCTAAGAGTCTGAAAATGTTGGATATATTTGTATTTCATGTTTATATAAAACATGTTTGTAAATATTTGTGTTTTATGTTTATACAATGCATGTTTGAGTATACATACAAGTATTTTATTTTATATTATGTTTGTTTATATTTGTATAAACAATGTTTGTTTATATTTGTATTATACAAGTATAATTATAGTATTTTATTTTATATAATGTTTGTTTATATTAGTATTTTCTGTTTATATAATGCTTGTTTGTCTACTTTTGTATTTCATTTTCATATAATGCAAGTTTATATGTATATTTCTGCATTTTCTGTTTATATAATGCTTGTTTGTCTACTTTTGTATTTCATTTTCATATAATGCAAGTTTATATGTATATTTCTGCATTTTATGTTTATATAATGCTTGTTTTTCTACATTTGTATTTCATCTTTATATACGTTCATGTATATATTTAAGTATTTTATGTTAACATATATATTTCTATTCCATGTTTACATAATACTTAATCCAGGGTTCATACACCTTTTCCAAAATCAAATTCAAGCACTTCTGAAGCATTTTCAAGGTCGATTTTCATGCTTTTCCAGCACCTTACATCTGTGGTAAATTACAGATTTCTACGAATACACACGTTTAGTTTTATGCGTTACACAACCGAAAATTGTTGTTTTGTAATAACAGAAGGATAAGATAAGGAAAAAAAAATCTGAAACAATTTAAGCATTTTCAAGCACTTTATCCAAAACTCAAGCACATTTCAAACCTTGAAAACAAAACTTTAGAATTCAAGCATTTTTAAGGATTTCAAGCACCAGTACTGTTGCACCTCACCCAGTCACATTTACTTCAGATTACAATCATCTTTTTCCATTTCATTTTATTTGACCCTATTCTTTTTGAACTTCTCAGTTTCTTCAACAGCTGACTGCATCGAGTGACTTTTGCATTGACGACAACAAAGCCTTTTATTTGAACTGAATATGTTTTTGTCTTGGTAACTGGCTTGTTGGATAAATACCGTACAAATAAACAAACAGACACAGTGGTGACGTGATGCTTGCTACCTTCTCCTGGTACCAGGCTATTCTGGTCATCGTGTCGCGACGGTGGGAGCCAGTGAACTCAGGAGTCAGGTCATCTCACACGGAGCACCGGGCGTCGACCCACGTCTGTTCTCTAAACACAGAACCGGCTCGGCCACATTGATCCTGGCACGAAGGACGAACCACGGAGGAGGAGGACGACAACATCATCAACAACAACAACAACAACAACAACAACAACAACAACAACAACACACAGGTGACATCACTCGTGAACGTACGTAAGCTATGGAGCATCACCGTCACACTACATGGCAAAGCTAACGTTAGCAAACCTAGCCGCCTGTTAGCAGGTAGCCCAAAAAAAACTACAACGCACCTGAGGTAAAAACCGCGCGCATCGATCAGACACGAACTACAGGAAGCGTTCAGTTTCAGCCCAGACTTTTCTCAAATACCTGTCGTGCGCGTCAGGGGTGTTGCAACTGTTGCCGAGTGGAGCCAACGACCGATCTGCGCCGACGGTGAGCTTTGCCTCAACTGCCACGTTGCGACGCGATCGGTGACTTGTAGCCGAAAGCCCGCATCGATAACTTCGCTCTCTTCTGTGCGCAGGTGACAGTTCGCGGACACTTTCATTCCAGTTGTTCGGAACTTCTCCAACTTCACTTTTTGTGAAACGTTCAGCCCCGTTTTTTTCCGCTTCCTTCCTTTTCCGGGGTTTGTTGTGTTCGAGCGACGGGGTTTGTTTTACCCCCGAGTGTAATCTGTCAGGCGTAATTTGCGACCGTTCAGGCCGCGTCTGAAACACTTTTGTTTCGGTGGGATTGTCGGGAAACAATCCGTTACAGTTGCCTAATACCGTGGTTGAACTGTTTCACATTTTAATACGTTAACATATGAACGGTGAAGCGTGGTGCAGCGCGTTTAAATAGAAAGTGCTGCCTGAAAGACAAAATGAGGGCAAAACTACCCCTAAGGTCTTTTTTCTTTATTTTTCACAAATCAGAATGAAAGAGCAAGTCCGAGCTAGTAGATTCGTCAAGAAAAGACACGTTAAGAATGCAACGAGCCCAGGTTTTCTTTACTTATTACTCTGCTGAGTATGTTGATCGAACTATGCAATAATGTGAAAGGTATAAACAGCATTACATTACATTAGCTGACACTTTTGTCCAAAGCGATTTACAATAAGTGCATTCAATCATGAAGATATTACCCAAAAAGTGCGAGAGTCATGGTGTTCATAGAAAAGAAAAATCAAACATGCAATTTCTCCATTTTAAATTTATTATTTGTCTTATTATTTTATCTCAAGTGATGATGATGATATAAAATGAGCACAAACTACACTGCAGGTACAGACACCTGTGTATTTATGATTCTGATAAAATTATACATATAAGAGAAAAGCACGGAATAGCACTAGTATCTAAAGGGTCCATTGCTCAGCTAAATGACAGTCATCTGTGCACCAGTGGTCAAAATGAAAAGATCTGAGAGTACGACTCTCCGCTGTTGTCAGGCAGGTTTGTCTGCAGCCTGTCAAGACAGAGAAAAAGGGGTCATTTGTCATTCGACTCCTGAGTGTCCACTGATGGTTGGTCTTGCTCAGATGCACACATGATCTTCGCCTTGACCTTCTTGTTTGAAGACATGATGAAGTAGGGGCTGAGGGCGGCGTAGCAGGAGGAGAAGAACACCCTCATATCAGCCACCACCGGTGACACCTTAGTCACCGTCAGCATGTAGATCCAGATCACGTTATCAATCCCAAAGAAGACCGCGTACAGAATGACCAGGGTGACCACGGTTTTGGCGGCCCTGGTCTCTGCTCCAGCGCCCTGAGAGCGACGGATCCCTCTCACCCGGCGGCTGTGGCGATGGAGAAGCAGCAGGATGTAACCGCTGGAGCCCAGCATCAGGGCGACAAAGGCAAAATCCCTCCCAGAGACAGCCACCCCGTTGATCACATAAGACAGGTGGTCTCTGAAGTCCACATGACAGAAGCCCAGGTTGAGGGTGAAAGCGGGGACAGTGCCGTTACGTGGAGCCATAGAGAAGAAAGGGGCCGCGATGCAAATGGCCATGTTTAGGAGCCACAGTCCTGCAAAGGTTGGGAGCACCAGGGAGGGAAGGGCAGGCTTCAGCCTAGACAAGCGGGGCCCAGCGGGGGCGATGGTCACCGCCTGAAACACACTGAGCATGCAGGTGATGCAGACTGACAACGCCCGGCCAATGCGGTAGGAGTAGATCACCACTTTGCAGCCGGCATCGTTCAGCAGGTCCCTCAGCCCGAACACAGTCATGGTCTGAGGGACGCAGCGGGTCAGCAGCAGCATCAGGTTGGCAAACGCCAGGTGGCACAGGATCATGTCCACAGGCAGGAGCTTGGGCTCGGTGTAAACGATGTGGCAGTAGGCCAGCAGCACCACGACGTTCCCCAGGATGCCCATACCTGTTTGCAAGAGGAAGGAGACCCCTTTGATGGTCACACACAGATCCATGACACCGCACGCCTGCGCAAAGTAGACAGAGGAGCAAATCTGTTGCAAACACGCTGCACAAAATCACAATCCTACAAGTTGGTTACATCAAGTTGCATAACGCCGGTGCTCACCTGAAGTCGCAGATGGTAAAGTAAAGCCTGTTGTGCATTAACCGTTTAATACCGAGTGTCATTAGAATTTATAGTCTTCGATGCCCCTTGAGATCATTGGCCGACATGGTGTTCAGCCCAGTTTAACAAATAACAAAATCTGCGATGGTCTCAGAAGACGAACGCTGTCAGGGAACACAACAGCACTGAACTATACACACAATTTTTCAAGTCTGTCTCACAATAGTTAGGTGTGTGTGTGTGTGTGTATTTGCAGAAACAATATTTGGTTGCTGTTACATTACTGCTTTTTACACCGATCCCTTCCTAGATGGTGGGGAACAAAATCCTCAGTTCTTTTTTTCCTTTCAAAATGAATTTGATGCCTAATAAATATATATAGCCTCAGTCATCTGGATTAAATAAATCATTACAGTAAGTTAAAGTATGAGAATTCTCTTTGTGTCTGACAACGTTTCTGCTGAGCTGCAACAATTTGCAGCGTTTATAACAAAGTGTTATAATGAGATATTTTAATGACGAGTGCGAGCATGACGAATGATTACAGCAAGGCCCAGTTTCTTTAAAAAAAGTGAAAATCTTTTAAGTTTTAAATGTGACATCCTATTTATCTTAAAAATATTCCCTTTTTTTCAAGGGAGAAAAACTATGTGGCACCCTAAAGGCCAGCTCAAAAGATCAATGACAATGAAAATAGAACTGGGGAATTAATTAATTAGTACACTTTCTGGTTGGGAATCAGATACAGTAGCACGTGTGACATTAAATGTCAAACAACGGTTGCATGAGTCTACAGATGGCCCCTTCCTTTTTATAGATATGAATGAAATGAATTGTGACAGCATTTCAGATTAATTTCAGGCTTTATTGTTGGGAAATTTAAAGTTATTTAGATCTCTTAGGTATGTGAATTCTAAACTTTTAATAGTCTCTTCCTGTTGTTTAATTCAGCATGCGACTTTCTTTGCACAGAGAAACTAACAAATCAACCTTCTGAAATATTACAATCCGAAAAAACAACAACAACACCAAAAAGAGTTAAACAGCCCCTTATGGAAACAACAGTGTGAGGTTAATATTGATGCAACGTGAGCCTGATGATGCCTTGAATGAGCCGTCGAGAGGCTCCCACACGCGGAGCTGCTCTCCTCCTCCATGTCCTGGGAGCATGTTAAAAGACACAGCGGAGCGAGGCAATTAGCAATATAACAACACGTGTCCGTACTAATTGGGGGCATAGGGACAACCAGCCATTATTCATTTATGTTCTTCACTCTCGGTGCTAACATGTGCTCTAATAGAATTTTGTAACACGTACCCAAGGTCATTACAGCGGCATCTATTGTACCTAAACTGTAAATGGAAAATATGAGTATTTTCTCAGTTGCTAAATTCCGATTACGTGACGTATATTGGTGTTTGATAAAACGTGATATCTCCCGAGAACAAGCTTTGGTAACAGGCGTCATAAGATGTTATTTCCCTGTTTTCCCTTTTTAACGTGTTTACGCGTTCAGAGAGCTGATTAAAATGGCAAGTTGAAGCATGTCCTGCTCAGGGGATCATCATCATCATCATCATCATCATCATCATGTACAGTACACTGCAAGTTTTTTAAAAGCAGGCTTCCCCCCTGTGTCTTTAAAATTTGTTTGTTTTTCATTCATGGAAGATGTAAATTGTTCCCCCCCCCCCCCCCCCCCCCCCCCCCCCCCCCATTACACTAATTCAATTTATAAAAGTTACTATGTCCTTGAATTTATTATTTTGGTCTGTACATGCAATAAAATACACAAAGAGGCCAAAGAGTTTGTACGAATTGAAAATAACGTCAGTTACTGATTCCCCGCGTATACTCATAACTGAAACTTTTCCATTCCCTTTTCCAGAGGGTGGCCTCTAAGATTTATAATATACATCTTTTACAAGCAAACCTACTGGATTACTACTTACTTACTTCTCTTGAATTAGGACATGAATGGCATTTCAATCACCTAGCTGTTTACATGCAACTCAAATTAGCTCAGAGAAACGTCACTTTTGAACCTTTCGCAACTTTAGACATGCTGAAGAGGGCGAAACATCTATTGGCTGGTGAAGAGAGGAATATCCAGAGCACTTCTCACTGTGACAGTTAATCTGTCCCACAGCAGAAATGTGATTTAAGAAGCTTTTGGCTTAGCAGCCTCTCACTCTGATGCTGATGGGTCTCGCATATTTGCATTTGAGGGGATGAGGGGGGGAAAGTGACGTTCCATGACTTTAGATTTCTTTATGTTTACGATATGTCCGCATTACACCCTGAGACAACCTTTTTTCCCCCTGAAATTGTTCATTTAAATCATGCTTACATCCATAATGCTCAGTCGAAAAACATTCCTTTACCCATTACATCCATTCTACAGAGACTAACTTATCAATGTAAGCACCTCTCTGCGTGACCTGTTTCTCTGTTCTTTATATATTCAAGACAAGTCAGGTCATTTGACTCATATAGCAAAAAACCCCCCACACAACTAAACATCTATTTATCTTTTTTACAATGTGTACGTCCTTAGACTCTTGTTTTGAATAAGAAAAAAACCAAGAAGAGCAAAAAAAGAGATTCCTCTACTGCAATAAAGGTCAATTTAACAAATAAAACAAGCTAAACTAAATAAAAACAATTTATCTTATATGACATAAATGTAAGTGTAGAGGTATGAGTATAAATCTGAACATGCAAGATAAGTGGTAAGTAAATCATCACTTCCACCTACATATTGCTTACTGTATGCAGTGCTGAAAATATAGGTAATCTCATTATGGTCATATTGTAGAATTATTGTGTAAGAGTAGTCTCTCTTAATTTCGTGGTCTTGTGAGAAATAGCCTTAATATTCATCACTGGGTCCCTGCAGTTAAATCACGCAGCCCGCCCACACTGGTTGGCTTTTACAACATCCTCATGGTTTAGGTTTAATTCCATTTTAAGGACTTTTATTGCACTGGGTGAATTACACAATCATAAATCGTGTCAGGGCTCTCCGAGTGAAACTGAAGGTGATCCGTCATGCACACTGAGCGGGACGTCCTCTGTCTTTTCAGCTCTCTCCACTGGAGGACACTGTGGTGTTGGAATGACTGGCCCGTCTCTTTAACTGGTGCGAGCCTGTCGAATTGATTTCAGAAAAATCAAAACAAAATACCAAACGTAGTGTGTGGACGGTCTAATAAGGAAATCTCACTTTAGTACTAGAGAAATAAAAAACATGAAATCGTCTAGTGAAACAGTGACTCTGAGAAATAGTTTTAATCTTTTTTTTTTTTGGAGTATAGACATGAAACTAATAGATACCGCCCTTCATTTAATACAGTTCCATCTCCTGGTTGGATCTATGGACGCTGTCAATAAATCCAAACGCAGCTTTCTCTGTGTTATCCTGTCCGCCCGAAACCCAGCGCGGTGACAGAGGCAGTCATCTGAACTGATCTCAAGTAATTGGAGGCAGAGGGGAGAGAAGTCAATGGACCGTACAAAACAGATCCAACAGCCATTACCTGTTTGCAAGTAAGAACACAAACAACTCGACTACGTTCCGGAGAGAGGGGACCAGGGACGAGGCTCCAGTCCAGACCTCGTCCACTGGGACTGCTCTTACAGTAGGTGAGTGTGTAAACTTCAATTTTTTTCTGATATCATTTTGAAAGTTAAGTATCACTCAACATTAATAAAATGATAAACTGATTGCGTTACCGGAGGCGACAGGACCCTGGATCTGCTGTATGCAGGTGGTTAAGAGGCCTAGATTTGTACTTTGCGCAGTTATTTTTTGCACATTTTTCTATTCGCTTACCGTGTGTGTATTATTGTTACTACTACTGGTAGCAGTTTTTACATGTATCACACTTTACTTCCTCTTTTCTGAATGTGTCAAACAAGCTACTTCTCTTCAAGGCTCATTGAAGGTATGTTTTTCTGATTCTGATGATCAAGGTTTTATTGATTTGATCTCCCCCCCCCCCCCCCCCCCCCATCTTTCTGTCCCTGCAGGATTCTCTATCTATCCCTCAACCATGTAACACACTGCTGTCGTCCTGTCATGTCTCCTCCTGCTGCACCAGGAAAACTGGCTCCTCCCAGTTCCAGCAGATGCCATCCTCCCACATCTGGCCTGCGAAAAACCTGCTGCTGGTCTGCCACTATTTGGGCTTTGTGTTCTTCTTCCTCCTCGGCAGCTGCATGAGCAGGAGCTGGAAGACAGAATAACACGAGCACGAGAAACCATAGCATTAATGCACAATTCCACAGTAAGGACGTCCCCTCAAAACTGTCCAAACAGGCCAACAGGGCAGCCCAGGTAGGCAGAGAACATGGTGCCCCATGGCCCTTATGACCCTAGCCATTCTTCTCATCCTGGTCTTTCTTTACAAGCACAGCCAGCAGGTGGAAGGACTGCGCAGCAGCAGCCGTAGTGGTGGAGGCCGAGCAACGAGCAACGAGCAACGAACAACGAGCAACGAGCAACGAACAACGAGCAACGAGCCGCCAAAGCCGTGGTTTGGGTGTACACTCACACTGTGAGGGAGACCATGACGTCCTCGCTGACCTCTGACCTGTGGGTCTTCTTCTCCTCGCTCTAAGCTGCACTAAACCCTGTGGTCATAATTGCATCCAACAGAAAGGTGAATGGCAGGCCGAGGTGGGTCGTGGGTCGACCCTGATGGCCGATTACTCACAGAGAGCTACAGGGGAAGATGATGAAGGACTGAGGTCTGGGTCAAGTCTTTGTAATACACTGGCGACATTATGTTTCCATCTGTAATGTAGCTCATAACAATGACGCCCTTTCTTTTTTCTTAATAACGTGTGAGAGTTTAGCACCTGTAGCTCTGGATGATGAGGCGTACAGTACCTGCGGGCAGGGGGGAACCTACTGTCTCACTAACTGTAATGTAGGAGAAAAAACTGTCACAACAACCATGTTACTCAATACTTTGTATGAATCTCGCTTTGTTTACTTATTCGTTAGGTTACCTCCCCCTTGGTTGTGTGGAATAATTATAGCTGGGGTGACTCAGGGCTCAGTGTGGCTGTCAACAAGAATTCCAACTGCCCATTTAGCTACAATTAAGACAGTGAAAATGGATGTTGAAAATGTCACGTGCTAATGTCACAGGTTAATTGAATTACATAAAAACCCTAATGGAAAAATAGTATTCTTTAGAGGGACAGGATGAAAAATGTATTCATCGCTTAATACCAAATTAGTCATCACAACGCTGACAGTATATGCACTACGGGGCGCAGCCATAAAAAGAGGCACAAACGTGAGGGACACAAAGTTCACATTTTTGGGCACGATCCCCAGAGAGGAGTTTACTGTCTGTGTGGAAACGGTGGGAATTTTAGGGAGTCATTATGTAATTGCCATGTCTCGCAGAAGCAAGGGCAGCGAGACGGAGTGGGGACGTAAGAACCTGTGTGAGTGACAGTCTAACAGACATAGAGTGGGTCCGGCGGCACTCTCAGATCCTGCAGTAACTCTTAAGTGCAATCAATGCAGCGCTCTCCTCAACCGCTGTCGCAATGCAGGTAAGACGGAGGAGAAACCCCTCCGCCTGTGCTTGTGTGAAACTGTTGCATCCAACACCAGGTTGACAGCAAATCACATATAATCTGTCACAGGGCAACATTCTGCTTTATTTCAAAAGTATGACAAAGGCACAAGGTGATGTGATTCTATACATTTCTTTTGCAAGAGTTGTCTCCAGATGACAAATTCCATGTGTCTTACTCTTCAAACCACAGAAATCTGATTGGCACGTTACACAGACTCCGGTGGAATGAAGGATAGAATACATGGATGGTCTGATTGGAGCAGCGAGCACGCCGGCGGCTCCGGTGAGGAGTCGCTCGGGGGGCGGGCGACACGGATGATTTCCCCTTCGACACTCTCAGTGGTGTCACCTCTCCCCGTTTCTGTCAGGAAAGAAGTGGCAGGTAAAAATTTAAAAAAACAACAACAAATACATGAAAGACAGGTTCCACTGGTGTATATGGTCATGTGTCTCGCACTGTGTGTGTGTGTGTGTGTGTGTGTGTGTGTGTGTGTGTGTGTGTGTGTGGAGGGTGTGCCCGGCAGGCCTCTCCCTGCACAAGACAGGACCTGTGGAACACGCAGAGACCGAACCTGCAGAGACGTAACTCTCTCTCCGGCTGCCCCACTCTCAAATCACCGACCGACCTTCAGCTCACACATTTTCCCCTCCGGGACTCAGTTCTGTGTAAAATACAGAGTTTGAAATTTGCTCACATGCACGTGTCATCGGGGTCAACTCACCTGCGTCACGAGGCGAGATCTGTGAAATTGCATAAAAAGTTACGTTGGAAGCGCAAACGTCGAACCAGCGACTCACATTTACCAAATAAAACCCACCCACGAGTGCTCACTCCTCCGCTTCTGTCGGAGTTCGCAGCGGAGTTGATCTGCACAGAAGTACAAACAACACAGACGTGTAGAAGAGGCACACTGAAAGAAAAACAGAAGAAGCAGTCAAGCTGTCCGGAGTAGTCCATCCCTGCAGTGCCTGGTGTCAGTCTGTTTACCTGCAGCAGGTACAGGTATTTTTGTCCCCCGTTTCCACCAATGGTAAAGCAGCAACGGGGTTAAGCCTCGCCCCCTTGTCCGCCTCGAAGACAGTCCACACCCTAATATAGCCTTTTTCTTCCTATTCAGTAAATGGATGTTAAGCCACACACCCCTCGCCTCCCCCCCGGAGGGGAAAAAAACCTTTTGAATTACACGAACATCAGACTCCGAATCCACCACAGCCACCCTGTGTGTTGGAATTAGTTCTGTTTGAACAGATGAAGGGAGGGACAGTTGACATCTGATGTGGCCATGCATAGAAACAGTGATAACAAGCCTGACCGATGAGTTGGAAATAATTTGATGACGATTCGTGAAACCATTTCCCAAAGCGCCATCATTCCGTTCAAAATGATCAATTAGGCCAGTGACCTTGAATGTCATACTTCCTGGACCAAAACTATAACTTGGCTCCTAATCCCATGAAAAAAACATAAAAGCCCCTCTATGTGATGTTTTTCCCAGTTAAGAAGAGTTTTGACTGACTGTGGCTACTGGAAACTTGTTTTTTTAGTTGTTTTTTTTTACTGCGGTGAAAATGTATCTGTAATAAGCACATCCTGCGGTACTTTCAAACCCCCATATTTTTATATGGAAATGACAGACATAATAAGCCCTTTTTAAGTTCGCTGATACCGTCTTTGCTTTCTCCTTCAAAGGGACGTTTCTTCAGGCGAGTTGTTTAGAGGATTTATTCCCTGTTAGAGTGAAGCTACTGATGGGAGCATGCCATTGGAACCCCCCCCCCCCAACTGTACTTTTATGTAAATCAACTCATTTAGTAATTTAAAGTGCAGGACAGAGAGGAAAGTCTAAATCTTAGAAGCGCTTTTTAATTCAGTGCAGCACCCAGTTAGTGTTTTCTTCTGACCAAAATGAAAAGGTATTTAAATATTGTGACAGCTATGACCTCCAAACTCTGCCCCAGAGTGGCCTCCGCGAGGAGACCAACGTTTAACATGATATTTCATTTAGGTCAATAAGTCTTAAGTCACAGAGTTGCATGGGTGTCACTCTTGTTCTCTGCATCCACCCGGTTTCAACCGATTCCCTCAGACAGGGAACACTCGCGCTCGTGTTCCAACATGCCTGGAATGCTGCGCTGCACGCAAGCAAGGAGCGAGGCGGTGGGAAGAAAAATGGAACGCAACCCGGGCAAAAGTTAGAACTGTTTCTGTCTCGGGGAAAACCGATAACAAGCCATTTTAGGGGAGGCTGAGATGCTGGCGTTAATATCCGTGTGAAAACGGCCGGTTCTAGAGTTTTAATGGTGGACATTGCATCTCTGAAAGCAAAGTGTTACAGTAACAATTGGCCACTCAGGAAAAGAAGCTTATTTGCTTTAGACGTAAGATGAGAAGATTGATCACTGTCATAACTCTATCTGATTAGCACAATGAGGACTAAAGGGCGGGAGGGGGGTGTCCCCCTTAATCCATTGACAACAAAATCCCCTGAACAACGCCGCAAGAGCTCCCTTATCAACGTGTCTTATCTCGCATCATTACAATGACCCAAGAGTAAAGGCAACATGTCTGACAAGAAGCTGGTTTTTCCCAAGCTGTTTCCTGTTCTTCTTTTCTGCTGCTGCCGGCTGCAAGGTTCATATTTATTGCGCGCACAAAAAAAGAGTGGAATCAATCTTCCAATCAAGCCTGCGGCAAGAGGGCAAATAAGTGCATTTCCCAAAATGTCATTGTTGTTTATTGAAAAAGGTTACAAGACGAGGCCTCTTCTACTTCAGTGCCGAGACAAAGTCAACCCCCCAAAGAAAGGATTTATTATAAAGAGAAGGAAAAAATATGGATGTCCAAATGCAAAGGCAGTGAAGCTGCTGCTCCACCGCCGATTACGCCCATTTCCAGTGTACTTGTGAGGACAGGGATGTGTGGGGCGCGGTGCGGTTCAGCCTCTGAGGCCTCAGGGCGGCGGCCTGCTGCAACTCTCAGGCAAGATATGCAATGCTGTGCTGAGACTTGAATGACATCGATGATGTTGCTGCACATCCAGCAGTGTGTCACACCGTAAGAAAAAGAGAAAACAGACGAGGACGAAGGGAGCGAGGAGTGGAACAGGGAGAAGGTTGACTTTGCTGAGTCGAAGTGAGAACTGTACAGACAGGCACGGAAATGCTGTCACATGAACTTCTGAGAAATGATTGAATATTAATAAAGCGTTTCACAGGAAGGATGAGGGTTACAGTTGGAATTGGCTGAAGCTGAAGGCTGAGACCTGCCCTAATGTGAACCAAGTATCGGCACGTCAGTGTTCTCTCAATACCTCATCATTTATTTCTCAGGGGTGAGCCAGTTTCTGTTTCATATTTATTAAGGTAGTCTTACTGAGACTCTTTTTTAAAGGGAAAGAGACGTTTCAAGAGAGAAATAAATGTATCAGGGAGGAGAGGGCTTCATTGACGTGTCAGTTTGCAGAGATTCATCCTTTGATGAGAAAATCCAGAGTCGCCGCGCCCCCCCCCCCCCCCCCCGGGACACTGATTCATGCTGAATGCTGTGTGAGTGCATCTGCTCAGGGCCCAGATTTTAATCTCTTTAAATGATTGTGGTTAAAAGGCAGCGGGCGTAGTGGGGCTCCGGCTCAAACTGGGGGTTTTGGAAGACAAATTCAACTCCAGGAATAACAGTGACGGCCGTTAACGCTATCATTTTCAGAATTTTCAATAAAATGCATTAAAGCTGAAGCAAATGCGAAAAGTCAGCGTTCCGTATGTCACTCCAAAAAAAAACCGCAGTGACATTACCAATCTCGTGTAACACCGACAATGTAATATGAAGCCGTGACTACAAACAGAAAACCTTAATGTGGATAGATAGAGACATGTGATAGTGACATGTAAGATCCACAGTGTCGTGTAAGTTTCACATCTGTAAATTCTCTCAATGGAGTTTTTGCCGTTAGTGCTGCAGATGCAGATACATTTCGCATCTTAGGAAAAAGCTGCAAACCGTTGCCTGAAGATAACTTGGAAACGGGGTCAACAGTCAAAAACAGCAGTTCAACATTCAGGGTAAAACATTCGTTAGTCTCTTGCCGAGAGCACAGCACGATGCTGCTCACTTGAGCTATTTCTCTTATCTCGTCTTGGCTGATTTTAGTGTAAATATTGGATCCTAATTACATGAAATGTCTTGTTCTTGTTTAATGCCATGCCCCCCCCCCCCCCCCCCCCCCCCCCCCCCCCCCCAACACCCAGCATAGTCTTTCTGCTATGCTAAGGTTACATTCTCCTGGTTTTAGCCTCGAGGGGGAGCGTTCATTTCCAAAATGTCTACCGTGTATATTCCCGTGCACTCCCACCACTCACTGATACACCACTGCTCATGAATTAACTGGCAGATCCAACGGCGACCTTCAATTAAACAAAAGCAACACAGCCTTCTTCGTGTCAACTCTCCGGCGCGGCGAGTTACTAGGGTTCCTGCCCTTTATCGTTCCAATCTTCCCTTTTTTTTTTTTTTTGAAATGCCACAAAGGTGGAATTTTCCACTGGCCACTTCCCCCGAGTCAGCTGCGGAATGCAGAACAAGACGGAGCAGGCCCGCGCAGCGCGGCGTCTAACGGCATGCCGAGGTGCCGCGCTCCTGCACATCGTGTCCGCCCCCTTTATTCTCCCTTCGGGGGGGGGGGGGTGTTTTACGGCCCTGCGCGGTGCTGCCCTGCTCCGCCCGGCTCTGCTGGTGGATGCCACTGTTGCCGTCGATGTTCACGAGGGTCCTTGCAGAGGCCTCGGCGTCCATGACCAGTGATCCAAGCGCACTACATTCTCCCCATTAGTACACAAGTCAAATTCAGTCTGAATTACCGAGCAGTTTGTGACGGCCTTAGTTGAGTCACTTTAATGCATCAGCCAATTTTTTTCGTATGTCTGAGTAGCTCTCGCAAGAAAGTCCCGAAAGCAGCGGGACGGTGGAGACGTTTACGGCTGCTCTACGTCAAACAGCTGCCGATTGCCATTTGTGCCTCTGAGCAACAGACCTTGTGAAGTTATACAACACGGGCATGTGCTGACACAACAACCCACACATATCTCATCTCGCTATTGCCTCCCTTTCACGCAGGTGAAGGAAGTGCAGAACAATGTGTTTGAGGAAAAACATGATGGAAACCCTTCTGTAGTGGCGCATAACAGGGAGAGGCGATAATACGTTTCTCCAAATATTGCATGTACAGTACATTTACACACCACGTCAATTTGCACAGCGTTTGCACAATTAATGGGATGTATATGAGAGGACAAATTGCCTTCAGCGGGGAGCTGTTGGCATGTGATGATAAGGAGGTTACTCCAGCATACTATGAAATATTGAGTCTCCTTGAGCCTTTTCTGGAACAAGCGGTGTCACTCCCGCCACTTCAAGCTGAATATTTCAGTAGACACGGCGGATCCTCTGTGTGTCGTACAGTTGCTGTCGGGGTAATTACGAAAAGTCGCGAAGGCTGAAAATCCTTTTTCACTATTCCGCGGCCTGCTGAGGTGGACCACTTGACAAATTGAAGGCACACTCGCTGGTTTTGTTTTGCGGCTGCCCCACTGTGCTCGTAAATTGTCAAATGTCCAACCGGCTCACTTTTGTCTTGACTTTGACTTTCCAAACATTAACCGCGAGCACAGAGGGCGTCGAGGGAGTTTCGCCTTTCCGTGGGCTGCGCTAACAAAATCAGAGAAGTGGGAGAAGATGGGGGAGGAGACAGTGCCACCTGTTGATTCTTTAAGGTATTACAATTAAGGGGCAACCTAAATGAGGCCAGTGGCGTGCTCAATGGTTCTGGGCACTAACATTAATTTAATATTTTTTCCAGAACCTGGTGAAGATCATGATATGTATAAAATCACCCTTTTATTGGTTGTTTTCTTGGTGGCCTATGTTTTATGGAGAGTCACACTCTTGTTATTCAACCAAACACAAATCATCTTCATTCTCTGCTCCATATTTTATTTTTGTTGCATTATTATTTCTTCCTTCTACAACAGATTGCAGTAGAAAGAAGTGCATCTTGCTAAGTTTCTTTTTTCAGCGGCGTTCCGGAGTGATGACGGCTGCACCCGCCTGTCCATCAACTCTCTTCCCGGACATGAATTCAGAAATGATAATTGAGATAGTTATCTGATGCTGGGACCGACAAGACCGCGCCAGGGAAAAAGTGGCTGCTGGGCCATTGATTGTCTGGCTCCTCCAGACATATGAGTCAATACATCATTCATTGCATTGACTACAGAACCTGTGATACAAGAGTGAACTAGTGGCGTCCACTGCCCACTTGAAAAGTATCTCTATTATAACGAATGGGACCATGCATTTGCACATCACCTGTCCTCTTATACTTTTGGTTATAAGAGGAGTTGAGACGACATAATCATGAAAATAATTAATTGAACATGCTCATCGGTTGACAACAGCCCTTATGTTCTCTATTATTATTAAAATGAAGTCCTTACGTGGTCACTTGATCCTGTTTTTTTTGTGTGTCTTATCTCGATCGCTACTGAAGTGTGTCTATGGCTGAACATGAGGCCAATTAGGACTACCATTGAGTCCAGTTAAGACAGCATCTCTTTCCACGGGATCTGTGATGTGTCCATGCATCGCTACTGCACACGCGAAAAAAACTAACAAAAAACCACAAACTGGAATATTGCTTTAAAACCCTGTCGGCCCTTTGCAATACCCATGGTCAGCTCACCTCACACTTTCTCACATTTCACCGTGGTTCATCCTTTCACTTACAGTCAGTGATGACTCCTGGAAGCTGCGGTCGGTGACAGAGGAGAAGAGAAGACGTGATTACAGAAAGAAAAACCCCATCCATCTCAATTCATGCTAATCAATAAGCCTAGAAATAATTGCTTGCAGGTTTCGACCTCACAGACAACAACACAGCAGTGACAGTTCTCTCTAATTTTCACTGCGCACGGAAAAAACGGGCACTTTTCTTCTGTACATTCTTTTTTTTTTTGTTGATCACCGACACTAACATCTGGCCCATTCAGGTGGTTGTTGCGAGGTCGTCTTTACCTCCAGTTCTCCACCTCGTGCCTATCCCCCCCGCGGCCCTTCAAGATACATTCATTAACAGTAGAGGGCATTGGACACATCACCTCCCCACCTCCCCACAGGATCGAGGCCCTCCACCTGACCTTGGAAGGCGTCCAAGCCAGCGGCACGTCAGGCCTCAGGAGGGGAGTGAGGTTGAGGTTACGAGATGAAGGTCAGCGTACCACAGCCTCATGCGTGCTGAGGAGCTCTGCTGCTTTCCAGACAGGAGGAGTTTTCGACGATTTCTCTCTTTTCTGCGTTTTGACGGGAAAAGGCGACGTCCAAAGCTTGAATCCGCCCCAACACTTGATCTTTTGCTAATTTAAACCTGCAGACTTAGGTGTGGGTTCATAAACAATTGTCTGTTTATGAGATATTATCAGCCATGTTATGTGACTTTTGAGAGAAGTTGCTTCGGAAAACTGTGGTGGCTGAATGAACCTCGATCAGACAGCTGAAGCAGACCTCTGAGCAACAGTTAGGATATAAAGACACCATTAAAATGATTCATCCGAGAATACGACCTTGCTTTCTGGAAACACGCTGAGTGGGTGGAGGCAGGACAAAAAGTAAAGTTCATTTATAAAGGAAGCTGGAGTTTAATGCAGAATCGACCGGTGGGTCTTCGCTGATTACTCGCTGTTCATTGATCAAGCACTCCAAGACAGGAACAAAGGACGCTTTGAGGGGGACGAACCCTCTGCTCCTGCCTCGACTTCAAAAAAATCTGTCATACAACCAGCGATACTCAGATGTCTCTTCTCGGTTTAAAAAAAAAAAAAAAAGAATAAAAGGTCTCGCATGAATCTGAAAAAGGAATTGTACAAGGAAAGATACTTTTGTGGTATTCATATGATTTTAATGTCTTTAGTCATGCTTGCAGAGGGGCACCGGGAAATTTAGTGTCATGGTCCCCAGAGGATGAACCCTAATGACAAAGTTACTTGCATTTGTTCTGTGCCCTGGTTAAAACTATTGAACATTAAATGCACACAGGTCGAACTTTGTAACATCGTAATGAACTGTGTTGTGGTTGTTGCTTGACCCTACGTTAGAATGAGACATGAGAGTATTGGTAACAAATCCAATATCTGACATCACTGGTTAATCGGCTTAGCTCGCTGCTCCGGCACGTAGTCACACTGTCGAGGAAAAAATACCTTTTCATCAGGTTGCCTCATCAAGTGTTACGTTCAAAATGTGTTCATGCTATTGATTTGAACATACTCGCTCGTGTAGGTGTCTGCCAGTGTGTCTTTGTATCTTACCTCTGGATTTGTTTTGCTGCTTCAAGTTTCCCTTTTTTCATTTTTTTAAATTCATATTTCAAACTCTGAAAACAAAGCAGGCAATAACCACCAGAATTTTAATAATTTAGCCACTTTTTCCACACAACAGCATTTCCTGGTAGATACAAACAACAGTGTACCTACTTTTATCCTGCACACATTTTAGGAAGCTTCAGGCGACTCGTATCGTTATTGGATTCATGCTAAAAAGCACTAATGCATGCTGTTTTTCCTGTATCAACGCCCCACACGCTAAAACTCATAAAAAAAAGGGTCAAAATTTGCTAAGAACGCATGATGGATTGCAGAGCAGCACAAAAGTGTCCCCCTGCCGAATTTTGAATGCAAACACTCTCATCCCTCTGCAATGTGTCACATCTGCGATACATTAGGTTTGCCCAGCAGCCGGCCCTCACCGAGAAAAAAACATGCTGCTCCTTGCTACAGTGCATTATGAAAGGTTGCAAATGGGCTAATTTGCAGCTTTGACAGCACCGGCCTCGGCGAAGGCGCCCAGTAATAGGTTCTGAGGTGCCGCTTCAGCGACCGCTGTGATGGGGAACGCTGTGGCTGAAAGTAGGCATAGGTCAGGCTTCCTCTGGAAACTCTGACAAATTAAAAACAGAAAACCTCTGACATTTATCATGCCAGGAGTCTGCAAAGGTCACCGCTCGTACGCTCCGCTCTCATTTTTCCTCCTCCTCCGTCCCCTCTGGACGTGTTTTCCTGCGATTGCTTGTAGCATGCGCGGAGCTGGAGTAGGGGGGAATCCGAGGCTGCGAACACTCAGGCGATGACCCGCGACGGCGAGATGTCTCATACGAGAAGCAGCTGGGACGGCAGCGAAAAAAAGAAATGTAAACTTATGGCGTCTCTCTGCCGCTGAGCGCTCTCCCCTCGTTCACATACTGCACCACGCCGTAGCTGTTAATGGGCCCATCATGACGCTCAGTTGTCACATCAGTTTCATAAGGATGCTATTTAGAAGTGCACTGCTGCTGTGTAAAAAAAACAAGCATGTAATAACAAACTAAAATTCATTTCTCATATCCTCATGATACATCATTCCGACCCATAAACGTTGAAAACTTGTAATCCCACTGGACCATGACTGTCTCATTTAAATGTTAATACCGTTCCCATCATTCATAATTTAATGTGCACCCTGGCATTTTCCGTTCATCCCGCTAATGCTGTTTTATGTGACAAGCCAATTTACTGGCGGAGTTCACCGAATTGCTTCAGCATTGTTATACTAGTGCCATAATAAATCCTGGATATACTGTTCCTTCTTTCTTCTTAGGTAATAAAAAAAATAATATATAAAATAGAAAGTTATACACGTTCACCATGGAATCAATTTTCATTGATTTAGATGGTGTTACACGCGCCGCCGGGCTGCGCCTTTAAGTCAGACGTGAGGCGGCCGGAGGAAAACATAGCCTCTGAGGAATGTGACAGACATTGGCCCCTTTTGGCCCTCTTGTTGTCAGAGGTGGGGGCGACGGCGGCGTGAGAGATGACACAACAAGCAGCGCTATAGGAAAACGAATCAGACAGATTATAGCTCTGAAGAGAGAGAGAGAGAGAGAGAGAGAGAGAGAGAGAGAGAGAGAGAGCGAGAGAGAGAGAGAGCGAGAGAGAGGGGTGAGGGAGCCGGGCCATGGCTCGATGCTGGTTGCTGCCATTTTGTGTGACCTTTGTGGGAATTACCACTGTGCATGACCCAGAGTATGTCTGCGTGTCTCGGAGACAGTCTGGGGCTTCTGCTGCTGCTGCATGGAGACTCACTCCATGTTTGCTACGTCGTGTTGAATATGGTTGTTGGACAAAACGGTCCAGAATTCGTCGCGTTGAATTTGGAAACCAGAAATAGAATCAGCGGTATGCCACCATTAAGTGTCTCTTGTCGGGTGCTCAGTTGTCTTTGCAACTTTACCACCAGATGCCTCCAGAAAAGAACAAAAATTATGCACTTGGGCTTTAAATGGCAATGACACCTTGGAATAACACCAGCCTTCTCATTCAAAGCCAATTTAATACGGCACAGAGTATGGATGTGCCGTATTAAATTGGCTTTAAATGAAATGTCTGCTGTTATTCTCTACTTTCTTTCTTTATGCAAAAAATCTCATGTCACCTCAAGAACAAAACCATATAAAGGATTCTGACTCTCATTTTCCAACATACCAGCTGTAGTTAAGGAACTCAGCTCCAAACCTATTGGTTCATAGGAATAAATGTCTTAACAAAAGCTAGCGAATAGTTTAGTTTAAAAAAAAAAAGCAGCATGAGTGTACTGTACGTCTGGTCGCCTTCGAATAAACTATAGTGCTTTATTGAAATTAGGCAAAATGTCACCAAGTGGCTCAATGTGCTTCAATCTATCTATATAAGAATACACATAAACAGAATTCTCCAAATGTTGATCTGTTGCTTCGACGAGAGGTGAGCATTATACCAAGAGTGCAAAAAAAGTCTATGGCGAAAAAAAGTGTATTGGATTTCTTCACCCTCAAAACCTATTTTGAAGCAGCGGGGAATCGGTGTGGGGTGGGGGATTGGCGGGTTCACCTAATAATACTGTGCAGAAACCAGCTGGAGTTGCAGCCAAACACTAACTACGAGTTCACAGGAGGCAACTGTCATGGGGCAAATTTAAAAAAAAAAAAAATCACCCTGCCTGGAAGGGACAAGATGCGATTACTTCAACGTGCTAATTAAAATAAATTAAGTGAGAAAAGTGAGATGGGGAAAGAGGCAGAGGGAGATACACAGAGGGAGCAGCGTTACCACGGTAAAAATGTCATTTGACTTGAAACAACGCCTGTCGGCTTTTATCAATCCCAAGAAGAAAAAGAAGAAGAAAATCTTTGAAGACATCCTGCATCAATCGATTTTTCTTTGCCTCGACACATTTCTCTCAGAAGAGTTCTGAGAGCGCTGCCGTCCACGTTTTCCCCCTTCTCTTCACATCCCCGTCCGGATTGGATGTCCTCCGCGAGACGGCCCGTGGAAAGGACGCCGCGCGTTTCTCGGAGACAGATGAGGGGAGATGATTCATTCATCACACGGGGCTCGGGACACAAATCCCAACTGACCTGCTGATGGGCCGGTTGATATTGCCGGTCTTCCCTCCGAGTGGGTGCCGGGATGCGCTTATTAGGGCTCTCGGTGCAGCCCGGCGCACAGGTCATCATCTCTCCTGCGGGCGACTCTGTGTGACGGCCAACACAAGCCTGAACACATCGCATCAGCACAACCACATCGGGAACCGCGGGCATGAGAGTGTGACGCGAGGGGCCGGAGAGGTCTGTCAGGGCGGTCATTATTTTATTCATTAGGGGGAAAATGTGGATTTGGCCTCAGGTGTACGAGTTTTTTTTCTTGTTTCCTGAGGGCATTCGCTGGGCGAGTGTGTCACGGAGGAACTTTGCGGAGGCAGATATATATATATACATTCATCAGAACTTTTCTGATTGCTTTGCTCTCTGGCAATTTCCGAATGCGGCGCGGAGAGGGGGGGGGGGGGGGGGGGGGGGGGGGATGACTGACTGCAGCTGTCCGTGGTTCTGAAAATTGACACACAAAACTGCGGCGCGTGTGTGTTTGCCTTTCCCCATCTATAGGTCTGACACTGACAAAGAGTACATTAAATTAAAAAAAAGAAAAGTGAAATGAAATGATAACCCTGGTTGACTTTTGCTGAATACAAGCGCTTTTTACATCTTTGTGAGTGCATTGGTGGCAAAGTGCCCAGTAAGCAGATTAGAGAGCTGCAATGTTAAAAGTACACACAACAGCAGGCTGATGAAAAGCCACCTGCCACCTGCATGTGTTATGATGTCTTTTTATTACTTTTATTTTTATCACTTCCATCTGAGATTTTGAGATTCATCAGGACCCGGAGGCACACAGACAGGAGAGACAGGATGGGAGTCGCGGTCAGGAGAACATTTGCTCTTATCTTCATACATGTGAAAATCTCCATTTTAACCACAATCAATTGTAATTAAAATGCCACTCATCCCAGCTCGATGCCTTTCGAACATCAGAGACTTTAAGGGTTATTGATGGTTATGCGGCAAGTGAGGTGATGCCATGTCCATGGTAAACATTAGAGCGGCTAAACATCAGCATGTGGACGTTGCCATTGTGAGCATGTTAGCATGCTAATGTTAGCATGTGGTTCGGCACCACTGTGCCAAAGTGAAATGGAAAGTAGTGAAATGCCCAGTAGCATCATCCAAAAGGTTTATGCGCAGAAAAATATGGATACATTTGAAATTTCTGAGCTCATCCACAAGTAAAACCAATTTACAGTGAGGCTCTTTAATAATAATAATAATCATAATCATAATAATCAATAAAAACAAGCCAATCCAAAGTAGATTTTTTTTCTTCTTCCCGAGACCTCGGCTCTGCTTTTTTTTCTCTTTTTTTTCCATATGATATTGATGAACTGTACAAATCCGTTCCAAGAACCGGGGACGGATGCTGAGGCACATTCCCCTCGCTCTGCCTGGCTTCCTTCTATTTGCTCAACCACCGTGCAATGATTTCCTGTGCCAAGGTGGAGGCACCGCACATCAAACTCCATTCTGTGCACATGGCTTCATCCTCCCGGTGTATTGTGCAAGAAGAATCCGGTAATAAGGCTGGAGGTGAGCGGAAACCTACAGAGATCTGATCAGCGCCGCACATTATACCGAGGCCAGGGTCCATGTGTGCGCCTGAGCCTGTGCTCATCAACAGCCATTTTCTGAAAAACCAATTTAAGCGCTATCATCACTTGAGGTAGGTTCTTAAAGCACAAATTAAACCAAAATCACCTCTGACGTTTTTGCTGAGGTTTCAATAGGCGACCCCCGCCCCCCCCCAAGAACATTAACACACGGGCAATTCAGAAATCTCGCTGAGCTGGTGGTTAAAAGGCAGCGATAGACGTTTTCTTCACTTCTCCATCTACCACAGTGAACCTCTACCCCCCCCCCCCCTTTTGACCAGGCTGTCTCTATCTTACACTTAAGAACCCAATTTTATATTTCAACACATTCATTTGCAGCCCCCGGGGGGGCAAGGTCTCCGCCTGTTCCCCGCTGAATATTTACACATGCAGTATCTTCCTCTGACAAGAGAATGCCAATTTATGTGTCACACAACAACACTTTGGTTCATTAAACCAGATGCAAATGAATTCCAGTAAAAGAAGGTCAAACATATTCAAGCAGCCTTTAATAAAGAGGGTCTGATGACGGTCTAAATATGGAAGTGCTCTTCAAATATGATGCATAGCGAACTGAGTGCTGGTTTGAAACGCATTCTTATAATAGCCTTTGACTTGTCTGCGTGATGACAATAATATGGTATTTCTTAAATTCATGCAATTCTTGGAAAAGGAGGGGGGGGGGGTTGACATTTAATTGAGGGACTCATGCATACACAGGGCTCGACCGTGTGCAGTGGGCAGGACACCAGAGCGATTTTGGCTTGGAGCGTGCATCCCGCCTCACAGGATACAGGGAATGTGCTGAGCGAGATGCTCGGGTTCCGTCCACCTGTTCGCAGAGGAAACGACCTCCAGGAACAGGTACGCGTCGCAGCGGGACGAGTTCACGCCCAAGCCAAGCTTGCAGCTAACACGCAGTTGAGCGATGGAGACGTAAGCTCGGTTGGGGGGGGGGGGAACTGGACTCAAAGACCCCCAAAACTTTAAACAAGCAGATGCCGATGTGTCAAAAAACAAGATGGATAGATAAAAGAAAAGACCCTGAAACTTATACACTGTGCCATCTGGTGTTTTGGACAATGGGTCATTTATAAAGCACATTAGATCTGGATGAAATTAGACTTTACAGCGAACGTGTGAAAAAGACCAGCTGAAGATTGGAACATGTAAACTGTGGGAACTGAAATGCTACAACATCAGAGTTTAGACAAAGGTCTGTCTTATCATACCATATATTGTCTTACTATTTTTGGGGGCTTGAGGAAGATGAGCCCTCAAGAAATGTTTGCCAAACATTCATCTAAAGAGTTTCACTGCTTCCTCATAATGGAGTTGAACTTGAACTTGTCCCATTACATTTGTGTATCAGACTAAGCAGGAAACAAGCTTGTTCTCTTCTCGTTCTTTTCTCCAAACAAAGATAATGAATCGGTCAGTGGGTATAATCCATCTTGAATCCTGAACGCTATTGCTCACAGCAAATAGTTGTTTCATTTCAAATAGCCACAATATTCAGAGAAACAAAACACTACATCCATCTCTGAATTCAATTAGAGACTGCGACAGTCAGCAGCTTTGTGCACTGAAAGGGTTGACGAGCAAAACACGAAGGCTCACTGAGCACTTAATTCCACATTAATGACCTAAAAGTTCAGATTAGATAAAAACCCAAACTCAACATCACTGGAAAAGCCCGTCCGGTCATCCGCCTCCGCCTTTGTTTTTTCTCAAGATTTACAGCATTGATTTGTGGCATCGTGAGCACTGGAATAAATGTCAGCTGATGAAAATGCACGACTGACGGTCGAACTTGCGGGAGTCCCCCCTCCCCCTCCTCCTACCCCCTCCCCCTCATTCCTGCTCCGGGATGCAGCATCCAGCAAAAACACCTTCGGAGTCACGAGGGTAATAAACAGATGATAAACGTCGTGCCCACTTTAAAGTGGACCGAGGACCTTCGTTCACACTCTGTTGTAACTGAGGGAAGCATCAGTTGACTCTCAATTCAATCAGGAGGAGGTGGATTGTTTTTTTTTTGATATTTCTGTCTTGAAGCTGTGAATGGGGACTGTCACTAGTTTATAATTTGAATTTGGAACGTTTGATTCAATTTGTGAATAGAGTGAGCTGAATATGAACAGGGGAAATACAAACGAGTGTGAGATCTGACATTATTTCGTGCAATGACTCTCACAATAATGTTTCTTTTCCACTTGACTAGATTATTTCACTGGCAAAACACGTTAACTCAGATTTAATTCACTGTACAACACCTTTCACAGATGCTGTTCTTAACTCCTTGGTGAGGTTAATACATAAAGGAAGCGGTTCACACCTAACAGCAGTATCAGTTTAGATATCTTTACATTATTAAATCAAAGTTGTAGGCACGATGCTGTGTGGCACACTTCATGGCTGCTCAGGCCGCTGCCAGTTTTCAGTGAAAAGAAAATAGCTTTTTGTGTTTTAAAGGATCTCTTGGATTTCTCAAAATGAAAATCTGGCCTTGCCATCATTTTTTTTACTTTGCTGCGTCCACCTCGCTGCTGCAACGCCTGCCAGCCTTTCCACTGTCACACTGCAATAGGTTCACTGCCCAAAGTGACGATACATTATTAAAAACAATGGGTCTGTTAACTCAGACAAAAGGCAGCAGACGGAGGCTCATAATTCCTACTCAGCGACTGTCAAAAAAAAGAATGAAAACTGTCATTGGCAGATTGTCATCATCTTTAAAACACGCAGTCTCCGGCTGGCCGGCTTTATGATGAGAGTCTTGTAAAAGAGGGTTTAAATATGCACTTGATGACTGTATACACGGTCCTGAAGTAGACTATGGCTTCAAATGCTCTTATAGTATAGTTATATATAGTTTCTTATAGTTATTACTGTACGTTTCACCGTTGGCAATATGTTTGTCACTTAAAGGATGAAGGTCGCAAATTCCTGGATGAGGCAAAAACCGGCCATGTGTTGGTTCCGACTTCCTCGGCCGACACACACCGCGGTTGGTGTTGAAGGCAGGTGAAAGCGTCACCTCTTCACGGGCATGTCCGGCTGTCCCCAGTTTCACTGGAGATTGGAAACAGCGCATCTGGCTTTAATTTTCTTTTTAACAGGAAACAAAACCTGAAAATGTTCACACGAACAAAAGACAAAGGAGAGACATTGCCGTGAGAAGTCTAAGCAGGAGCAAGTGACGAGGGGGGACAGATAATTGTTTTGCGGCACACGACTCCTTTTGATGAATGTCTCATTAAAATCCGGAGATGATGGATGTGAGTGGAATAAAGCCCCGGTGTCTATGTGCCACTGTTTAGGGCAAAATGAGAGATACGAGGGCTTCGCGATCTAATTCTTCACACGGCGAGGTGTAACGGCTCGGAGTGAAAGGTTTTAATGGCTTTCACTTGTTATTATTCCGTGTGTTATGACAGCTTGATTGGGCCCGCGGTCTTCTTTCATTGCCGTTTCCATTTGCATGCGCCTGCCTCCGCTGCCTCCCGTCGCCGGCTTTTCGTGTTGTTATGGTAATTCTCGTGAAGTAGATTGCATCTAGCTGGCTGCTCCACTTGGGTGCTGTCTGTGAGAGGAGCCCGCAAGCAACAGCACGATAATCATAATGAACACATCAGAACAATGCCGGGGCAAAAATATCATGCACACCACGAGAGACCCCAGAGACTCACTGACCAATGTGGTTACCTGAGTAACTCATTACAAACACAAGTCCTCAGGTGCTGTGTTTTCATCGGTTGGTGTACTTGACTCGCTTCTCGCATACCCACTGGTGTGCAAACACTTTAGGGTCAGGGTTCGTTTTCAGAAAGGCGGCTGAGCGAATGATCGAAGCTTTTCAAACGACCAGGCGACCTCCGACCTCTCTGACGTCCCTCCCTGGTGGGACTCCAAGGCAAAAATGAGGTATCTAGTGAGTGTTTTGGTTGTATTTTTGTATATATTGTTGTTATATTTCTGTCTACTCAGTTCATATATAATCTATTGTATGTCTGCCCTGTCCTGGAAGAAGAATCCCTCATCCATCACTTCTCCTGAGGTTTCCTCTTTCCTCCATCCAAAGTGAAAGTCTACCAACAGAGGTTCACACACAGTAGGTTTTGAGTTCGGGACTACAATGAAAAGAACGTCACTTGTTCACGACTGCCTCTCTTGAAGGGACGACATCAGTTTGTGCAAACAGCTTGTGTAAACTAAAGCGCAACTCCCCCTTTGAATCTGTCCTTTGGAGTTCTTACGTGTACGTCAATCCCCCTAGAACTCGTCTCCACAGCCGCGGACGCTGACCGACGGCACAGCCGCTGTGTGCCTCGAATCGCCACGCTCAGCTTGCAGCAACATGACGCATGCTCGGAAAGAACACACGTCATGTTCTTTCCGAGCACAATGGACAGCTCCTCCGCTGATGGAGCTGATAAAACAGACTTCAATTTGGAGGATGGCCATTCAGACGTAAAAGGACAGAAGAAATATAAATGACTCATTAGAATCCACATCACATCCTCGCCGCTGTCTGAAAGCCTCCTCAACACGGAGAGTGTGGTTGGAATAGGCTGAGAGAAGTCACCTGAAGCTGCACTTTCCCTGCAGCCCTCAAGTGTATTTTTTTTTTTTTTTTTACATATTTGCGTTTGTTTGCATGTCTGCAGCCTTTTGTCTTTCTCTCTTTCCGCCTCATGGTAAGTGTTTGTATGAGTGTGCAGCAGGATTTCATGAGCGCGGCACCTGACGTGGGGGCACCAGTGGAGAGTGGCTGCCATCTGCTCAGCCCTGAGGGAGTCCGCCGGGCCACCCAGAGCTGCTCGGCCCCAACAGGTACGACCGTCTGACAGCTCCAACTCATCATCAATCCGCCAAACGGCAGATAATGAGGGGCAGACAGCTGGACGATGGGCCCGGTGTGGCCCCCCCCTGCACCAGGAAAACTGTCAGAAGTGCCGACTGAGCTTTTCCAAAATATAGTTTGACTGTGTGTAGTTTTCCTTCAGAGACATCCATCATTCATGAAACACACCTACACCTACAGTCACTCAAACATGAAGGCTTCTCTCTGGACAAAGCCTCTGTATACCACAGCTTCGGTGTGCACCCAGACGTGTGGTTGCACTGTTCGGCCTATAGATGGCAGTATTTCAAAGGAAACTCATTGTGCTGCTGCGCATTATTATCTGGACGTTTGAGTTCATAAATTAAACAAAAAGAAAATTCGGTGTCATGTTGAACTATTTAGCTATACTGCACAAGCAGCCTCGCGGTTTCCTTTCACCTTCTTCCAAACCACATTTCATCATATTCACTTCAGAGGATGTGTTGGATACATGTTTCCAAATATACAACTGACCAAACATATATGGACCATCTGTACATGTGCAGGGCAGTCACCACATGAACACATGAAGATAGCGATCATATTTGACGAATAGGCCTCTTTTTGGACACTGACACTATCTTCATCCTGCGTGCTGCTGATAACACTGCTGCTTTTTTGTTGTTGTTAAAGTACAGGCTATTTCTGTTGAAACTGAAAAAAAATACAACGAATATTCATTATTATTATTATTATTATCATTAGCAAAAGGCAGAATATATATATTGCAATGCGCTCAAGTTGTGCCAGAGGATGACGCGATGGAGGTTGGGTCTAAGAGCGCACACTGTACGTGAGGTGCAAGTGAACTGATGGGTGACTTCATGTAGCACCGGCATCCACACACCGAGAGAGGGAGAGAGAGAGAGAGAGAGGGAGAGAGAGAGAGAGAGAGAGGGAGAGAGAGAGAGAGAGAGAGAGGGGGGGATGTTGTGGGAGCCAGTAACAGAGCACGATCAATCCATGCGCGAGGCGGGAGGGTCACTTGACACCGTCTCCATCTCGGCGGCTGACGGGGAGATGCTCACTGGTGTCCGGATGACTTTACAGGCTGCGGCGCCTATATAGTGAATTAGAAGGGTCAGTTTATCTCACTGTATAGATTTATATATATATATATTTGGCGTCCGCACATTCGCTGACTGAGGCGCGGGACGTTCCACCCTCCAAAAAAAACCAACAAAAAAATCCCAGAGAAATAACCGGATCCACGCTACTCATGAATGAGTCTCCTCTTGTTTCAAGGTGAGTAGACCGTCTCCTTCACTGTGCCCGTGCTGTAGCGCAGCCCCCGAAGTTGGAGAGACTTTACGCACCGCGGACGCGAAGGCAGTGACATTGTGCATTTTTTTGAAGGGGGGGGGGGGGCACACACTGGTGTTTTATTGTGTCTCTACGTGGCCACCTGTGATGACAGACAGATGTGTGCGTGTGCAGATGCTGAGACTGTAACTGCCTCAGCCTCAGCACCAATCAGGCGCACAGACGGGCAGGAGAGGCAGGGCAGCGCTCTGTTGGTCTGCTGCACATCATTTTCATTATCAGTGGACGAGCCCTCACTCCACTTTAGACAAAATGCCTGTTGTGGCCGCAAATATTTTTTCCAGAACTCTTTACACACACACACACACACACACACACACACACACACACACACACACACACACACACACACACACACACACACACACACACACACACGTGGGATACACTCTTGTGTGGCTGCCACCAAATAACTGGCCATCGGCAGAATGGCAGAATGAAGTATTTAGCCTGGAGATCAGGCCGTCAGTCCCTGTCTGCTGCCTCCTGCAGCTGGAGCCCACGCAGGGTGAGCAGGAGCCGCTGGGACCCTGATAAGGATGGGCACGGGCTCTGATGGAGCCCTGGCCTGAAACCACTGAGAAACACGCACACGCACACACACACGCACGCACACACACACACACACACACACACACACACACACACACACACACACACACACACACACACACACACACACACACACACACACACACACACACACACACACACACACACACACACGGTTGTGGCAATGCCAGCTGCAACAATGCAGTTGACCAAGTTTATTTGTGTGATTGTGTGGCAGTCGGGACGGGGCAGTGAGGGGGGCAGCGGTGGTGCAGGGCTGGTTATTGGACCCTCAGCTCTTTGACTCTCACCCCTCATGCAAACCATATGAACCCCTCTTCTCTGTGGTGCGGCTTATCTGGCCGGCCAGTTGGACAGGCTTTTATTCTCCTGGCCCCTCCAGAGCCTCTCGCAGAGAGAGATGGGGGGGGGGGGGACCACGACTGGCTTCTCTCTTGTCTTCATGCCAGTCATGTGCCCCGGCACTTTACCCGTCGCCTGCTAATTTTAGAATTTAAATGAATCCTCCACATTAGTTCTTTCTGTGTCTCTTCTTCTCCATTTGACGGCAATTTCATGAAATTGAGGTTCGTGTTGTGGGGCTGTCTGTTCGTCTAAGGCCAGTTATTAAATGTTCACTTTGTCCATAACACAAAAAGACACGTGTTTCTGGATAAGCAGATAATTCTGATCTTTCATGCCAAGGCTTCAAGACATCTGTATCTGATACTTGTGCCGCCACACAAATACAATAGAATATGTTTGAATAACAATTTCCATTTACATGACAATTGGAAAACCCCGAAAAATCTGCATGTGTTTTCTGTCACAACGTCTTGTCTGATCAGGATAATCCACAGAATACGCTGTGACCACTTTCCACTGGAAATCAGGGGAAATCAGTTTCATGGATGGATCATCCGGTATCACCTGCACACACTTTCTGGAAAGAAAAGTAGCGCATAAGGTTTTCAATCGCTATTTTCAATGCTTTGAGGGAAACAGAAATATTTCCGTACATCATATTAGGCAGCGACTGACGTTTCAGAGGCAGACATCTGAATACAATCAAACTAGTCGAGAGTAGATTAGATGAAACAAGTCAGGCATATTTAAGCATTTTAATAGGCTTCTGTTGGATTGCTCATTGATTTCTATTTGCTGAGTGATGTTTTTTGTAATGAGAATTTTAATATTGAGTGATCGCAGGTGAAACTGCATTATTTCGGAGTCCCTTGACCCTGGAGGCGATGCCAGACCAGTGTAGGTGAAGTAATTCAGAACATCGGTCTCTGTCGTTTTCAGCCACATTTTCACGCCAGGACTTAAACGGTATCTCAGACTTTCACAGAGATTAATGGGCTACACTCTCGGTTTGAGATATATAAATAAAAAAAAAGGAGTTGTTGGGGAAAAAAAGGGTAAAATCGGCAACACAAGGCTACACTGCGAAAAAAAAAACCCCAACGCATTTTGATAAAAAGGATCACCAGTTCAAATCCATGACATTGATTTTAGGCGTCATTTGAATATCCGGGAGCACGATGTGGGTCAGGGGGCAGAGGCGGCGCACAGTCGCTGTGGTAGTTACAATGGGCGAATTAGTGTATGTCACACAATTACACGGTGTGTGAGTGCACAAGCAGCTCGCTGCTACTGCCCATAGCCGGAGACCCCCCACCTCCAACCGCCGCGTCCCCCCCCCTCCCCCAGCCGCTTCCCCGGTTGCCCACGGAGACACTGATTAAACGCGACTGTTCAGATGCTACAGCCCGAGGAAGAAGAAGGAGAAGAGGAAGGAGAAGAGGAAGGAGAAGGAGAGCCCCCCCCCCCCCCCCCAGTGTGTGTGTGTTTTGTGTGTGTTGGTGTTGGCATGTGTGCCTGTACTGCGTGTCTGTCTTCATACACACACGTGCCCGTTATACTGTGTGTAAGCATTTGCTTAAGAGTGTTGGCATTAAATATATGAGAGAGAAGAAACAACAGTTCTGAGATTGAGCCAACACTGACTGGAGAGAGAGAGAGAGAGAGAGAGAGAGAGAGAGAGAGAGAGAGAGAGAGAGAGAGAGCAGAATACTGCAGATCATCAATCACTGCCGATATGCTCTTGTCCCAACTCTTTTCCCCCCTTTCGCGCTCTTCACACTCCTGCTCGTTTCGGTGTGCGATCGGGGCCTGGAGGGAGGTGGACGTACAGGTAGATGAAGGTGGACAACAGGGATGATGCAGAGGTAGAGCGGAGAGTATGTATAGGTGGAAAACAGAAAAGTAACGAGGACCAATGAGGACCAGAGCAGACAGAGAGAGACGGAGGTGGCGACGAGCGGCGGAGAGCAGGAGAGAAGTGAGAGGGAGGAGAGGTACAAGTGGAAAACGTGCAGCTCACCTACCAGATGGCGGCGTTGGCAGCGCTCAGCATGCAGCGACGGCGGTCCTGCAATATGGCGCGTCGCCTCCAGATTGTCACACCGGTGTTGATACAAGCGGCGCGATAACTCTGCTGATGTGTGTGTTTTGCCTGATTCTCTCTGGCACTGGTGTGAGCAGGCGGCATATGGTCGCGAAGAAAAGCTGACAAAGTTGATGGACGTCACGTCTCATGTATCTTCTTTTTCTGGGAAAAGTATTGACGCGTTCATTTTTTGTTGTTGTTGCAGTTTGCAGAAATTTTAATCTCTTTTTTGTCACCACGGTGGTTTTATACATCAGTTTACTCGTCGTGAACACTTAGCGCTGTTTCTGAGAACGATTGTTAAATGACTTCTGTGGCTCTATAAGAAGTCTTCTGAAGTCTGAGAAATCAGGATTTGGAGGAACAAGGGGGGAAATAAGGGAAGTAAAAACCATCGGAGTCTTGGGACATTCAAATAAACTGTTGATTAAAATGGGAGAATTTGAAAGAGAAATTAAAAAATATTGGTCAGGAAAAGTGTGTCATAAAATATGGATGGAAATTGGGTTTTAATGTGGTAGAGCGGTGGCACACTCAATTTGTTTTTATCTCTGAACAGTCTAATATTTGATCTAGTGTATTCATGGCACGTGAGTGGGGTCAAAGGTGAAATCCTCAGGGAACAATAACATCTGTCGTTCCTTCACAGGACACCCTAGTCATCCGTTACAATTATTAAATTCCTGGAAACAATGAATCACTGAACCCCTTTTAAAAGAATGTTGGGTTTATGAAATTTCAAGTTTATAAATGAAAGAGAATCTTTCGAATTTGGCAGTTGCTTCTCAGCAAACACCTGCTGAAGGAGTTGCTTGACCTGGTCTCCCACAAAACAGTGCTCCCTTCCCTCATAAATGCCCAGTACGGTTGCTTCACATCCCCAAAATGGCCCCCATCAGGTTTCCTGCAACAAGCCCCGGCGCGCCTGGACTATCCATCTGACACTGCCGGTGTGTTCAGCCCCTGGCAGCCACAACCCAAGTGGGACTGTACTTAATAGAGTTGGAGAATTCAAATTTTAATTTGAGGATCAAGTCCCCTTTGCTGTACATGCTTCACTGTTTTTGTAAAAAAAAAAAGATTTTTCTTGTGTGCCATTTGCCTTCCAGTGAATTTCTATTTGAGGAAATTCACCTGTGTTTGCAGTCCTGGTAGACCTGCTGCCCCACAGGGGTACCTGTCCTCATAACTGGGCTATTTCTATTTCTGAACATTGCGGCAAATTCTACGCATTTGCCCCAAAGAACACGGTCGGAGACGTACAGCGGGAAACGGGATAGGGTTTCAGAGTGGGTTAGAATTAGGGACAAGCTGGGCTGACCTACGAAGGCAGACCCAGATAATCTGGGCAGATGCTCGTGTTTGTTCAGCTTTTGGGTGAATGGCCACCAAAGGTCTTATCTGCACCGCGGATTAAATGTCAAATGGGTTTTGGCGCGGCGGATACTTAGAGGGGAAAAGTTGTTGTATCGTGGAACGCGAGCCATCTCTCCTCCTCTCTCCTGTTTCTCTCCCCCCCCCCCCCCCCCCCCGCTCGTTGTCAATCGCCGTCTCCTCGTGCTCGCGGTGATTTGTCAGCGGTGGAGGTAGCAGCTGTTCCTTTTTTGCACTGTAATTTCTTTGATCGTAATTATTCGTGCCAGCTACCTCCAACCTTGGCATCCTCCATCCCGTGAAGCCATATGGGCAGAGAGGGAGTCAGCCGAGAAAGCGTACATGCGTCTTCGGAGCGTGCTCTTTGATTTCCGTGTGCAGTGGTGTGGGGGATATGGACATATGTGCTTTACAGCTCCACATGGATGCGCCGTGTCCCTGTGTTTGATTGTTTTTCCCCCCCTTCATTCATACACTCTCTGCCAAATGGAATGTATTTTCTCTGCCAGGTCTCTATGATTTATGCATGCAAAAGCAATATGGCCCTGCACGTATGTAGCTGGATCAGTCTGAGCAGAAATATAGCTTTCTTCTGCAGAAAGACTAATGTTAACTCAGATTTTAAAGAAACTGGAGAGGTGTTCTTTACTTGATCTAGAGACTACAGCCCACATTTCACCAAACCCCACCCCCTATTCTTTTCAGCTGCACTGTCCACAGATCACTCGGAGCCAAAGTTGGGCTCCCCTGTTTACGCCTCATTCTTCTTCTCGCACTTAAGTGCTGTTAAGGACGGGGGGTGACGGCTCGAGCGGCCATACTGTGTGCCTCCAAAGGAGACGCCAGCTCGCTCTGTCTTCTTCTTCTTCTGCGGCTGCTGAATTATAGAAGACCCTCTATTGCACTCGAGCTGCGCGGGTTTTCATCACAGCGCTGGGGGTCACTTTGACTTTCCCCCCTTGCGCTCATCATATATGCAACATGACGGCCTCGGCGGTTGAGAGGAGCCTGCTTGAGGTCACCATTAACCGGGGAAGGAACGACAATGAGATTTATGGAAGAGGAGACAGGGCAAGCGAAGAGGGATGGGAGGAGAAAGGCATGCATGGCTAAATCTGACTGTGGCAGCGGTGCCCTTCATCTGGTCCCTGCTCTTAACAGCAATTTCAGATATATGGTACTGTATCTGCATGTATAATGCATGTGCCCTGAGATAATGGCATGCACTGCAGAGGAGGCTGCTGGCTGTGTTGTGGCAATGTGTTGGAATTGGTCCCCCATGTCACATTTGCGTCTGTCCCCTCGCAGGATCCTGCAGTTATTAGGAGTCGGCTCGTGCTGCGATGACGTAGTGCTGTTCTACTGTTCCCCACAGACGAGATTAGTGGCTGGCTGGAGAGTCCTAAAGCCTGCAATATCTGCACTGGCCAATAAACTAAACAACAAGAAAGACAAAAAAAGAAGAAGAAAGGCAGACCACGGCAGAAGAGCTCCCAAACGGAGCTGAATTAATTTCATATTAGTTTACAAGAGTACTCGTTTTAAGTATCACTTAGTAAGTTGTTGTAGTGGTTGTAAGATTGTTTTTCCCAAGACTGAGGGAAATGTCCGGAGGATGCATAGCTGTTTGAATTTCCAGTGTAGAACATGATGATTAAAAAATTATCCACAGGCCAACTGTTTTAGTAAATTGCTCTGATATCCTGTGGGTATGTGCTGCGTGAGCATCCGCGCTGCACGTTATACTTTCTGAGGCCCTTGTTTGAGTCTCTCAGACGGGGCCTTGCGAGGAGGGGCCCATCGCCCAGGGCTGCCCCTACACAACGCAGCCACAGATAAAACACAGTGGACTATGACCACAAAAAATACTGCTCCTCCTCATAAACCCTATACTGCTCCCTCGAGATTCAATATGACATTCATTTAAAAGTCACCATTAACAAAGATGGCATTTTCATGTCCTAATTTCCCGACTCATCACTGTAGGTACCAGCGACAGCCCCTGGCTCTGGCTCGCCGGCCCCCCTCCTCCCTCCCGTGTCTGCCACGTTTGACCTACTTCTGTCTCCACAACATTGTAAACAGATCTTCTAATTGCCTTCATTTATTCATTTGGAAGTCAAGTTCTGTTGCGGCTGGCGCCCTCCGAGCTCATTCATCTGTAATGTGTACAATGCTGGCCCCCTCCCCCCGCGGATGACCCGTCTGTGTGGATTTGCAGAAAACCCCGGACAAAAGTTTCCCATCAGGCCTTGCGAGTTTACATACTGTATGCGCAAACATTGTCGAGTATAGTAAGAGAAGGTGCTAACTTCCATCAGCTGCTCAATTTTAGAAAAATCCACTGACAAAAAAAAAGGAAGATACACGTCTCTACTTGTAATTATGAGCACAGACGCTGCTGTTATTGTCGGTCAGACACTTTTCCGCCCCCGCGGTATCGTATACGGTTATTACTTTCTTGCAGCCGTATAAATGTAGGCCACAAAAAAGCAACAACAACAAAAAAAAGAGGCAACAAAAAGTTCTTATCACCTCTGATGCGGGTGACAATGACTCCCATTGTTGACTAAGTGTGAGAACGGAGATGTTTCTTCTGACCTTTAGAAAGACGGTGGCACTGACAGAGTTCCCAAACTCTTCTTTGAAAGGGAAAAGATCACGCTTAAAAATGTAATATCTTATAAATGGTCACGAATACAGAAAGTTTTAATTAAAGATAGTGCTTTTTTTGACATCATCCACTTGCTTTGACAGGATGTTATGAATCCTTTAGGTTGGATTCGTCTTTAAATGAGCAATTGTCATATTAAGAACCACTCGTTTGTTTTGTTTTTTAAATTTGTACATTTTTTCATAAGAAAAACTTTTGCTGAGCGTCCCTTTGTCACTGGCAGAGCGCAGCTTCACACTATCAAATATGAGTGAACAGTGATAATGATGCACACAGACAGCCTAACAAAGAAATATCCCCCATGTGCATTTTAGTTCATTTTTGACAGCAGATGGGTAAAACAACCGGCCCCCCCGAAATATCTACCCATCCTTTCTGCCCCGTGAATCTTGCCTAACCAGGCACTACAGAAGCCATGACAGCATTTCACCCCAACAACAGCTGAACCCATGGGATGGATTTGGGTCCACTGATCCTGATCCAGGTCAAAGGGTCGTGCACAAGAGGCTGGCGTCTCCCTCGTCTGCGCCGCGATTGTGATTGGTGTCCCCAGAGGCCCCGGCAAACCGTGTTCCCGTGTGCGAGTGTGAATGAGTCACATCTTGGCTGGAGCGTGTCTGAGTGGCGAGGCGGAGAATTCAGCGGGGAGGACTGCGCAGGGCGAAGAGCTGTCTCTATAATCCAGGGTAAACACTGAGCAGCATGACTGCACGCCTTAGACGTGACCAAAGCGGGCAGAACAGAAATGAATGAAACGATGAGGCCCCTGCTTGCCTTCATGCTCGCCCAACTCCGTTTGCCACCAGCACTTCCTATTCTATCTTCTTACCCCCCCCCCCCCTCTTTTTCGATTCCTGTGAGGGTTTGATTGGAGACTCTCAACACTAAATTAACCTCTGGGTGGCACTGCTGGTGTCACCACACAGACTCAAGCCTGCCTTTCAAAATATCATCTGTTTTACTATTCGATGTTGGCCCTCAAGAGTGCGTCTCTCTTTATTTCTAGTAAAGAGAAGTAGAGAGCTTTAGGTTGCCAAAGCTCTTTACCTGGAAACTTGCCGTGTTATTTCAACAAGAAAAATTCGAGCAGAGACAGCCCAAGTTGATTAAGTGAACATAGAATCACTTCTTTGCTTCTTTTTTTCGTGGCAGCTCAAGAATATGCACAAAGGATTGAGTCAGATTTCTGCGTTCTAACTCGTGCACTTTCAAACAGCTCTATCGACTTGCATCCCATTCCAGCGTCCTCTTTCACACGAAAAGCAGTCCGCATCAAAAAGCTGCAGAGAAAAAGGTTTGCAGTCCACCACAGTAAAGGTTTCCAGTGACCAGTGGTTTCAGGTATCTGGCTTATCGAAACACAAGAATGTGAATTCCCTGAAGCCGTCAGAGTATCGAGATGTCACAGCATCCTCTGAAAACATTTTTAAAAAAAATGTCTGAATACCCTTTTCATCTGGGTTGTCCACAGAAAATGAATGAGAATTAAAATCAACACAGAAACTGGTTCGGGGATTGAACATCATCAGCTTGCAGAGCAGATGATTTGAGGGATTTTCAGAGGGAATCTGCTGGATATTAAAGAATCCATTACATCCAACATGTTCTGCCAAATCTCTGCTTTCTGAGAACTATTAAAAGCAAACATGTTTTTTTTTCGGTGCCCATTCAGGAAAAAATTGGTCAAGAAAAATAAAACTGAAGAAGCTTCTGTCATGCAACGTTTAGAGCAGAGACAAATACAGACAGGGGAAAAGCAGAGCATAATTAAGATTGATCCATGTGGGTTTGTAGAGATGTTTGTGTCTTATTAATAAAGAAAAGCAAACATCGAATTCTCTTCGGTGGCCAATTACTGGTAGACTCGCTCGCACAGAGTTTGCCGAAATGAGCAGAGTAGGTGGAGACACTCGGGTGACTTCTCCCCCCGGTGTGAGTGTGGTGGGCACAGATGGACAGGAGACGCTGGAGTGGAGCTGGAGTCAACCCAGCCAGCTCAGTGTCAGTCCATCCGCTTCATCCCTGGCTCCAGCTCAACTCAGCCGGATGTCCTGTTGGTGAGCCAGTCGAGATCACCCAACGCATCATGACCCCCGACATTAGGATCTGACATGGCTGTCTTCATTTAACCTTTACTCATACCAGGAAGTCTCACCGAGGAACAGCCCTGTTTACGGTAGCTCCGTGCCAAAAAGCTTTTTAGCACTTGACAGGATATCCATTAAGGACATTTGAAGACACTTGACTCGGATGGAAAGACTATGTGCAGCGATGGAGAGCAAAAAAAAGGGGGGGGGGATAGAAACAACCTTTGGGAGCCAGATTGGAGAAGCTTCTAGTGGCACACGGGCAGGATTAAGGAGATGTCTTGATTTATGGTCTGTCCGCCTATGCAGGCAGGTTTATCACTCCCTTAATGGACTTCGTAGGAGCGTATGTGAAGCCACTTTATCTACAATGCTTATGTTGTCATCTGTCTTTACTTCTGGTAAAACATCTTTTTTTTGTTCTAAATGAGCTCATTCTGTCTCTTTTTTTCCACCTGAAAAATACATAAATCTCACAACAGTTATGACAAGGGCCACAAAAGCTGTAAACACATCACACACCCTTTGCACACATATTTGTCGAACTCACGTCTCCTCCAGTCCATCATGTGTCTGAGAGACATTGTTTGCCCCCTGGAAACATCTGCATAAAATATGTTGATGAAATTAAACACGGAAGTGTGAACGTTGATGCTGCCTGGCTCTAAATCTCTCACGACTCCCTGCCGTCCCTGGAAAAAAGCCTGATTAATTGAGGAATGTCGGTTGCAGTGGAGAGTGATTAATTCCTCCAGGATTCAACCATTTAAGGGAACAAGGCGGAGGGGAGGAAGGAAAACAGGGAGCCCAAAATATGGACGCATAATTAATACATTTGGATCATTTAATTAGCCACCCAAACAGAGGGGAAGCACAGCTACTGTGTGTCACGGCTTTGTTCAAGTAATAGGCCACAGTGAGTTCAGTTAGTAGGGAGGCAGATATAATGAGCCCCCCTGTCAATAAGGGGGGTATTGGACCATCTCTCGGGCTAGTAAATATGGAGAGACAGATTGAACAAATGATTGCTTGTTTCTTTGATGAGACATCAAAGAAACAAGTGTGCGTCTCTGACTAAGCAGAGATAGAGGGGAAAACATCCACTTGCATTTCAAGGTTTTTTCGCGGAAGTGTCTAATGATACCCTGAACACACTTTTCCACTAATAAAAGAATCAGGGATCTTTTGAGTTTAAAACAAATGTCTCTTTTCTCTTACAGAATGATGTGAAGATCACTTACGGAGGACAACACCGCACTTCAGCTCATCTATTTCGGCGCAATCCCGCTCCTTGCTGACACACAATCCCGCCGGGGGTTTTGGCGGAGCTCTGTATTTCTTGGGAATAAGAATGTTCTTGGATAAAGGTGGGACCTACTGTGGCCTCACTAAAGGTCACGGCCCGCTAAAGATCATGTCATCGCCCCTGGCACTGTGGCTATTGACTCTGATCTCTGTGAATCAACAGACTGTTGGACAGACTCTGAATACCTTCCAGTCAGAGAGGAGGGAATGGTCACTGAACCACCTGACTGTGCATCAGTCCTCTGGAGCTCTGTACGTTGGAGCTGTAAACCGAATCTACAAGTTGTCGGCTAATCTCACCCTCCTGGTGTCCCATGACACGGGGCCAGAGTATGACAACAAAGCATGTTATCCTCCACTGATAGTGCAGCCCTGCTCCGAGCCTTTGGCCTCTACGGACAACGTTAACAAACTGTTGCTCATCGACTACTCTCACAACCGACTGCTGGCCTGCGGCAGCCTCTACCAGGGCGTTTGCAAGCTGATGAGGCTGGATGACTTGTTTATCCTCGTGGAGCCCACACATAAGAAAGAACACTACCTGTCCAGTGACAACCAGACAGGGACAATGTATGGGGTTGTTGTTCCCTCGCAGGGCCAGGATGCAACTCTGTACATCGGCACAGCTGTTGGAGGCAAACAGGACTACTTCCCAACCATCTCCAGCCGCAAGCTGCCTCGTGACCCAGAGTCATCTGCCATGCTGGACTATGAGCTTCACACTGACTTTGTTTCATCTCTCATCAAAATCCCATCAGACACACTGGCACTTGTTCCACACTTTGATATCTACTACATCTATGGCTTCGCTAGCGGCAGCTTTGTCTACTTCATGACCGTCCAGCCGGAGACTCCAGAGAACGGGATGCCGGCTGGCAGCTCCCCTGGCGACCTGTTTTACACCTCTCGCATCATCCGCCTCTGCAAAGGTGACAAGAGGTTCCACTCCTATGTGTCACTTCCTGTTGGGTGCGTGCACAGAGGCGAGGAGTACCGTCTGCTTCAGGCCGCTTACCTGGCCAAGGCTGGCAGGGTCCTGGCAACGTCGCTCAACATCAGCGCCCAGGAGGACGTGGTCTTTGCTGTGTTCTCAAAGGGGCAGAAGCAGTACCACGACCCTTCAGATCATTCCGCTCTCTGCGTCTTCACCATCCAAGACATCAACACACGCATCAAGGAACGGCTGCAGTCCTGCTACCAGGGAGAAGGGAACCTGGAGCTGCACTGGCTGCTAGGAAAGGACGTGCAGTGCACCAAGGCGGTAGGTAGAACGCCAGATAGAGAACGTTGCTCCTTGCATCATCTCGTGGACCCTCTAATTTTGCCTCACAAAGTTGTGGACATTTGCATCCACACATTTAGACCATATATAAAACCTACATGGTGGTGAGCAGCTCTGATAGGGATTCACTAAAATGATCTTGGAGTATCCCAAATAGCTGATAGACAGTCAACACTGTGCTGGAGACACCATTTGGTTTTTCAGGATCCCAAAAGAGCATAAGAGCTGGGGGACATTAATTCCACAGTGCTAATCAGTAGAGTTTTGTATGGAGCTTTGATTTCATTTAGGGGTTTGGGCACTGACCCCTCCTTTCCCCCTCATCCCCTTCCTTTTGCTCTAGTCGCCGTCAGCTTTATTTCAACCCCCTAAGACCTGTTCTTGATTTTGAGTGAAGTGCTTTCTTGTAAATGTCCAAGTCTGTGCCTTTGTGAAAGCTATAATTCTGCATTATGAGTGCCTCTCATTGAAACAAGTTGAAAGCAAACCACAAAAACAAAGACATTCATCAGATCCACTGCCTCCCAACATGTGCTTTCCCTCCAGCATGCCATCAAACAAATAAGATGTAATTTTATTCATAAAGGCAGCCGAGCGAGGACGGAGATACATAATAATTCAATAATTAACTCCTGCAGTCTGTGCAATCAACCAAAGAGCTTTACACCTAAAATGGACTGTGAATGAAATGCAATCGTTCAGTTTTGTTAAGATTTCATTCTTTGGTTACACGATTGATTACTCTGTGTGAAAGATCGATAGCCAAATACTTATAGAGATGCGTTGACGTGTTTTATTGACACCAAGATTGACATCAGATCACATATCTATGCCAAGATTTGAGGTTTTCCTGATCATTGCTTGAAAACATGAGGATGGTTTTATTCTCTTGGTTTGCTGACATAAAAAAAAAGTACAAAAATGCCTGTTTCTAAATCTCACAATAACTGGGCTAACGACAATAGAATCTACAGTCAAAATAGTGACTCTGTGAAGCTTTACTTTGCCTAAGCAGTGGTCTAAGCTAAATACTAATGCTCACAGTGACGATGCTAACCTCCCAATGCAAAGCAGGTATCATCTGGGAACTATGGAAATCAATTTCATTAAAACCAAAAAATGTAAACCTCATATCTGCAAAAAAATTGTGTACAACTCATAGATATTGAGAAAACAAACAAAAAACATACTGATTAAAAGTCACGGATTAAACTACTGGAGACAATTAATGTACAAAATGACATTGCAAGTTATCCAACACTGGTAAACCAACTGTCAAATAAACCAACATTGCCTCTACCAGAGCAAGTTTAAAAGCAATATTATTTCAACATTGATGTAGAGATAAATCCCTTAGAGTTAGGGTTATTAAATATGACATTAGAAATTCAGCAGCAAAATTTCAGACCGGCAGTTTTGTAGGCAGTCATTTCTGAGTCAAATCTTTTAAGAGAGTTGAGAGACGACACTTACTAGTCAGACAGAAAGAACATATTTGTATTATCTTTTTCAAGACAGGATGTCAGGCCCAATAAGAGAAAGAGTAGGGCAGTGAAACTTGAAGTTTGTTCATCTCACAGATCACATTCACTGAAACTCAGGAACATCCCATGATGAAAGAGAAAGCACGATTGGCATAACATGTGCATGAGAAGTACGGGATGCGAAATAAGAAATTAGCTGCCCTAAAAAGGTACATCTATACATCGTGTGACAGGCAATTAGCAAAGGTTTGAGGTGCATTTTAGTAGATGTAACAGGACATGCTTAGCGTGCAGCTCTCTTTGATGCCCAATCAAAACCTGACATCTCTTGCGCTGTGTGTTTGTATGATGTCAGATCAAGCGATCTAAGAATCACAGAAACAGGCGCAAAACACACGCGCGTCTCTCGCGATTGCCATTAGCAATTAGCGTGTGCGCCGCGGAAAAACCGACTGCTCCGAGGCCTGTTGATAAACGCAGCGGCCCCAGAGCCTTGTGAAGTGAACATTTTTACCCCTGAAAATTGTGCACTTAATGCACGTTAGTCTTACCAGAAGTCAGTTTGAATTCTCATCTTGTATTTGCATGTGTCTACAGTCATCGCAGTCATTTCTCCGGCTCCGACTTACGTTCTCGCCTCTCCCTTTCACCCATCCTCCTCGTTATCCTCTGCACATTTTCATCAAAACGCACCCCTCCGCCTCCATGCCGCTAACGCTCTCCTCATCTTCACCCCCCTCCCCTCTCTGTCCACGCAGCCTGTTCCCATCGATGATCACTTCTGTGGCCTGGATATAAACCAGCCCCTGGGGGGTTCTCAGCTGGTGTCGGGTCAGGCGGTCTTCACCGAGAGCAGGGACAGGCTGACCTCTGTCACCTCCTACGTCTACAATGGACACACTGTGGTCTTCCTGGGCACCAGAAGTGGACGGTTGAAGAAGGTGAGAACAGTAGACTGGCAAGCATGAGAAGAAAAAAACACCCAAAGAACTAAAATCATACACTCAGGGACGTCCTGGTTGTTTTCAGTCAACTGACAACTCTGACAAATTGGTGGCCAGAAGGTCAGTGTTTTGATCCCTCTTCCCCCAGTCAGTATGAATTGGGTCCTTGGGCAAGACACTTAACCCTAAATTGCCTCCGACGGCTATTCGGACAGTGTTTGAGTGTGCTAAATTGCAGCGCTCTATGAATAGGTGTGCGAATGGGTTAACGTGACTGTAAAAGCGCTTTGAGTGGTCGATAAGACTGGAAAACCTAAATACAGTCCATTTACCATTTAATTCTGAAGTGGTTTGGTGGTTCCATCCCGGGCTCCTTTCGGTCAGCATGTGTCCATGGGCAAGAGGATACTGATCCACAAATTGCCTCTGAAGGTTGCAACCACAAGTGAATGTATGAATGAATGTGTGAACGGCTTGTAGTGCAAAGCGCTCCGAGACTAGAAAAGTGCAGCCCATTCGCCAAATCGCATCACTTACCTACTCAAAGTGTCACAACGATTTCTCGAGGTTTTACCGACTGGCCTGCCTACCTGACTGCCTCCTCTGATGGCTGTCGTCCTGTCTGAGGGGTTTTGAATGCCAGTGCAAAATGTGGCCCGGTCCCAGACCAATGGATTTAGCTGTGCGGCGTTTCAAAGTGGTCTGATGTTGTGCCCGCTGACAGCTATTTCTGCTGCTTGACGAAAAACAATCAACTAGTCAGAGTTTAGATGTATGTGTGTGTGGGGGGGGGAAGATTCAAAATGGGAACATCGTCTTCCAACAGAGCGGTCAAGCAACACTTGGAGTAGAAAAATGTCAAGACACAGTACAAGCTGTTTCAAGTCCATGCATAGAAACAACAAGTCCAAAATGGACCCTAATAAATAATATTGTGATAAAAATATAACAATAATAGGTGTGAACAACATATTTAAATAACCCCCTCCCCAATAACATGATGTCTGGCTTAATTGACTAAAACATTTAAAAATGACAATTCGGTTAAATTGCCAGATTATGTAACATGACGAATCTAAGAATGATCACCCTTCAACTGAACTTCAAGAATACGCCTTTAACATCTTACATTATATGAAAGGTTTTCCGCCACCAAACCCCGTGTAACGTAATCCGTCAGCTGTCCATGGAGAACAAACCACAGAGATTCATCAGCCGTGGCTGTTTTTGTGTCTCACCACCACAGCACATTTACGCAATAATGATCTTTAATCCATTTTCACTAATTAATGCAGTAATCTGCCCAATTAGCGATCTAATTAGCATAAATGGTTAAGTATAATATATCACCATGACTATGGCGGGACATTGTGCAGCAGAACAAAGGTGCGGTGTAATCCCGCAGCACGTTGCTCTTGGACGAAAAAATTAATCGATGCAAATCTCCATCCACGGCTACTTGAGCCGAAACGGAAGCACTTGCACGTCCCTTCAGCTCCGCCGTATTATCGGAGCGAAACGCGACATTATGCAGCTCCAGTGCCTCTCGTTGACGTCCTCCTGGTTGGTTTCGATTTGAATGACTTTCAGCATTACGAAGCACTTAAATGGCCACGGATACTGAACATTATGTCTAGTGTGTACTCGAAAATGAATTCTTATTCGTTCTGTATCCTGTAGGCTGATGCAAGTCACCGCCATGAATCCTTTAACTGATGAAACAAGGATATGAAGTATAAAGATTTACTTGACTAACACAACTAACTTGTGTTTTTTTCCTTGTTCCACAGACTGAAAGTCTGAAGTTTACTCTTTTAAAAGTGAGTTTTCAAATTTGAATTGTGATTTCCTTTTTCCCTGCGTCTCTTGAGACTGATTCGAGGGATAAGTCTGGAGTTATTTTACATTTCTTCATTCTTAACAAATCCAACGAAAAGACTAAAACCAACTCATGCATGTACACTGTACACTATTAATGTAGCCTGGGCCTGATATAGCTTATTCTTCTGTGCCACGTTCTATTGGAAACACATCCTCACATCTGAGAAGCGTAAGTTAGAGTGTCATCAAAATAGTTTCTTGATTTGTCTGCGTTACCAAACTGATGTGTAGAAAACCGGTAACCGTGACACAACAAGACCCTCAGACATAAGATGGCCTCTTTCTGAGAGGCTCATGAAAGTTGATTCAGCTCATTGTCTCTCAGCTTTCTTTTCAGATACATACTGTAATGACACATTATGATCACATCCCTATAAGGGTCATTCTCTGACTGCGCTGGATTGACTCGGCAGCACTGTGGGCTCTTTACAAGCGTGCAGCTGACTGTTGTGACATTAGCCTGTGGGCGTCGGTCGTATGAGGAGCATGCTGTCTGACACGCACGCACACGCACACACACACACACACACGCACACAGAGAGAGGGAGAGAGAGAGAGAGAGAGACACACACACACACACACACAGAGTGAAGGAGAAGAGATAGCGTCAGTGCAGCTCTTTCATTGGATGAGCCACCTGGGAAAAAGACGAGATAGTCTGACAGAAAGAGACAACAGAGGAAAAAGAGAAACAACCTACTGAGGAAGAAGGAAACATTTTTTTGGGATGAAATGATGAAAGACACAGTGGGAAAATCAAGTTTTGAATGTGTCCAGGAAGTGAGAAGTGTTTTTTTTTTGTTTTTTTTCTTTGTGAACAGAGTTAAAAATCCATCTCTACAGTATTAAAAACTAAGTGTCTTAAGGCCAGAGTCTGTCATTACACTGAGTGAACATGCAACAATGATTCAGACTCCCAGGAGCCTCCGCGGAGCACGGGGTCACCACTCCAATCCTATTCCATCACCCCCAAATGGACAGCAGAGTGGAAATGGGGCATGACAATAAATGCCATCAATGGATCATTCCAGCAGCAGGGCAATTGCAAAGGTCAAGCCTGCCACAGGAAGGGTGTGTAACCGGGGTGAAAGGTCAGGGGGATAACCAACTCACCCACCAGGCTCCATGCAGCATATGGAAGCGTCCATCATCGTCTCGACACTTCTATCATCATCTGCCACAGTTTTGTTGCCTTGGGTGGTTGATTTTAGTGGCGTAATACGACCCTGTTGGTGACTGAATACACAACGTATGTTATACTTATATTTGAATGAAATGCATCAGAGGGGCGGTGCATATACCCTGCACGCTTGTCGCATATAGGCAACAATACAGTATATACTAAATTTGCCCTGCCAGTTTCAAAAGGATGAAGCGAGAGATTTCATCTCTCAGCCTCATCATACAAGATAGAAATCTGCAGCCAACAAGACGGTTGCGGAGCAATTATCCTCATAAAAAGTACTTCTCTAGGTCTGTTTTTTTTTAACTGAACAGAAAGAAACTTGAGATAGAAAGAGACAAGTTTGAACTGCAGACAAAGTCTTTAACAGAGATGAATCTAAATCAACAAAGCTATTCATAAGGAGGCGGTGCTTGGTGTAAAGCTGGTACACAAGAGGATAACGGAAAAAAATGTCCTGTCATATATACATACGCCAAAGGTTTTGATTTATAGCGTCATAGAGTCATCGCATCCACTTTGTGCATTACAGCAACTACAGGAAGGTTCACGTTATGTAATCAATGAATAGGAGCATACTGCCACAGTGACGAACAGCAACGATCACAGCGATCAGAAGGTGTGCAGTGGAAATGTTTTTTGCTAGATGTTGTTGAAAGAAAAGCAGCGGATCAAATAAAATTTAGACAGATTTAAAAACAGTCTAAACTCAGTAAGTCATTTTAGAGTGTCGGGCCCCTACTGCAAAGGCACGACAGCCTTAAGTCACCAATCAGGCTCGGGAACTACCAGAAGGCCACTATCAGCTGATCTACGATGGCTGCCCAGGCTCTTAGGGAGTTAGCAAATCCTTGATATACCTTAAGTCATCAACATTAAAATCAATACAAGAACTTGACTTTTAAAATAATTACTTACACACACATGACATAGATTCTTATCTTTTGATCAATAAGTATTACTCAGTCATCTCCGACTACTATAGATAACAAACACTCCCCCCCCCCCCCCAGATTTTGGTCTCTATGCTACTGTAGTCTTACATGTAAATATGCAGCAAACACACTGTAGAATGAAATTATACCCAAAAGAGTGAAGCATTATGCTCCGCTGACACAGTAAGTGTATTTACAAAAATTGTGCAACTCTACACCAAGATGTTTCTGGTCACATCGTTCTGTTGTGTTCGGTGTGCTGAGGAAAGTCAATGATGTCATCGCCGCCAGGGAGAAGCTGCAGCGGTATTTTAATGTATGATTAATCCCTTAATGAGTGCCAGAGGACTTCACCTGAGGCCGACAATGGTGGTGTAGCGGTTTGACAGACTGTCCTTTAAAGGGGCAGTAAGCGATTTTAATCCAATACACTCACAATACGGCCCGGTCAGTGCAATAAAATCATCAACAACAACAAAGAGAGAGACAAGCTTTCTCCAAAAAACCCTTTAACTGAAGTGTCACAAATTGCCCATAGTGTTCGATCTTTGTGCGATAACCATCTCAGTAATATAATTTGGCGGATGCTAATACTATCATATGAAGAAAGGTGGAGCGTTGGAGGAAATCCAAGCGGACCAGCACATTGCCTCGTCGGCTGCTGTTGCCCAGCAGGAGAATTTCCCCCTTTAGAAATGGCTGAAAATGCTAAGCTCACCACAAATAGAGCCTGAGTCAAATACTCTCATGTGCAAATAGTGGATTCATTATGGCTTATTGAGAGCTGACCGGGTGGGGAAATTCTCCATTGCAGGGCTAAACGACTCAGACTTTTCAAAGTCGCGGTTTCCAAGGGGGCCAGGAAGAGAGAGAGTTGGTGATTTGAAATGATTAGAATGGAGGATCCAGAGGAAGGGAGGGGCACAGGCAGAATAGATGTGTTTGAAAGGCTCAATTGAAAGGATTTTCATAACTGCATGTGGGGAGATGGACCTGAGGGTTAAAAGATGTCTTAGTGCAGCTGAAGAGGCAGTTTTGTGGTAATGCGTAAAGGTGTCCAACTTCCAGATTTTTCCTGACAACAGTTTTATTAAGCCTCCCATCTCTTCCCTTTTTTCTAACAAATGGAAAAGCACAAAAGCCCTGGGACTGCTTTTCAAGTCAGGAAAATGAAGACCATACGGGTCGCAATGAATTGTTCCACTGTTCCCCCTCCCTCTGATTTTGTTGGTGGGGCATGGGAACCTGATAAACAATGGGAACGATTGGAGGGATGGGGGCCGTATGGAGGAGGGCAGGAAACAGGGAACAGGAAACCATGTCCTCAAGGAGAGAGAGAAGAAGTCAGCAGGCAGAGACTCAGAGGAGACTGCGGTGAAGTTGTAGAAGTTGTGGTATGAGGAGTTGGAGGCTGGCCATGCAGCTGAAGGTTAGAGTGAATTGAACATTTGGCCACTGCAACTGGAAGGCTTTTAACAATAACCCCCAACAACACACATGCACGGACACGCACACACCCTCGGACGTCACGACCTCCCTTCCGACTCAGTTGGTAATCGCGTTTGGGCATGGGCGCTTGCCAACATACAGCGTATTTAGTGGCTGTGATCAATTCGCCTCCCTTTGTGACTGCAGCTAATGGGATTGCTGAATGATTAGCCGTGTCCTGTAATACACATCTCCACCTCAGTGACCCCTCGTCCACTGAATGTTCTCCGTTTTCATTAGCCGCCGCAGCTCGGTTCTTCCCCGAGCTCTGTCTCATTAGAATTCACGGGGCCACGATGAATCCATGGGATAATCAATGCCCACTCTCCGCGTCTGTCATCCATGATCGGACCATATGCACAGTCACTCAACCTTAAAGGCGGCCAGTTGTCTGGCCCTTCTGTCACTGCATGCCCCCTTGTCTCAATATTGAGTCGAGTCTGGGAGCATCCACGATGAATCTTGTGCCAAAGTCTGTCTTGCTTGCAGTCTGGGTACATCTACTTTAGGTCTAGTCTTGCATGTATTTTCATTCTGTGCCCTGCGCCCCCGTGTAATGGGAGATTTATTTGTTGATTTCCTGCCAAATCATAAATTCTTCATTTTTTTGACTTAGAAAGAAAAACATCAGTTTACTGTAATGGCGGGTGACTTACGGCTGTCCCTGGGTAGTACCTTTAGTTGTAGATCTATGATAGAGCTTGAAAAATCGAAAGTGTAAAGTCTAAATTTGGCCCTAGACAAAACTCTGACAGTATCAGAAGTGTGTGACTGATGCTTCGACCAATGCCCATTAACCAACCAATAGGAAGGAAGCATGAAATGATACTGTGTATAAAGGATTCTTCTTTTCCCTGGCCACAACCGGGTCAACATTCACCTCCTTCCCTTCTTTTTTCTATATTTTTCCATACACATAAATACCACTATTGCAATGGATAGGTTCATGCTTGGCTTCATTGTTCACCACTATTGCTGCGCATGATGCTCATTACGTCCCGACTTACATCACAGGATTCAATTCAATGAGGTTATATCACTGTACAGTTTACACACATCAAACTAGATTTTGTAGCCAAGCTTAATAGTTTTTTTTTGCAATAAACTCATAAGATTGCTCAATTTCACAGGCTGTACTGAAGATGCCTCAAATCCGACATTCGCATGCAGGGGGACACATTCATTTCCACCAAAATGTGACGTAACGAGTGAAGAAGACAAGTTTGTTTTGCAAGAAATGAAACAACCTCAAGTTGGACAGACAGATTTTCAGGGACAGATGAAAGCCATCAGAGTGGCAGATTGGAAATGTTTGGTTGAGCAGAGTGCACCATGCCTACTGGGTCATCATCCATATGTCTTGGTTAGCTGGATGAATTTGGAAGGGCACAGACCGGCTGGCCACATATGGACACACTTTTTTTTAAAGGTCGGATGGCCATTACCACATAAACATAGCAATCATCTGCTTACAAAGTTTCCCAATCTGCGGTGGGAAAAACCGAGGTTCAGGGACGTTTGCATGTATACTTCCTCTCAGCATGAATAAAATCATCACTCAACATGAATCATAGAATCAATCCCACATGTAAATACTCACGAGAGAAACCATTTTGGTGGGTGTATTGCTCATGCGAGGCCTGGCAGCTTCACAGCGGAGCCAACCGGGCTCGAGCCAAGTGACATCTTAGAAGTCTGGGGTTTTACTGTTTTCTTTGGCTCTCGCAGGATGAGAGCGCAGCCGAGCAGTTAAGATGAAAACCCAGCCATGAGAAAGGGAGGCTGTTTTCGTTAAGAGCACACGGGCTCAGGTTGCATATCTGTTTGTGGAAAGCCGTACTGAGCCGAGGTTGTTTATATCCATCGCATGTATGTTCTGCAAGGGAATTTCGGCTGCAGAGAGGAGATTGTTGTTATTTGCTTACATATTATTCATGGGTTACATATATATCCTCATCAGCTGTGACAAGCCGCGGAGAGAGAGAGAGAGAGAGAGAGAAAGTGAAATGAGAAGCTAGCAGAGGTCATATGAACATGTGGTATTAATAGCAAGTCAGTTCAGTTCTTCTGTTACATGACATGGACCACACACCGGGGCAATTTGCTAGAATTCTTAATTCATCAAAGATTTACTGAGGAAAGATATAATCCTCGATATACAGACCGTAAAGTGAGGAACTATTAAAATAAGAGCATGGTCACTTCATTCGTCTTGGGCAGAATCAGATATCTGATGGTTAAGTGCAACTATGAGGAAATTCGGGGCAAAAAAACAAAATCTGATTGCCCGTTATGTCTGATTTACGTCGTCTTATTCATAAATAGTTAGCGACCCGTTATCGCTGCAACTGATCTGCTGAACCGCAGAGGTTCTTGTTTTTTGACAGTTACCAAAAAAGTTTCAGGTGTTCAGTGTTTGTAGATGAAACAGTCCAGCAATAAATCCTCCCTTCACAAAGGTTATGATGTATTGTACAGCTGTATTGCACAAATACAGCTCAAAATAGGTGTGTCTGTTGTGTGAATGGACAAAATAATAGGGACACCTGACATTAAACAGTGCAGTTTGATAGAACCAGAAGTTGCAGCCCTCCAAATAGTGAAGATGCACATCAGGCCTGTTGTTTTGGATAGTATTAGTTTTAGCTTGATGTTCCTAATAAACAGACAACTGAGCGTATTCATGTCTTTGTTTTTGTGCCTAGGTGAGTGTGTGTGTGCATGTGTGTGTGTCCTATTCCTACAAGCAGGCTCATTATAAAACCAATTAAACCCGCCTTACTCTCATTATGGAGCTGTGGGGCTTAAGGAGAGATTGAGGACCTGTTGTACTCCCCAGGGGGATTCTGCCCGGTCAGTCTGTTTTAAATTATAAAACCACTTTTAAATCTGCTGAAATCAAACACCACGGATTGGTCATGCTGGGTCAGTGTTTTCCTGAGTTTATCCCTGCCCCCCCTGGCCCTTGGTCAGCCTCATCCTACCCGACTTAAACCCCCCCCCCCCCCCCGCCCCACGAAAAAAAAACCAACAACACAAAACCGCACATAAAAACTCAAAAAGGGCCGATTGCCTTGGGGATCTATATACATGGTTTCACCACAAACTCTTGTTTTTATCTGTACTATTTATTAAATCAGGAGTGTGGGAAAACAATAATGCCTAGTGTAATGAAAATACTGCATGAGACGGTGGAGCGCATTGGAAAAGTAGGAGGAGGAGCGAGAGCAACAGAGAAGATGAGACAAGAGGAAAGAAAAACAGACAATGAGCGAGAGAGAAAAGAAGCTTAACTCCGAGATAAATCGGCCTAAGAAATAACTTTTTAATAGGATTGCGCACGGTGTCGAGGTAATGACTGTCCGTCGAGAGACAAACCGCCCCCTTCATGATCTGGAATCAATGGACACGCGTCACGTGGCACTATTGTAATCATCGCGTTGGTGTTTTTCGTGTGCGGAAGAAGACGACGCCCCACCTTCCTCATAACCCCACAGTATTAACTCAGCGCGGAGTTGATGGCCGGGGAGGCACAGCTGCCTGGAAGGTGGAGCTGTAATTGATTGATGAAGTTTTGGTGCCGGCGGGATCCAATCATGTAATCAGTTCGTATTGAACGACTGTCCCCGTTGAGACACTGCCGAGGCTCTGCCACCCTGTGTGGAAAATAGACCTGGCACTCATTCAAAAAATCTTCTGCAGTCAAATTTGATTTGGGGGCGGCGAGGTCGCCTAACCCCAGGATGCATTCAGGGACGACCGGCGAAATTGCACGCGGCAGACGTTTCGCAAACACTTCCGCGATTCTCTGCTCCAATTCCTCATTATCGTACATTTATGTTAATTATTATGATTGAGAAATTAATTCAGCTTCCCTGTAATTGAATCACATGGTTAATGATCCAGTCTCCCTGGAATTTAAATAGGGCTTCAACCTGGGTTTGCATTGCTAATAAGGATTTTTTTTTTCTTCTTCCCTTGAGCGATCATGCTTTATTCAGACTTTGCTCTCTCACTTCTGACTTGGATTTCAAGTGTCAAGTTATCATTTCTGTATGATGCAATTCACATCATCCCTACACCAATGGTGAACGAGGGGTTTCATGAGTTCAAATGAAAGTATCTTCTCTTGTGGTGCACAGGAAATTGGGTTATGATAATGCAACCGGACAAATTAGGTTGTTTGTGCACAAGAGGGTGGAAACACTTTCGGTATGCGGGGACAACTACAATGGGATGGTTGAGATTGGCAATAATAAAGGATTTTTTCAGCTTACTTACCACTTTAAAAGCATTTCCTCCGCAGGACTGCCTTTCGACAGCTCAGAAAATCGGCAAGCCACTTCCAACAAAGACAGACCTGCTGATTTGTTTGCCTCACTGCAGCAGCAACATCTTGTTTGTAGGCAGAGGTGGGAGTAGAGAGAATTGAAAAGAAATCTTCACCAGTGGGGCATCTGTTCTCCATGCTTGCATTTAATGAGGCCCAAAAGACTGCTGCCTGAAAGTCATTCCAAAGTCATATTAAGGATGAGCTCCCTGACCATGTTTGAACGCAGCTGCAGGGCTGTAACCTCAGGGGCGGATTTACTGTAGGAGAGTCGCACCGGCCAACTGGACCGCTGGATGCGTAGCAGTGGATCGATCTTTTCTTTCCTCCTCTCGACCTCAGCTTGAGAATATATTCAGCGTTTCTTGGCCGCACTCGGGAAGATACCTTTGCCACCAATGCACCAAGTCGAGACCGTGCTAGCATTCAAAACATGTAGTTCATGAAAAGAAGTAAAAGCATCCACACCTACAAACTCACTTCCTTCTTGGGTGGAGGCCAGAAGTTCTGCCTCCTTCAGGGCTTTGTGCTAAGTTGGCTTAACATTCCCTGGATCTGATCTTCTCATTTACTGCAACTCCCACAACATCTGATGAGTGTCCTGAAATGCTGCAAGTTTTCTTCTTATCCTGCTTTTTCTGCGGAGAAAGATAAACCTTCCAAGTTCTTGTGTTGATTCACATACTTGCAAGTAGCTTCTTAGGGAAGAGACTTAATTTACATCTGATAAGTCTGTTTGACGACATAGAATAAAATGTAAATGGCTTGCCAAAGAGGAGATTTTGCAGTGGTGTAAAATATGGAGAAATGGTCTGACTGAAGTGGAACATAGACTTTTAAGGGCTTTTGCTTTCCAAGGAACTGAAATCGCTGAAGAAGTAAGTTCTATAATCATTTCAAGTGGGGGAACCATACCAAGCTTTAAAAGGAAAATGGGTGGTCATCCGACTGAAAACAATGCTGTTTGTTTTATATCTTCTAAGAATTTTTCCTTATAATGCCAGTGTTTTGTGGGAGCATCCATTCACATGCAAAAGGAACAAAGCAAAACAGAATTGTACATGGTAGAGGCTGATATCACTCGACAAATGTACAGTGACCACCCGGTCACTGTGCCCTGCAGCGTGACATTGACTTGTCTCCGTGTCCGTTTGTCTGTGTCTCTGAAGATCAGGGTGGACGGCCCTCTGGATGCGGGAGTGCTGTACGAGACAGTGAACGTGATGAAGGAGAGCGGCGCCATCCTCCGGGACATGGCCTTCTCCCTGGACAGGACCTCTCTCTATGTCATGTCGGACAATCAGGTGAGGAGAAGCCCACGTCTTTAAGCCGCTGCTGTCGGGAGAAACACTGGGGTGATGTGGAGAGTAGCGAGGGGTCACGGGTTCAAGCCCCCGTGACAATGAGTGTTGGCCATACTGACATATCTGTGAAAACCTTATTGAAACAAGCCAAGAGAAGAAAAAAAAGTTTACATTTACGCCGAGGCACAAAACTAATGCGCAGTTCTTACTTCTGAAGTATTTGTTTGAATCTAATTTATCAGGATAGTGCAAAAAGAAATGTTTGGCTTTGTTGTGCACAGATCACATCGTTACTGTTATTGCGCATAGTCTGGGAATTAGCAGGAAAATAAAACAGTTGTAAATCAAAGACATTCATTTATGATAAACGCTAAATTAATTCCATTTGTTTGGAATCCGACCAGATGATTACGACTTATCCCCCAAAAAGCCACTGTGGCAAATCTCTAACATTCACACACACTGTACAGCACGTCCACGGTGGGGATTGTTAAATATGCAGACAGTGTGTAAGGGGATGGACCGCTGTTCTAATTACCTATCCATGCGAATCGACTTACAGTGCATACATCTTTTGTACGCGACACACAGCAATAGCAGCTTTCCTTTTCTTTTTTTCTGTGTGGCTGTGCCCCCCCACCCCACCCCCTCCTCATCTGCTCCTTGCTTGGCCCGGCATCACAGAGGCGAGCTGCTGCTGCTGCTGCTGCTGCTGCTGCTGTCGTTGTTGTTGTTGTTGTTGTTGGACGATATTTCTGCACCCACTGGAGATAAGAGTGAAACAGTGGTAATCACTTTCAACTCCCATCAAGTGATTATTCTGGCGTGGCTGCATGGCACTGTGAAAAGGGATTAGGTTTCAGTGTGGCCGACAAATAGATAAATAAATAAAACAAAATAGAAACTATCTCTGCTCTCAGTTGCCTCCTGACTGCTGGAATGTGTTGAGCCGGAGTCACAGGACAGAGGCAAAGGGCGACTGAGTCAATAGTTGTGTCACTTGTTTCAGAGTGGCCCTGGGAACTTGAGAAACAGTCCGAAAATCTATAAGAACACAGAGTTTAAGAGAACAAGCGATGTCATCTGAGCGAGACCGGGGAGAACAGAGGAGGTATTGTGTCGGGTACCGACTTCTAAAACAAATCAAGGCCGCTCTGCCCTCTGCGCGATAGACTGGAAGAGACAAGGCATCACTTATTGATGAGCTCTGGTCGTTTAAGGAGAGACACATGCTTCCTTCAAGGAGATAGCCAGCCGCTCACTTCACTCCACCTCCGGTGACACACACACACACACACACACACAAACACACACACACACACACACACACACACACACACACACACACACACACACACACACACACACACACACACACACACACACACACACACACACACACACACACACACACACACACACACACACACAAACACACACGCACACACACACACACACACACACTGTAATAGCCAAACTTAAACCAAGCCGAGCTTGGTCCAGGCCCTTTCTCTCAATATTAGAACAGCTCTGGCTCCGTAGCCGCCAGGAGCTCGGGGCAGAGTTAAGCCGTCCTCTTCCTCTCCGCCTTCCTTCATCTTTGCTCAGCTTCCCCCCTCCAGACAGAACCCCGCACTCGAGGGGTGAGGAGTCCCCCGGGGAGAGGGCGTCACTCCAACAGAGATTTCGCACGTTTTCCAGAAGATCCCCGAGATGAGAGATGCTCAGATTCCATGGGAGCACAAACAATGCGGGAGCGATGTGGAGTGAGGAGCGAGGCACAGACAGATTTGGCTGAGATCAGCCGACCCTCGCGGAATAACAATGAGCCTCTCTGTCTCCCGCCGAGGGAAACACGCAGGGTTAGCATGATGATGAAGAGTGAGCAAAGAGAAGAGGGAATTCGTGTGTTTTCTTTGGGCATACGGGCATTTTTCTGTCTGGGTCCACAACAGAACATAATTTAGGGAACCATTATTGATATGAGCAAGCCTTCACAGCACTTAATCCTTTTTCTCACTGTGTGCCTTTAGTTTGATCATTTCTAAGAATAGAAATGCTCCGTATCCAAACACACAACAACCTCACTGAATGTCACCCGTCTGTCTGTGAAGTGACGGCTCCGGCTTTAAACGTCAGAGTGGGAGGGGGGAAAACTGCTGCAGGGCTTTTCCAGGGCAATCTCTCAAAGTGGCACTCTGAAAAATTTTAAAACATTGCTTGAAATCCCACACCATCCTCTTCTTTGTTTCTCTCTACCCGTGTCTGTCTGGCTGACTGTCTGTGTCTACATTGTAACCCCACAGATTCTTGAGATGAGCTAAACTATCCGTTTTGGCAACACCATCCGTCAAAATCCAAACAAGGCTGGATCACTAATCGGCCAAAGACAGCACCGGCCCATGGGCTCCGAAAGCCCCCCGGTTTACTCCATATCTATTTGGTCTTGATTAACCTATTAATCTCAGATTCGTAAGAAATTGACACCACTGATGTTCAAAGGGCAATCGATCGTGACTATAGTCCTATAGATCCTTCATCTTGTGGCCTGGTGTTGCACCAGATTCCCCCAAGAACCAATTAGTTGAAAAAAGGGAAATGTAACATGACAAAAATGATCAGCTTTCAGGTGACGCTGACAAGTAGGGGAGACACGATGACAATGCCCCCCCCCCATCCATAGGGATCGAGGGGTTTGACGAGTATGAAAATGATGTGAATCGTATGTTTTAGCCTTCAACAATCACCAGATCTCAGCCCAACCGAACACCTATTGGAGAGTTTTGACAGACGTGTCAGACGGCGCTCTCCGTCACCATCATCAAAACAGCAAATGAGAAATATATTTTGAAAGATAACGTGTTAAATCTAGAGCCGATGCCGAAATTAGACAATAAAGCATTTTCCGATACCTATTTTACAGTCGGTGATACTTGTAACCATAACAATAAAGAATTCATTTCTAAAATGTCACATATTTTTTTTTAATGTTAAAAAAAATTTCATGTGATCTAGTGTTTCAACCCAGACTTTGGTTTCCAGGATTCATTGTAAGTTACATTCTTTAATGAATACCAGTCCAATGTTTCCTAAATTAATGATTATTTTTAATTTTCAAACATTAATACTCCGTTCTGTCAAATAGTGAACAATACAATGAAATCCGGTCTGAAAACAAAACATGAATTAACGGCCGATATGACAGTTTGCGGTTATGTCCTGATATCGCTTGTCTTGATGAATCCTATAAAAACAAAATCCTGGATATGCCCCTGCTACATCCAGCGCACGGTCACGTGATGGTTGTGGATTTGCGGATATAGGGTGACAGCGGTGCAGTTGGTCTAAAAGCCTGTGTGCCCATCTGACAGCCTTCATAAAAAGTTCCAGTAAATCCGGATGAAAGTGTTTATGTGACAGAGCGAACTGTGAAGACGACAAGGTCGAGCATTAGTGCAGGGGGGCATCCCAGATGTTGTGGAACGATATAGTGATTTTGTAATTCCCAAAGCTGGAAAAGTGGACGTTGATCATCGTTCGTCCCTGCCGTGATACAACACGGGTAAAAAAAAAATATTCAAAACCAGCAAGAGTGAGATTTGGACCCTTGGGGAAGGAGATTTTTTTTTTAAAGGTTTTTTTCCTTTGTTTGCTCAAAATGATCAGTTTCCCTTGGCGAAATTATCTCAGAGTAGACGAGGCAAACAAAAGCCTGATGAGAAAAGTACAGCATCTGGTCATGAATGATTTATGAGGCATCGACAGTCTATTGAACATGAACATGAGTATGGAGGCTTGTGTCGGAAGACGCAGTATATGTGCTGTTCTGTGGAGTACGGTCGTACGGTCAAAATATGAACTTTCACTGAAAAAATGAACTTTAACATCAAACAGTTTTGAGGCTTTTGAAATGCACCATTATCATGGCAAAATGTAGATGATTGCATTGATGGTTCGTCACCCCTGCATGATTATAATTCATACAATGTTGACTTTGATTGGGCTGGACACAATAACAGTAACACCAGCACTATCAAACAATTCAATATGGAACTGAAGACCTATCATCACCTCTGGGTGAGCATTTTTACCTCAACCAAGGAGGTTATGTATATATATATATATATATATATATATATATATATATATATATATATATATATATATATATACACACACACATATATAGGACAAACACATTTGATTTTGGAGCAGATCTGAATAAACCAAAGGATGCAGTTTTTTTTTTCTTCATATTCTGATCAGTGCAGCATCACCATCACTGTTGGCTTTTCTTTTTGTCAATAATATCGACCAACACCATTTATCCTAACGTCCTTTTTCAGAGCTTTTTGACTGAAATCTTTACACCGTTGAGCACTGCATGTACGTATATTATCATAGCCACGTCTGCACTAGCGACCACCTCTTGCCTCATTTGATTGAGCTGTCACATTTATGACGGTTTAGTTAGTTTTAATTTGCTGTACTGTCTTTTTTTTGTTTTTAGGAGATATGAAGGAGTCAGACAATACTGTTGAGCAAGCTTGTGGTTAGATTTTAATTACCTTGTTCGCCAGTGTAACAAGAAGCAGGGTACTGTCTGTGTGTGTGTGTGTGTGTGTGTGTGTGTGTGTCTCTGTGTGTGTGTGTGTGTGTGTACGAAACAACTCAACAACAAATGAAATTTTAGCAAAACTGTGGGAATATTTCTCTGGGAGAGTATCTCCAGATTATTAACTTTTGGAGTTGATCAGTCATAGGTCAACATCAAGGTCAACAGACACATGGTGAGAAAAAAGGTAATTTTCCAAGATATCGCATCAAATAATAGAGCGACAATCTAAAGCTGATTGGGGTATATACAGCAAACTTGCAGGGTATCCATAGCCCCGCTGATGCTTTTCAATTTTTTATTGTGTTTTATGCACAAAAATCACTGTAACTGGGGAAATCGTTGTGGCCTAGTGATTAAGACACAAATCCATATTAACAGTAATTGTGTGAATGCAGTCGTGAATCATTGTTCCAACCTTGCCTGTCTCTCTTTCTCTCACAATACGTAGTGCCTGTATCTTAACTGCTGGTGAGCGGTTCAGGGGTTATGGCAAAGGGAGAAGAAAAAAAAAAGAGGTCAAGACAAAAAACTGATCAGCTAATCCTCCTGCTGAGCTGCGATCATATTTTAGTATCCCGTGGACATAAAGCCCAAGGATATCTTATCTGAATTCAGCATGGCGTGTTCCAGCTCGGGTCAGTTGCACTAAAACAAATCAACTCTGATGTGCAGCTTCACATTTGATCCTCAGCCGGGCGGCAGAAAGCAGAAGATCCATACGGCTCTCCCCTTGTAAAAGGTCACGCTGCCTAACGGCCATGCACGGGCCAACTTTGTTAGCTTAGACGAGCTCCAGCCCACAACAAGTCATGGATTATTCCTACCGCGTCAGATATGGACTTAAAGCCCTCGGCCCAACCCGCACTAGAAATCATTTTGCTAATGAATTGCACCGAATGGGTTCTGAACCGGCTGGGGGGAGAGAGGGAAAAAAACGGAGAAAAAAAAAGAGAGAAAGTTATTTTGTGGGGAGCAGCAGATAATCCATTTTGCCAACACAGACCTGAGAGAGCGCCCACTTATGCTATCAAGAGCACCGGAGACACTCTAATCCATAATCCACTCTTCATTTGTGATTGCTTACATCAGGAAATTGCTTGCATCACGCGTCCAAACCCGGAATAATAACAAAGTATAAAATAGCCAGACTCAGGCCAACCTGGTTTTGTATGCAGGGGTGGTGCTGGCTGCGCGACAGCAGCGACTCGCAAGCTGCTAATGGAGAGCTTATGCTTTGCCAGACGTGCGCGCACGGATGTGGCAGCAGCAGCAGCGTGTGTGTGATTGTCTGTCAGTTTGACGATGTCTTTTTGCTGGCGTGTGTTCCTGTGTGTGTGTGTGTGTGTGTGTGTGTGTGTGTGTGTGTGTGTGTGTGTGTGTGTGGAAAAATAACAGCATAAACCTTCACCGTGTCCTCACAGAGTAATTACTATTGCAGGAGGCCACAAATGCTTTTGTCGTGCCAGATCCTTTATCAAATGTTATGAAAGAAAGTTAAATGTAAAAAAAAACTGCTGCGGAAAATGCTTTTTCAAAAAAGCCGTGTTGTCACTTCATCTGAGGAAACAAAAACATCAGATGAATCCTAATGTGGGCAGAACCACAATACTGCATGTTGCAAATTTGTGTCAGCGGCAAGAAGTGAAGGAAAACGAAATGGGGGTTGTTTCCCTCTGGGATATTGTACAGTGTGTACTGTGATGAGTGCAAAACAGACAACATGATGAAATGTGCTTTGGTCTCTCCTCATCAGAAGTGCTTATTATTTCATCAGAATGTTTTTGGTTTGCAGCCTCCCGTGACCTTATTTCTCCTCCGAGACAGTCATTTTTAACTTTTGTCAAAAAAAAAAAAAAGACATGGAAACTTTAATCAAAAGAATGACATTAACATAAATAGTGTGAAAGCCCTCTGCACAGCGGCGTGTGAATCAAGGTCATCAACAAATGAAAGTCTTCACTTTAGTTTGTTCTCTTTGGATCTTAGATGTTTGTTTAGGATGAACTGTATGCAGACTTCATTATTTGTAAATAACGGCTTTGCCCTTAATGATTTTTTTAGTTTAGATAAAGAAATTGTGTTTTCTGGGTTATATTTGTATCTTAAGTTTATCAGAATATAACTGTATATTATTGCAATTTTTAAGATATTTGACTCTGCACAGAATTCTAAATAATGTATGTGATCACTAGTGATCAAATAATTCATTTAAAACTACTAAGATAAGTTAAGTAGTTTAGAAGGACCCTATTACTCAGTATGTAAACCAAAATGTTGATCAGATCTATTTATTTTTGATATCTCATTAAATTTGAGGAATGCCAAATGTTTGCATATTCCTTTAAAACTGTGTTGGTTGGACACGTACTCATATATCTGTTCTGTCCCAGGTTCGATTCTGGCCATTTCTCCTGGTTTCCACTGTACAGTGAAGGCAAAAATGCAAAAAAATAATAACGAAGATTGTTTGACATGGATCAATGTACACAGCAAAATGACCGAAATTGGACTTTCTTCAAGCATCACGTCCATCAGCACGTGCAAAAACATCTTTTTGCGACTTTTGGTCTGTAACCTGTGACCTGTTTATCTTTCTCTTTAACATGTGTTGATAACCCCCCCCCCCCCCCCCCCCCCCCCATCTCTGTGCTTCAGGTGGCTCAGGTCCCCGTGGAGGCCTGCGAGCAGTACGGTACATGTGCCGAGTGCCTGAGTGCTGGTGACCCCCACTGTGGCTGGTGTGTCCTGTACAACATGTGAGTCTGCTCCCCTCATATCTCTCTCTCTCTCTCTCTCTCTCTCTCTCTCTCTCTCTCTCTCTCTCTCTCTCTCTCTCTCTCTCTCTCTCTCTCTCTCTCTCTCTCTCTCTCTCTCTCTCTCTCTCTCTCTCTCTCTCTCTCTCTCTCTCTCTCTCTCTCTCTCTCTCTCTCTCTCTCTACACACACACACACACACACACACACACACACACACACACACACACACACACACACACACACACACACACACACACACACACACACACACACACACACACACACACACACACACACACACACACGTCACAGCCGTGGGATTAAAAACCACAACATTACTGTTTACTAAACAGTTCATAAAGCTAAGCGCATGGTCATACGATTTGTACAGTTTCGGACTCCCTGGAGTTCACCCTCATCAACAGCTGGTGGGTCAAAAAAACCAAACTGTTGGACCGTGTGATCCTTCTTAAATAGCACTGTTTAGGACAGCGACAAACTGCATGGCCACCAGATTTTATTGTCTCTTTAGGCGAGCAAACCATTGGCATTAATGGAGGAGGGAGGGATTAGTGTGGCGGACACAGCAGGCGCACAAACTGGACCTCTGCATGCCCGGGCAACATTTTGGACCCGGCGGAGAAAAAGCTTATCTCTTCCATCTTAATTATCTGACCCCTGGGTTCGCTTTCATAATACCTTGATATGGAGCGAAGGGGTTTCGGGGAGATTAAAAACCCTGTGTCTTCTGAACCAGCCGCTGTGTTTTTGAAGCTGACCTCAGCCGAGGACCCCCCGCCCCCCCAGTTTCATCATATGATGTCTGCGTTTCAGCGAGCGATATCATAATGAGGATCAGCAGTATTTAAATCGGGATTCTCTTAGTGTTATCAAACTGCTATTGAAGTGGGAAGGAAAAAAAAAATCTACAATGTTTTGTTTTAATCTAAATTAGCTCATTAAAAAGTATCTTTTCCCCTTTTTTCTCCCCAGAGTGCTGACTTTGTCTGCAAGTCCCATTACGCTTGTTTATTTAAATTAATGCCTTACACTTATCAGTGAAAAGATAGGCTGTTGTTCCCTCCAGCAAACCCAAAGTGAATCATGATCCCTCACTCGGCGGAACGAGGCTACTTTATTTTTCTGTCTATTGAATCCAGATTGGAGTCTCTTTCGAGCCTCTGAATGCTGAGTGTCATGTACATCGCTTTCAGCATCTCACTTTCCCACCCCTAGCATGGTGCGCAGCAAAGCACCTATCTGACGGTGTGTGTGTGTGTGTGTGTGTGTGTGTGTGTCTGTGTGTGGGCGTAGCTGAACATGTAAAAAACCCTTAAGGAAAAGGGAACAAATGGCTCCATCAGACAAAACACGGCGAATAAAAGGGGCAAAATAAAAGGCAATGAAAGAGAGCCTGAGATGAAAGGCGTCGGTGGGGTTTTTTTTTCTCCGAGGCACTTCAGCTGATGAGCGGTCAGAGGGCGACTGTCTATGCTCCTGTGGCTCTGGTCCGCCTCAAGGAGCCGAGCCAGCAACAGCTGTCACCGCGTTTCCATTCCGCCTTTATATCGCGCTGTAATTACAGCGGAGGCCTCGGTGCTCTTTGAGCCCTCTCAGGAGGTGCCACCCCCTCAGCAGCATCTGAGAGTGTATTAAGTACTGTCTCTCCTCTCTGTGTGCATTACACTTTTTTAAAAGAATGAGATGATGGCGAACGGCCAGAATATTGAGTGTTGGCAATTACAGTGCAACTCCGCAGCTGGGAGACTCTCTTCTTTTTAATGCAGCGCCTCTTTCAAATAAATCACCATCAATGTAGCTACATTAAAAACAATCTCAACAACAGCCCAATTCTCAACCTGGACAAATTGCTCCAGTAAAGGTCTTTAAAAGCGTGCGAACCCTTTGCCATAACTTTAAATCGTACTTTTACTTTGCACTTGTCTCTTAGAGGATTATTGTAAAGGTCACACCACGCTGCCAACCCTTTCACTTCTTACTTCTAATTGCCTGCTTGGGTCTTGGAGTTAAACTTATTCTTCTGTGCGACTCGCTCGGCAGAATCAGACCGAAGAATTTGACAGCCAGGATGCGCAAGGGAACGTGACTATGCATGCTGATACTGATGTTAAGCAGGTATAACGTTTAACGAACATCTCAAATTGGCATTAGTATGCTATCACTTGAGGTGCAGCAGGGTGCTCATAGCATCAGCTCTTTAGAACTGTCAGAAACCAAATTTTATGGCAATGGTATTTCATGCAAACCTACAAAGGCTATTCTCCTCGCACAAGATTAAAGCTTAAAGGGGCAGCAGGCAAATCTAAAACAATACACCTTTGGTAAAAAAAATTGCAAATATGTCCTCACGGTGCGTTAGCTGTTGGTTCTGTGTGTGCGTGGAAAGAAAGAAATCAGGTTTTCGGCTCAGCCACGGCTCCGTAAATCGTGAAGGAAACAAATGGCTCGGGTCGCGACACACAACACTGCGGGTGCAGTTTGAAAACATCACGCGTCGATACGTCACGAGACGTGCTAGCTAGTGGCGATGCAACTCTGCGATTTTTGGCCCAGTGGTTTGCGCGTAGGTCTCGCGGGTTGGCGACCATGTCCGAGCAGGAAAATCACAACAACAACAACAAAGGCAGAAGAAAGCTTCCTCTAAAATTGCTTAGTGCACCTTTAAGGGATCCTTTAAGTCAGAGGGATTCATCCTCTGGGAACCATGAACCTTTTTAATGGCAATAGATGCAAGAGGCATTGGGATATCGTAGTCTAGACCACAGTGTTGGACCCAGAGACTTGTAGCTAGCGAGACTAAAAAACGCAGCCCTGCTTCATTACTAAACATCACCATTCAACATTTCTTAATATCGTGTCTCTGTTGCGCCGCAGGTGCTCGAGGAAGGATCGGTGTCAGAGGGCAGAGGAGACCTTCCGCTTCGCCACGGACATTGACCGCTGCGTGAAAGTCATCGCTCATCCGGACAGCATCGCTGTATCAGCACATAGTGTCCCCGTGAGTCTGCTTATCATTCCACCAATCACTGCACTGTCGGGCCGCTCACGGCGTTTATGAGCAATCACTGCGAGTAGCCTCGTTCGGCCACATGTATACACACACGTGTGTACAAGTATGAGCTTGCAAGAGAAAATTATGTTTCGTGAGGGGTGGAGGGAAAAAGAGAGATGAGTGCCTCTCTGTTTATTTATTTCGGCTCATCAATATGTACTGTGGGATGAGAGTCCGGCGAAGAAGAAAAAAAGGTGAAAGTTATTTGGGCTTACTCTGTCTTCATCTCGTATGCATCTGCTAAAAGCTTGATTAATTTTCCTAAAAGCTTTTATCGACAGTTTTCCTACAGTAGCCGGGAGCACAGAGGAGTTAACATTATCATTACATTACACATTAATGTGTGAAAACAACATGTTGCAGTTTTACAAGGTGGCTCATATGTAGGATTATATTTCTTGGCCGGGAGATTAGCTTCCTGGAGTTATTTGTGGGGTTTTTTTTTACACATCAGCTTGTGCATGGATTAAACAAAGGAGATATAATGTAGTAATTAGTGAGCTGATAGCAGACTGTGTTATCTTTAGAGAGAGAAACGCAATTTTCCCCCTTGTTTCCAGTCTTTGTGCTAAGCTAATCTAAGCTAACCGACTGTTGCCTGCAGCGTTACAAATTTAATGGACAGGTATGAGAGTGGTATCCTGTCAATCTAACTATTCTCTCAACTCTGTGATCTGGAAATACAGCAAAAAGTATTAATATGAAACCACTAAATAGACTGAATAGAGATAAATAGGGTAGACATGACGGCTCCCCAAAACTAAAGCCAAAACATCTTGATCTCCCCCTGGTGGCTGGCTGTAGTAAAGGTCATAAACTCCGCCTCCTCTATGTGAGCAGATAGGACATGGGCCAAAGAGTCAGAGTAGACGTCGAATACAATTTTTTCCAAAGATGGTTTCTGCCATTTTAGGCTCATCACACTGATCTATGTTCAAGTGTTTGGTTTTAACAGCTGTTCAACACCACGTAGGAGGAAGTGGAGACGCGTTGTCCCTCTTTACTCCCAGTCGATGGTACCAACGCACCCGGCTTCAGTCTCACGTTTTGTACATTAACATCTTCTCCTTCTTTCCGTTTAGCTTCTGCTGGAGGTGAATAATGTTCCCGACCTTTCCGCTGGAGTCACCTGTTCCTTTGGCCACCATGCCCAGGTGGAGGGTCACGTCAAAGGGAACAGGGTCATGTGTCTGTCCCCGGCTGGGAGAGAGGTCCCTCGGATACCAGAGGGACAAGGTGAGCTCGGGACTCAGGTCACAAAAACCAAAAGTTGCCAACGACGGGCAAAAAAACTTTCTCAACACAACAAACACGCTAACAAAAAAAAAAGAAGAAAAAAAAAGAGCCTCCTTTTCACATTGACCACCCTGCATTTTTAGTTTATCCAAAGAGTTTGATAAGTACCAAGGAGCTGTGGAATTTCCCCTGAGCACATACGGTAATCCTCCAATTGAAGTTCCTGACTGAAGGTTTTCTCAAGACAACAACAATATGCCCTTGCCGAGACGCAAACACCAGGTGGCTCTTTACAGGAGGGAGATAAAAGTATTAACATTTTTCTCATTCTGACCTCCTCTTTTCATTCATTGTCTTCGCTCATTCACTCATCCTCTCTCTCTCTCTCTCTCTGGCTCTCTCTCACCTTTTTTTCATCCTGTTATCCCTCTCACATATTTTTTCATTACCTCACTTCCTCTCTTTCACTCATTACCCTCCCTCTCTCTCTCTCTCTCTCCCTCTCTCTCCCTCTCGCAGACTGGGCTGGTGTAGAACTTCATCTAAACTCAAAGGAGACGGGTCAAATGGTCGCCAGCACCGAGGTGAAATTCTACAACTGCAGCACACATCAAACGTGAGTCCAGCTGCCACCGCCGCCCCCCCCCCCCCCCCATGCACACACACACACACACACACACACACACACACCGCTCTCCCCTTCACCGTTGATTTGTCCAATAGATGGCGGGGCACAACTTAATTTAGGGCAATGATGTACTGACGCTCGCAACCCCACTTAAGATCAGGCTGTTAGATAACCTCGGAGTTCAATATATCTGTCGGGTTCCATTTAAATCAACACGATGCACTCGCCATGCTCCGCTGGGTTTCTAGTTTGCTTAAACTGGCGGCGTGTGAGCTCACTGCTTACAGCTATAAATTCAGCTAGACTACAATCAGTTATATTCCTACTATACACAAACATTTTTGACAACTCATCAATGTACATCTTTACACCTTGAGGCCCCGTTAGAACCACAGTAGTGTAACACGTCTGCGAGGAGCCCTGTACAGATTAGACTCACACACTTGACTGTGTCCCACGGGGCCCTGCAAGAGCTGTGTTGGTTGTCAAACTTAAGACACAAGACTTAATATTTTAAGCCTCGCTGCGGCGCCTGGAGGGCAGATAAAATAATGTATATTAAAAAAGGGAATTAATTCCAATGCTCACATGTTTTACCCTGCCAATATAAGCTTCCTAACTTAGCAGGGAAGCTGCATTTTGACTTTGATATATTATGCGAGTGTCAACTGTGCTTACCGTAACAGTAGACCGGGATAAGAGGGGTGTCTATCTGAATAACAAATAGGAACACTGCTACAAAAGTGGATCTTGCGAGGACGAATGCCAATTAGGGGCATTTGTCAGCTTTAAAAGAAATCAGAAAATCAGCGACTTTTGTGAGTGAGTTCTCGTGGCAACAAAAGATGATAATAAATCTCCAAATGAGCCGAATCACACAATGATGGATGTTTACCTCAAGCACCTTTAACGTGGAGTTTCTACCCTTTTTTTCTTTCTTCATACGAGTGGTGGACAGGTTTTACAGTTGAAAGCGCTGATTTAATGTTACATGCCGTGATTGACACGGTGCGCCATGAGCGCACAGCAGCTCGATTCAGGCATTCACAATCAGTTCACCGGCTCTCGCAGGGAACACTTGACTCGATGGGAGTATTCATACAGCCAAACCCAGGAAATGAGCCAAACAGTGGACAACAAGCATGACATCTATTCAAAATCACCCTTTGACTGCAACACGAGTGAACCAATGTTACCACATTAAGGCCATTAGAGGAAAACCGTTGGAAAGCTCATCACATCATCCCGCCACGCAACAATATGGGGTGACCGTGTTTACCCCTGTGATTAATATTTCAGACCAGGAAACACGCTCCTAACCCAGCACCTCTCCCTCCACCTCCCTCATCACCTCAGCATCACATAACCCCCCCATAATTAATTATCCAGTTTTTGCAGCACCCTTCTAGTGAGTCCTATTTATACTCTTTCTTTCTTTCTTTCTTTCTTTCTTTCTTTCTCTCTCACGCACGCACGCACGCACGCACGCACGCACGCACTCACACTCACACTCACACTCACACTCACACTCACACTCACACTCACACTCACACTCACACTCACACTCACACTCACACACACACACACACACACACACACACACACACACACACACACACACACACACACACACACACCAGCACACACACACACACACACACACACACACACACACATTTTTATGTCCATACTGGCCCTGGGCAGCTAATTAATATCAAAATTTAATGGTGCTGCACTACATTTATTGGCACTTGCGGCTCGCTACGAGCTGCAGTATTGCTAGTGGATTTATATTTTTCTCATGGTTTCATCTTATTGCACGCCCACGTAGTGGATGGATCTGGTCTCTTATTTTCCAGAGCAAAATCCGTGTTGCCCCAACAGGGAAACAGAACATGATCAATTCTCAGCTCTCCACAATTGCTCTGTTGGGTGCTGCACATCGATAGCTGTGGATCACTCTATTCTCAGTTCTCCCAGCAGGTCGACCTCTCAGTTCTTCTGCCTAAAGTTGTAATCTGCTACACGTCCGTGTTTGTTGACCAAAACTGCGATTAAATCCAGTCCCACAGGGTTAATCCACACCGGGGGCCGCGGTCGAGAGTATCGGAGCCAAATTTGTTGCACACTATTCAATTGGCACTTTCATTCCCGGGCTTGTTTTCATCGCAGTCAAAAATTAGAAACAAAAATCAAGAGACTGTCATCTGACCAGGACACTGTACCTCCCTGACACACCACAGTACGTGCTTTTACACTGTCTAACACAGTAACAAGTGTTCAAACCTTAACACTTATTCACATGCAATACTTGAAACCTATCAAGACGTCATGCCCAAGGTCATTATTGTCATCTAAAACAGAGACGACCATTCATGCTCTCTGCATAGATACTGGGGAACAGCTGATCTTTTCCATGAAACACACTAACGAGATGAATCCAGCAGAAAGCTTCAATCCATCTCCCCCTTTTCGATCCTCTTCTAGCAGGAGAGGGAGATCTACGGTCGAGGGGAGACGGATCACTCTTCAACAAATTACCTACAGAGTAAATGCAAATGGGCTCATCATGCAAGCAGCGCCGTGCAGATCTTGCAGAATCGGTGTACGGTGTGTAGTGACGCGTGCTTTTCATCCTGCAGGTGTCTGTCGTGTGTCAACAGCACTTTTCGCTGCCACTGGTGTAAATACCGCAACCTGTGCACCCACGATCCGAGCAGCTGCTCTTTCCAGGAGGGAAGAGTCAACGCCTCAGAGGTACATTAAATCGGGAGACACTGCGGAGTCACAGTTTCATTAGCTAATTAAATTGTTGCTTTCAAGAGCACCCTCCATCTTCTCCGATGTGACACTTTTACCTTGAGGACACAATCTACAATTCAAATTTTAAAAATGCTGCAGAGAAGCAGCCAGACTAAAGACCTGCAGCGTTTAAATGTTCATGCTAGTACGCCGACATGCACACTGTAACAACGCTAACACGTTGATGCTATGCAGACGTGTCATAATCTATTTATATAAAATAAAGTATTAGATGAATGGAAATTTTGACATTGTTAGCATGAGAGGGAGAGTTTGCATATCAAGTCATTGGGATTCATCGTCTAGGAAAAATATGTATCCGTTTAAAATTTAATGCCTATATCCAGCCGCTACATTTTCAGATATTTTACTGGATAACTGAAACATTGACCTTCAATGAAAAAAATCAATTTCTCGAATATTATTAGAATTTGTCCTCCAGGGAACCACGGATACGTGCACCAAATTTCATGGAAATCCATCCTGTTGCCGTAATGCAATTTTCATGCAAAGACTAACCTGAATCAAAGAATAAAATACTACCAATAACCAATAATTGTATAAATAACATTGTCAAATAGTATAAAATGTAATGACCTGAAGAATTTAATACAGGAGAATACAGTACGTATACTTACAACAGACCGCAGCCTCACGCAGCCTGTAGTTTACTGGAGAGTGTAACATGTTGCAGACGAATGCAAATTACGTTTGGATTAGATTTGCCCCATTAATCCCTGTGCTACATTAGTCCTTCGTATTTATATAACACCTTCTTATGTATTAAAACAGATTAGATACCACGGACAGACTCCAATATAGACGGAGAGATATACAGTATATAGACACTATAGAAAGTAAATAAATATCCGGAGGGGTAACTACTTGGGTAAATGCTATTTACAGTAGGTATGATGTATTAAGGCAGAAGGAATGGATACTGGAATAGAACAATTAGTGTGTTTGTGTGTTGTTTCGACAGGATTGCCCTCAGCTCCTTCACTCTGGGGAAATTCTCATCCCGGCCGGCGAAGTCAGACCCATCACCTTGAGGGCCCGGAACCTGCCCCAGCCACAGTCGGGCCAGCGGGGCTACGAGTGCGCGGTGCACGTGCAGGGTGTCAGCCACCGTGTCACGGCGCTGCGCTTCAACAGCACCAGCGTGCAGTGCCAGAACAGCTCGGTATGACCTCGAACAGTCCCAGTGGGCGTCTCGCAGCTGTCAAAATGAGCCAGACAGCACGGGGTTGCTGTGTCGGCAAGGTACATAGGGTACATCAGTGAGCGCCGCCCGAGGTGCTGAGCACACCGAGGAGAAAGTGGAGGAAAGTGATGAGGAAAAGTGCAAACTATGAGAGAGAGAAGGAAAGATAGGAAAGGAAAGGAAAGTGGCTTAAATGACGTCAGTATGACTCTGTCTGGTAAGTTGGATATTATCAGCCTAACATCCAGGCGTGTCTAGATCAATGAGCGTGGATGTTTTTGTCTCAACAGCAAAGTCGCAGGCTTGGGATGGATTCAGGAGACTTTTTCAGGGACTTTTTGTTGCACAGTGCAAGCGACAGGGTGAATTTCTATGCAAAGCGCACACCTAGTGTCTCTGTGACGACGAGCAAAAAAGGCCATTTTCTTCAGATGCGGATGATTGGCCACCCCAGCGAGGGGTTTGCGTCCCCACACGTCAAAGAGGAGAGGAGCAGACAACCATGGCAGAGATGACAGATGGTTAAAAGCCTCGTCTCTCTGCTGCCCTTTCATCGTCGTCCCCCCCCCCCTCCCCCCAATGTCTTTCTCTATCTTTTTTTTCTTTATCTCTTGTCTCCGTGACTTTCTCCCTCCCTGTGTGCACTCACCGCACACTCCCCTCATTCTCTGTTCCTGCTTTTGCAGTACTTGTACGAGGGTGTGAAGATCAGTGACCTGGCAGTGGACCTCTCCATCGTATGGAACGGCAATTTCATCATCGACAATCCCGGGAAGATTAAAGGTAACTCTGCAATCCATCACTGCCAGGCCAGAGGAGTGTAAAGCACTCAATCCTGGGGGGATAGGTGGGCCACATGAGAGCACTTCAAGGCTCCCGCATGGCCTTGAGAGAAAGTTCACAATAGCTGGGAGTGTTATCAAAAAAGCACCCAATCACTCGTGCTCCCGGAGGGGCGAAGAGTGAATCTTCACGTTCGCTCAGTCTGGCTCCCGTGGCCGCTCTTGGTGACCTCTTCATCGCCATGCGAGAAAAGGTGTCTGTCAGTTGTCGCCTAGGGTTTCTGCGTTAAATACATCCCTGTAGTCAAGGATATGCACAGTGCTGGGCATACATTTTTGAACAGGCCTCGTCATAATTTAGTTACTTCATGTGGGCATAAATATAGGCTACTAACAGGAGACAGGGTGCAAGAGAAAGCCTTCAAAGAAAAGGTTTATTGGATTACTTTGGCATTTTTGTCGTAATACTAATTAATTGAATTCACATGGCGACACTTCACGGTTGACGTCAGTCATAATTTGTCGCGTTTCCACAGCGTATATTGTGGCTTTCATTTCCCTTTGACAATAGGAGTGATGTCCTTCGTCCTTTTTTGATAACATAATTGTCATGTGAAACTACTCGACAGTGCGACAAACTGACCAGATGTCGGCCCTGTGTTTTTTTCCCCCCCCTAAGTGCACCTCTACAAGTGCAGCGCGCAGCGGGACAGCTGTGGCATGTGTCTGCGGGCGGAGAGGAAGTTCCAGTGTGGCTGGTGCAGCGGCGAGGGCCGGTGCACCATGAAGCAGCACTGTCCCCCCATCTCCCCCTACGCCAGCCGCTGGCTGGACCTCTCTGCCAGGAACGTCAAGTGCACCAACCCACGCATTACCGAGGTCTGTCGTCTGTTTGGGCTGTTGCCCGGTCCGCCGGTCATTCAGTCAGTCTGTCAGTCACGTCACCCAAGTGCAAACAAACGAGTGTGTTTGAATTTGCCGTTTCTGTGGTAGGGAGACTCGTACACACGTCTCAGTCGTGGTCGTCATGCCAACGAAAACAGAGCCGTGAAGGCACGTCTGTAAGCGCTCTCCGGAGGCCGACATTCCTAACTGGAGGTTCTTTATTTATTTTCCTCCGACAGAATTCCGCAACGTTAGCGTGATAAAACTTTCAAGTCCTGAACTGGGGCGAAAGGGCTGAAAGATAAATCCTGACACGGCAGTAGTTTGTTTGAAAACGTAATACAAACATTTAAGGCGGAGGCTCGCTTACAGGAGTTCTGTTGGGAATAAAGAGCTAAACTCATGGGCCGATATGTGAGGCAGGTCTGAGAAACCTGAGTGAACCAGGTTGCAACAGTGGACACCTATGTATTTCTCTTCTGGCTGTGAGAGCAAACATGATTTCCTAGTTGGAATTTACAGAACCGCATACATTCAATATGTTGCTATACGCAAGTTATTATGACCAACAAACAAACACTGAACAAGACGTAGAGGCTAAAGGCTTTGAACAGAGACCCTTTGCTCATAAATGTCTAGTCACAATTCAGATTTTTTTTTTTTTAATTTCCTAATAACATACCAACAAACAAACATTAATTATATATGTGGCCACTTTCCAGTTTCCTACCCAAGTGAACGTTTACCCGAGACCATCTCGCGCTTTGTTCCAGCGCGGCCCAAATACGCCAAGTGCGCGGCGGCTCAACGAATCAAGTCCGTCCGGCGAGTGGTGATGGATCTTTTATGAGTGAGGCCCAGTGGGTCAGGAGCAGAGATGCCAGGCTCTCCCACTTCAAAAGAGACGCGAGTCTTTCATGTCCCCGTCACATTATCAGTGTTTTCTGAAGGAGCTGCCGCACAGTGAATCAAACGATCGAGTGCCGCCCGGCCAAGACGAGGGAGCGTGGTCCGGGCAGCGCTCCTGTTCTGCTCCGCGGGTCCAGAGCCCTCCTGCTGGGCTGGTTAACTCTGCACTGGAGAGGACAGTGAATAGCTCCCCCGAGGCTTTTGTTAGTCCCTGCATTATTCATTGAAAGGATTGTTTTGAATAACTCCGGATTTCAAGGCCTTCTGAATAAAATTTCGGTCAGTGTGTTTGAGTTACATACAGTATTTCCCACAAACACTCAAGTTAACTGTGCCTCCTAAAGCTATGTCCACACTAGCACACTCTATTTACGCCTGGTGTCCACACTGGCCCCCTAAAAACAAAAATGTTAAATGTCGCTGGCTATAAGTATTGTGCTTTAGTCTGGACGGGACAAAACAAAAGTCTCTTGGAAATAAAGATGCAGACACCCACGAATCACGATCACCTCCTGACGGGGTCTGATCGGTCACGACTTAACTACCAGTGGTGAACGCAACATGGATAAAGAAATACAAGTGCTGCTAACCCCTTACTTTCAGTAACACCGCCCCCTTCATTGGTCCAAGAAAATAAATCATTGCTCTGCCATTGCAACAATGTACTAACTGCAAAATAACTGCTTCCTTTTTTACAATGGCCAGCACGGACATGCCCATTGTACATGAATGGCCCTGTGATATTCAGGTTGTTTCTGGTATGGAGCTAAAATGGCTTTCTAAGATGGCTAAGATGGCTTTCTTTCATTTTTTTTAGTGTGGACTGTGCAAAGTGTGTCTGAAGACTCATCTTCATCTTGTTCATGTTCTTGTTCACTGTTATTTACTTGTTGTTCAACCAGTATACTTTTTTTTATTTAGCCCAGTATTATTGTGACAGTGCTACAACTCTTCAGTCATATTTCTTCACAGGGAGAAACAGTGTTTCACCACAACTGAACTTCCCTTTGGCTGGAAATTCATGTGACTCTAGTAAAACTGTAACTAATTGCATTAATTCTTAAATCCTTAATTCTCTCTATGACACGATATTCTCCAATATGAGAAATTATGCATACTACTGCTTCTGACCAAAAAGAATGAAAAAAATGAAAATGCAATTAATAAAAGAATTGAAGCAGCTGTGGTCACAAAGGAACCTCGCCCACAAGGTTGTCGACTTACTCTGATATTTGAAAACCATTGTACATTAAATTTGACTTTGCATCTTTCTGGCTTTTGTTTTTTCCCTCCTGTGTAGGTGAGCCCCGTGGCGGGGCCTCTGGAGGGGGGGACACTGGTCACCATCCAGGGCCTGAACCTGGGCCTGTCCTTCTCCGAGCTGGAGGGTAACGTGGAGGTTGCAGGAGTGCAGTGCACCCCGCAGGAGGCGGGATACATCACTGCAGAACAGTAAGAAACTCCTCCCCGCTTCACTCTGTACACAGACGTACTGTACAAAAATACAAACGCTCTCACTCCCTCAAACACAGAAAATAAACACATGCAAACTCGCTTCCATTTTCACTCTAATTTAATCACAGTCTGTGAAGTCAAGTCGCAGCCTCATCGGGTTATAGGACCATGTGGTGGGGGGGCTTTGCATTGCTCCGGTGCGGGCAGAGCCAATGGAAGAGACAGTCTTTGTGTGTCACTGTCGTCACGAGGCGACAGGCACAGCTGTAATTGAAATGCGCCGCGTGTTGCTGACTGCAGGGACAATCGGTTAGCCATGTGTTTCTCTCACAGCCATGTAATGCAATTCGGCTTAGGCGGCGAGGACTTTATTTATATCATTGTAAAAAAAAAAAAAAAAAAAAGAAAGAAAGAAAAGAACACGCCAGCAGAAAATTGGAAAAGTCTTGTGATGTATGAACGGGAAGGATTGCGGAGGGACGAGTCGTTGGGCACTCTTATTGTATCGGAGAACGCGCCGTCAGAGCGGCGTGTTCGGCGGGGGAGGGGGTGGTCATTCATTTGCAGCGCGCGGTGCTTTAAAACAGGGGATTACAGCTGTTACAGCCATTCGCTTCAACACGGGGGTCAGTTGCTGTAATGACTTATTCATGGCACACTTTATCTTATTGACCTGACAGGCAATGCTGATCTATTGAAGAAACCCCTGTGTTGTCATGGCAACCGGGGGTAATGGTGGGTGGCAATCCTGCTAGAGACGGGGAGGGGTGCAGTTTATCATTTGAGTTATATTGCTGTTATAGGTTTCCCATTAGGAAGAAAGATGGCCCTCTGTATTGACCCACAACTTATATGAAAGTCTGCCTCAATCACACTCGCCAGCAGCCCCCCCCCCCCGTGCTCTTCATAACAGATGTGATACAGTGCATAAATTTTGCTGTGTGTTTCCCTGGCTGGTGTTATTACTTGTATGCATGATGATTAGTTGCATAGCGCGCTCATATTCAAGTATTCGTGTGTTGTCTCGGCAGGATCGTGTGTGAGATGGCTGCGGCCGCCAAAGGAAGTGCACCGGGCCCGGTGAAGCTCTGCGTCGGCGAATGTAGACCAGAGCTGCGGGCGCAGTCCCCCCAGCTCTACTCCTTTGTGGTAATTTTACAAAACACATTTAACGTTGCCCATTTGTTCCGAAAGAAATATTAAGTATTTGCAGTGGATCAGACTGACAGTATGATTGCAGGAGAAATCTAACAACCAGTCTGATCGAGTAATACCTCAGCAGTCATCAATCTGAGGAGAGAGACGCTTGATTATTTCGAAGTGCAACAACGATTTTATATTTCACAAGGGATCATTATGAAGGTTAATGACCACAAGTGCATTGTAAATGTTTTTATCGTTAATTCAATTTTTTTGTTTTGCTTTAGAGGTTCTAGTTTTTTAGTTTACAACAGTGCTTTTCAGAATCGCACACTCAACGAGACAAACTGTGATTCTGTGTGAATGAAATCTTTTACCGAATTTTGGTTCCTCCGCAGATCCCTTCCATGCTGGCACTGACCCCAGGCAGAGGGCCTGAATCTGGGGCCACCAAGGTCACCATTGTCGGGGAGAACCTGGGTGCCGGCAGCACTGTCAACGTGTACTTTGGTAATCAGACCTGTGAGCTGTACAGGTGAGATGTGATGATACAATAAATCCGTCCGATGCGATCCTACCTGCACCGTCCTAACCGCTAAAGATTCCTAGACACTAACGTGAGACAGTCTTCACACAATATGGAAGATTTAGCCTTCTCATATATCCATGGAACACTGTAAACAATTGCTCTATTTAAAGAAGCACACTTTAGAATTACAATTAAGTGTTAAATGGAAACTCTTCATAGTGATTTGTGAGGGGGCGATGGAACCCACAGCGATAGGTATTGTTCTCGGTGTATTTATAGATATCTATTTCAGGTTCAAAACGCCTCACACGGTAGGAGTCAGGAGGATGAGGCGAGGAGGCCATTAGCCAGAGCACCGTCTGCTAATTACCGTGTTCCGCTGCTAATGTGTCTGTAACAAGGAGGAGATGGGTACCAACTATAGTGGATCCTCTATTCCTCGTGTGACGCTTGGCTCACGGCCGAGCGAAGTCGCGGACGTTGCCGCAGCAGGAGAAAAGTGGGCAGTCACATTCAAAGGCAGGAAATTAAAAAAAAAATCCCCTTTTCTTGATTCTGCCACCAGGAGGACTATGTCGGAGATCGTGTGCTTCTCGGCGCCATCGGTAACGGGGGCGGGGCCGGTGCAGGTCAGTCTGAGAGTCGACCGCGCCAACGTTCCTGGGAGTTTGGCCTTTGAGTACATCGAGGACCCCACAGTGCAGCGCATTGAGCCCCTGTGGAGCATCACCAGGTAACACTGAGCCAAGAAACTACTGCATATACACAGATGCCATTTATTGATTGGGCTTTTCTGTCTGGAGTTTGCAACTTAAAGGGGCCGTAGGCGATGTTTGGAGAAAGATTAATTGTAGTTGATGTTCTGACTGCACTCGGACCCGCAGCCTCGGGTACGGGAGGCGGAGGAAAGGAAACCGTGAGGAAATATTCGCTGAATATTACATAAAGTGTATTGGACCAAAATCCCTTAGTGGCCCTTTAATGGAGGTTTAATTTGGATCTTATTACACAGTTCACAGACATGAAAACTTTAGAGCCCATCTCGGGAAAAACAACGTGCGAGTTCCCCTCATGCGCATTGGCAACGGTGTTCCGGTTAAACAGAATGATCGTTCCTTGCAAAAATTGCAGATAGATTGGCGAATTCTACACGTCTCTGACATTTTCGTGCAAGGGGTCTCAGGTAGTAGTGCCTAAATTAATACGAGAGGAAGTGATCTCATGTGGCAAAATGGAGTTTTCGTGCTGCAAAATTAGTGTAATGAGCCCCAGGTCGCATCTGATAAGCCTTAATGTCTTTACACCCCAACCATTCCAAGACACAGTGTGTATCTCATAGTATACACTGCATAGTCATTTTATAGTAAAAATCTAATTATTCGGAAAAAAAAACCCTTCCTGCTTAACTGTGCCCGTCTGCCAGGCACAGATTAGTAATCTGTACATTAGCTCCCGTGTCATGGTTACAGGGGGAGTGACGCAAAGAACGCCGGTGTTAAGGTTGTTGAATAATATCTAATCTCCGCTCCCCAGAAGATGACTCGTGTGAACACAATGGGAAACCGTGACCTGTTTAATTGAAGTTCCCCCCACTGACTTCTACAGGAATCGGTGTGATGCTGCAGATATTACAATGAGAGAGAATTGGCCGCGCCAGCGTCTCTGTCTCTGTCTCGCGCAGCGCGTGTTACCTGCATGCCACCGGAGAGTCGATGGCACTGTAGTGTAGGCAGGGGCGGCGAGCACCGCTGCGTCCCTGCAGATTACACCGTGGCCCTCAGCCTGGTGACAGGAGCGGCTTTGCGGAGCCGCAATCAAGAGCCTTCATCGCGAATGTGCGCCGCCACTGTGTGGCCCCTACAAGCTCAGGTAGCCTTCGACGTGTGAGCAGAGGAGGACTGGCACTCTGTCAGACTCACTCAACTGACCCAGGTTCTTTTGTTTTTCTTTGACAAAACCGATTTCACACCTATTTTCCTCACTCTCTCTCTCTCTCTCTCTTCCACCCCCCATCATTTCACTGCTGCGCATGTTATGCAAAAAAAAGAGATTAGAGCGTGTTGTTCATTGTAATCGCATCTAGCGCGGATGTGTAAACAGGCAGCACCTGTACTCATGCCATGCCAGCCTCGCAGTCGTGGATGAATATGAAATAGCAGCCAGCTGCTTCGCCGTTTGATCTGGCTCCCTTTGCCCAATAACAAAGAGCGAGCTGCCGGCCCGGCTACATCTCCTCAAGCCTCCATCGGCGCACGCTCTCCGGAAGAGACGCCGGGTTTTGCAGGATGGCGAGGTCGACCCCTCAGCAGTCATCGCGCTAATTACACTTTTTTATGGCTCGAGCAGCACATACCTGAAACACCCAACCCACAGAACCGGGGAACACAATTCCTTTTGAATTTGATTAAACAAAACATGTTATCATCTGCAGTAGTGGTTCGGCAATGAAGTTTCACTGATTAATTTTTTTTTTTCCTGTCTCATTTCACTAAATTGTGTGTGTGTGTGTGTGTGTGTGTGTGTGTTTATGTGCTTTTGCTTGATAGGCCTATGTCTTTATATAATTGTTTAACTAATCATTTGTACTTTTGTCCTTTGTGCATGTTTTCATTTCATGTACTTTTTTCATAGATTTATTATTAATTATGTATGCTGAGTGTCTGTGTATGTACTTCTGTGGGTTTTTTTTGATGACAACCAGCCTGTACGGCTAAATGTGGCACATAAACATGGTGGACCCTTGTGCACATTCTAATTAATGTGCATAGTGCCTTATGAACTAATAATCGTAAAAATAAACGACAATGAAAAGGCAGTTTGTGTTCCTACACAGCACAGATGTGCTTGTACTATTAATGTCTCATGTGTGTTTGTCCAGTAACTCTTTTGACCTGTAACATGAACATGTCTTTCCTCCGACCAGCGGACACACCACCCTGACGGTGACCGGGACCAACCTGGATGTAGTTCAGGAGCCGCGAGTCCGAGTCAAATATGCCGGCCACGAATCTGTCAACGTGAGTGTAACAATGTGCCGCACTCGCTCCCTTATTGATGTTGCGAAACCCCAAGTTGATAAAAAAAATGGCAGAGCGCAGCAGCGGTTTGCTGGGAGTGTAACGAGGTTAGATTTAGCATGGTCAGCTTCCACTCGTCTTTTAGTGGCTTTTTTTTCCTTCAATTAGCCCAAAGCATTTACACAGTTTTATGGACAAATATATATTTATATAAAAAGCTTGAGTTTTGGAAGGTGATTCATGGCGCTGGTTCTACTCGCCTGAGCTCCTCGGGCAAACCACTTCACAGTGATTGATGGATCCAAAGTGTTGCGGCCCCGATGGCGAAAGTCCAGTCACCTTTAGCCCCCAAGTTTTCCACTTTGGACAAATCAGAGAAGCGCCTGAGGGATGTGAGAGGGCAAATAGGGTTTACACCTCTGTTGGGAGCTTTTGGCTCGACCTCAGAAGAGTTCAATATGAAAACTTTAGAAAGAAAACCGTTCTAAAAAAGATTGCCGGTGAAGCGATGCCAGAAATGAAATGATGCGTTTGTTCGCTTGCGCCGGCATCAGATAGAGATTTTAAAGTCACTTTTTATTGATGCAGTAAATATGATATGAAAGGCTGTATGGCCTCTTCTGGAACAATAAATTCTACATACTTCAGTTTAGGAAATTGTTTTGTAAACACGCAAAGAGAAAACCTTGCCATGGAGAGTTCGTGCGAGTGCATCTGTGTTGTTGGCAGAGCAGTGAGAATAAATTATGTCCATAAAGATAATAGGGCCCAGGTGGAAGCGTGTAAAATGAATACTAGATGAGGAAAACTTCAAATGTGTTGAAGAAGAGGATGTAGACGATGTTGAGTGTGAGAGGTCCGCCCTGAGCCAATTAAATGGTGCGTTAATGACGCCGTCCAGAATTTGAGCCAGTCAATTAAAAGTGCACGTTCCGCAGTGTTGCTGGAAGAACTGAGATTTAAAGGGATTAAAGATGAACTTTCACCCAAATCAGCTGCTTGAAGAGGGTCATTGGTAAATTGAATGAGGGCAGTCTCCTTTATCGCGCTTATCTCCAAAACACAACTCGATCTCCTTAAAAAAAAAAAAGGCTTCCAATCACAAAGGCAGTTGATTGACTTGAAACAACTTCCTGCGAGAAAAAAAACCTTTGATTAAAAACTGAAGCTTCGAAAATCGGGTGGAATTGGTGGACCTCATGGGAGCGGCCTCGACTGCGAGGAGACTGAAGTGCAGAAAAGCAACAGAAGGCAACGTGCTAACTGAAATTATTGGTTATCGATAGAAGTGGGAATAAAAAAAGTAACAGTCCAAAGGCATGTTTTACGTTTTAGGTCATGAGCCATTTCAAGAGAGTGAACGGATTTACGGTAGATTCTGGTAGATATGCACGAAAATGGTTTCAAAACAGAAAAACAAAAACTTTTCCTATTTTCATGAGACTATAAAAAAAAAGAGCCATACATTTTCCGACAGGTGGAAATAGTGAGAACAGACAGATGAACATGTGGATGGGAGGAGGTAAATATGCAACAAATACTGCTCATTATTATCTCACATTACGTGGGTTTACACCGCAGCTCAGTATAATTAGGTTAATTTGAATAAGACGAAACGACTCCATCAGATTCGCAGCATTAAAATTGATTGAGAAAAGAAATTCTATCACATTTGGGCAAGAAATGAAACAACTGTTCACATCTATTCAGCAAAGGTGGTGTCTAGATTAATAAAAAAAAGTACAGGGGGACGTTATTTTAAAATGATTACAATTGTTTTTCAATTGAGGACCATTGCTTACAAAAAAATCTCCGGTGGTAAAATATGGAAGCGGAAAAAAAAAAAAAAAAAGTTCAGTGTTAAAAAACAGCGGACATTTTTACAGATTCATTTTTTTACTTTGAAAAACACAAGTGAAAATCACTTATTGAAATTTTTAAAGGTTGAATTCAGATGCAAAAACATTCAGATACATAATTTCAATGCAAAAAAAATATGCAGCAGTAGAAATTCAGTGCCTTTCAAATTTCAAAGTCTGGCGAGACAGATTTGCTTCCATAGCAAAATACTGACTCGTAAATTTCTGCTGGGGATTTCAAAACTGACAAAAAATTTGAATCTGTAAAAGGATAAATTATCTGTGTTTAAAAAGTCTATGCAGTTGTTCAACATGCAGAAAAACAATACTTTGAGCCATTGAATGTGTGTATGGTGGTACGTATGGTCTGCATGGGGTTGTGGGTACCGGGGACACGACTAACTCGCACCCCTCGCTCCGTCCGATTGCTCGCCAGGTGTGCAAAGTGCTGAACACGACCACCATCAGCTGCTTCGCTCCCTCTCTGAAGGCGGAGCACGCCGCCGACCAGGAGACGGTCAAACACGTGGACGAGTTCGGCTTCGTCTTCAACAACGTGCAAGCCCTGCTCACGTACAACAACACCAGCTTCGTCTACTACCCCAACCCTTACCTCGAGCCCCTCAGCCTGTCGGGCGTTCTGGAGCAGAAACCCGGAGCTCCCATCATACTCAAAGTACGTTGTTTTTTTTTCCCCCTGCAGAAGATGGAGAGAATAATTTCCACCCAATGTGTATTTGGCATCGATGAAAACGATGTTGGATGTTCAGTTTATGTGATGAAGACTTGGTTTTAATGTCACATATGCCATGTCCTCATCAATGTAATGTGTAATCAATAATCAGTACATTTCTATCTGGTCAGATTCTCCTCAACATCGTTTTATCAGTATAAATATTTGGAAAAAAACTTGCAAATGCCCTGTGAGGTCCTATCATCCTCTCAAAAAGACAACATGGCTACTTTTTGTAGTTTCTGAAACATCATGTGACACAGCAAGAAGTCAAATCTTGAGCTCGTGTCGCCGTGGAGGAAGATCATGTGGCTTATCGGTTTGTATCCTGAAGCTATCCGCTGTTGTTTTTGGGTATAATCACTTATATGTGAAATTATGACTTTATCCGGTGAAGAAGGCACCACAGGAAGTGGCTGCTAGTCTTCTCCACGGCGGTTGATTACAGTAATTATACTAATGCCTCAAAAATGCCACGTAGTAATTTATTTGAGGATAAACTGCTCCCAACATGATCAGACACTGAAACCGATTTCTTGTGGAACCAACAGGGAAAAGTCCCACGAGGGGATAAAAGAGAGGAAGCAGATCTGATTAGTATTTTGCAGCTGAATTATGGTCCATACAGTTTGAGAGGAGGTTTCGTCTGAAGCCCAGAACTTTGCTCGTCAGCTGTGCAGTTCTTTTTCTCCTGCTGAGTAAGAACCGCGTGGTCTCCGAATGTGTTGTCGTGTGCGAGACATCATCGTTTTTCTGCAGTTGAGCCTCCCGCCTCTCCAACTTGTTCGCAGGGACGTAACCTGGTGCCGTCTGCATCCGGCGGAGCCAGGCTGAATTACACGGTGCTGATTGGGGACACGCCCTGTTCGCTCACCGTGTCCGACACTCAGCTACTCTGCGAACCACCGAACCTCACCGGGCAGCACAAAGTCCTGGTCAGTCTGACGCGTCTTCTGCGGATCTGGTGTTTTTTTTTCCTCTGTCTGCCCTGTGCGCCTTGATTGTCTGTCTGCATGGATGTGGGTCACTGTCCGTCAGCGGGGGCAGTGTTCATCTGTGCGCCACCGTGTCTGTGGGCCGCTGACAGCCTTTCATTCAGTCACCGTCTTGCTGTCATTGTCCGTCACTCATGGTCCGCCAGGTCCCGATCGCAGAGTACTTGTAATTTATGAGAAAGGAGCTGGAAAGCGAAAAACTCAGCTGATGTGCCTGGAACGGGCCTTTGTTCAAAATGCAGCTAGTTAGTTAGTTCAAAGGCAGGAAAAAAAATCCGTCCGCATGTCCATTGTAGTAAACAATTGAATTCTTCATCGACCACATTTTGATGTCGTACGATCTGAGCATTTCCAACAGCGTTTTTGAAGTCCTGCGCTTGTGACCTCATCACCATCCAGGTCCAAGTGGGAGGCCTCCACATCTCCCCGGGAGAAGTTCACATTCGCTCCGACAGCCTGCTCACCCTCCCCGCCATCTTCAGCATCACAGCGGGCGGAGGGCTGCTCCTCGTCATCGTCGTCATCGTCCTGCTGGCCTACAGACGCAAGTCCCATGAGAACGACCTCACTCTGAAACGCCTGCAGATGCAGATGGACAATCTGGAGTCCCGTGTGGCTCTGGAGTGCAAAGAGGGTGCGTGAGTGAGACTGGCCGACTGGCGTCCGATAAGGCACACTGACGACCGTGGTAGTTTTGTTTGTGAAATTAAGGATGCATTTGAATCACGATGTTTTGCTTACTTCGACGTATGAGCTGGGGAAATAACTGAAAGACTAACGCAGCTAAGTTCGTCAGAACATACCTCTTTTTATGACTTTATCTAGTCAAACTCATCAGCAGCAAACCCAACATCAAATACAAACTGCGAGATCCATTACGAACTCCAAAAATGTTGGGTCATGCTCAACAAGCGTTCAACAATGGGTTAAAACCAAAATGTCATGTTTTGTAAAAGTATTTAACGCACCATTCTGTCATGTGCAGCCTTCGCAGAACTGCAGACGGACATCAACGAGTTAACCAGTGATCTGGACAGAGCGGGCATCCCCTACCTGGACTACCGAACCTACGCCATGAGGGTTCTCTTCCCCGGCATCGACGATCACCCCGTGCTCAGGGAGTTGGAGGTGAGGGACCCCCGAGGGCGGCAACGCTGCAACGCTTGAATCCCGTTATTCGCTTTTTTTTTTTTTTTTGCTTTTTCTGACGTCTTGACCTTCCGCGTTCCAGTACGCTCCAGAAGTAAATTGATTTTCTGCTGTCGAAGGGAGCGGATGTCAGTCCACTCACTTTGGTTTTGAGGTCTGCGTGTTCATCGGTGTGCAGCTGAGGTTTGTGTGAAGGAGATTTTTTTCCCCGCTGCCTCTCTCAGAGCCTTAGTCATGCACCTGTTCTCAGTCAAACTTTGCTTGGTCTTGGGCTCAGCTTCTTTTTTTTTTTTTTACACGCTCAACTTTTCTCAAGATTTTTCGAAACACGTTATTTTTCTACACCTGATCCCGCTTTGTTTGTTTTCATCTGTGGAACAGCTTTTCATGTAGCCAAGGTCAAAGCTGGGTTTGATCTGCCAGTTATTGTTGGTTTCATCAAACCATCATTATGGCCACAGCCATTTCAAAAGATCTCTGTTCAAAAGAGCCCTTTGAATGCAGTTTCCAAACGCCCTGGCGTTTTCGTCAAAATAACCGGGCCCCTCGTTTTTCACGTCACTGCCGCTACTGTAAGCTGAGCCCGCAGCGTTTTTTGTTTAGTTTCATTACGTCCTTATGTTCCTCCTCTATGTCACAACTCCCGTTCTCCTCGACTGAGTAATATCTAATGAGCGTGTGCGCCTTTGTTTGTGTGCAAAAACGCGCGATGCGTGTAGGTGCCGGGGAGCGGGCAGGCGAGCGTGGAGAAAGCCCTGAAGCAGTTTGCTCAGCTGGTGAATAATAAGGTCTTCCTGCTGACATTCATCCGCACGCTGGAGCTGCAGCGCTCGTTCTCCATGCGTGACCGCGGCTACGTGGCCTCGCTCATCATGACCGCGCTGCAGGGGCGGCTGGAGTACGCCACAGACATCCTCAAGCACCTGCTCTCGGACCTCATAGAGCGCAACCTGGAGAGCAAGAACCACCCCAAACTACTCCTGCGCAGGTAAGAACCAAAGTGATTCGCTGTTACCGACAGAGTCATTAGAAAAGGCTACGATATCTGAGGGTTGTAGTTAGTGCCCGCTCTTTACAAACTGTGACAACATTTGTCATTCTGGAGAAGGGCATCGTTTCGTCCGGCAGAATATCTCACTTTGAAAATAGACTTTTTATAGAGCTATAAAAAAAAAAGTGAGGTTCGTTTCATTTCAATTCAGTTTTATTTGTAGGGCGCCAAATCACAACATCCATTAACTCGAGGCACTTTACGTAGTGGAGTCGAGACCTCCCAAAGTAACACAGAAACCCATCAGTTCCCACACTGAAGCCAGCACTTGGCGACCGTGGAGAGAAAAACACTCGCTTTTAACAGGAAGACATTTGTAGCAGAACCGGACTCAGCTGTGGGCGGGAACATCTGCCTCGACCGTTTGGGGCTGAGAGGCGAGGAGGGAGGAAAGAGGGGGAGAGAGATAGACCAGGGGGTTACGGCCCAATTGTCCTTCCTATCTACTATTCCTTGACCTCAGTGGAAAAGGTCAGGAGGTCAAGGGAAGGTGTAAAGGAGTATTGTAGGTCTTAGGCGAAGCCGACAGCGGTGCTCAGAGAATCCGACTCGACTTTACTCCGTCATCATGCAACGCCGTGTGTTATTGACGCATTAAAGCTCCTTTCCTATGCATTTAGAGAATCCGAACAGCTGTTGTCGTGGCTGCCGATCGAATACTTCGGGGTCAGGACAAGATTCAGGAAACTTCCTAAGCCAATTTGACAATTCGACTGCACCGCAGGACTAGTTGTTATAGTTGTAAAAAGGTTCTATAATGAAAATAATGATACTGACACTTATAGATGTAATGATGTTGTTAGTGATAACAGACAGTCTAGGCTTACAGTACAGCAGCGTAACTAAGAGATGGTTCACGAGTCACCCGAGTCAGCTCTAACCATAATCTTTATCAAAGAGGAAAGTTTTGAGTCCAACCGTAAATGCAGAGAGTGTTTCTGCCTCCCGGACACAAACTGGGAGCTGGGTTCCACAGGACAGGAGCCTGGTGGCTGAAGGCTCTGCCTCCCTTTCTACTCTTACACACTCTGGGGAACCACAGGCAATCCTGTGAAGTTCTTGCCAAAGAAAATTCACATTAAACTTGCGCACATTAGTTGCATCGAGTGGTCCTGTTAAAATCACAGTCTTGTGGCTTCACTAGGGAAAAGTTGGGATGAGGTAAATACTTGCAGCTCAGCTAGGAAAAGAAGGAGGATAGTTTATGGTATTATTTTTAAGAAGTCTTTAAAGTCTTCCTTCCACTTTTTGAGGTCGACGTTCAAACACGGCCTTGTGAATTGCTGTAAACCCGGATGTGATTTAACCTTGGGGGCCTCCGTGTCACAAAAGCCGACCGGTTCTGATCAGCGACACTTATCTGTTTGGCATCATTCTGCCTTTGTGCATTGTTCTCTCCGGCCCAGCAGCGGCGCTTGTGATGGATGAGTAACTAGGCCAGCGAAAGGAGAGCCCGCCTCTGTTCAGCTTTGTGTTGTGCAGCGGCACGAAACAGCCGTTACCAGAGTGAGAAACGGGGTCGCCTGAGCAGACAGGTGAACGACGGGAGCAGTAAAAGTGATCGAGAGTGGGAGAGAGTAACCAGAGGACGAGAACCCTAATGGGGAGGAGGCAGTGCAGCGGCGGCAGAGCTGTTGTCAGTCTGACTTATCTTCTGTGTGCCACTCATGCAACATTCAGCTGTAGCTCACGTTTCTTTCCCCCGTCACCTCTCATCTCCTCTCGCCTCTCTCCTGCTCTCCTCCACCTCTGGTTATCTGCTGATTGTTTTCCCAGTGCTGAGACTGGCCTGCTGAATGTTTCATGAGTTTTTTTTTTTTTTTAAAGTTTAAAAAAGGTCTCTCCCTCTCTCTCAATCTGAAGCACGCTCATTAAGTATAAGGATGCGTTTCACAGGGGAGCCAATACAACAAGAAGCTGTTAGCACAAACGCGCGGCTCACGCGGGACGGGTCTGAAATTTAATGGGATGTCGTCAACGGCGGGGCCGGTACAGGTTTAGGCTGAACTGAGGGCAAGGATGGAAACGGAGCGACGCGGAGACGGGAGACGGACCGGATGTAATGCTGCAAGCTTTGTACCAGACTCAGATTAAAACAGGGGCTTACAGTATATTTCCGCTTTGAAAGGTGCCGATTTGGAGGATTTACTACAGTGAATCGTGAAATCTTCCCATCTGGGCTCATGCGAACGCCGCTGAGTGCCTCCACGGCGCTGAATAAAACGCAGCAGAAGTGGACCTCGAGGTTCGACAAATTCATGTCATGACCCAAATGTGTTGTGTGCACCAGCAGCACTAAACTACAGTGTACATCGGAGCGCGGCTCCTCCGAGACCAGTTCCCTGTAAACTCTCCGTGTCACGTTTTTATTTTATTTTTTTTCGCCTCCGACAATATCAGGCTCTTCTACGCCCTGAATTATAAAAAGGACGATCAGAGCACCCCGGCTCTCCGTGGGACGTCCCTTGCTAACGAACCGAGTGTGCTTTGCTCTTGTCTTGCAGAACCGAGTCGGTGGCGGAGAAGATGCTGACAAATTGGTTTGCCTTCTTGCTCCACAAATTTCTCAAGGTAGAACAAAAACCTCCTCGCACCTTTAGTGCGCCACAGGTGTCCTCATGCGGTAGACGAGCACAATGGAGTGGATGGCACGGATAGCCGAGCATGTTTTTGTTGTAACGTTTTAATATTGATGTGTTTTGTGGACGTTGTGGGGGGATAATGGCCACCCATAGGGTCCCTCGTATCTCCAGCTTTGCAATTCAGAAGGGGAGAAAGTGCCACTTTATCAGGTTTGATGTGCCACGCTCTAGTTGCCGAGTCTTTATCGTCTGCGCTGATGAATACAGATCTCTCTTTCCTCCCCTCCGCTCTCTTCCCCTATGTCTTATTTTCCCCTTCTCCCACCTTCTTCTCTCTAATCCCCGGGTTCCCTTCCAAAACAAAGGAGTGTGCTGGCGAGCCTCTCTTCATGCTGTTCTGTGCCATCAAACAGCAAATGGAGAAGGGGCCCATAGACTCCATCACTGGAGAGGCGCGCTACTCCCTCAGTGAGGACAAGCTCATCCGACAGCAGATTGAATACAAGACCCTGGTGAGTCATAAAGACATCGATAAAGACAGAAGGAAACACAAAAAGTTAACATTTTGGGCTCTTCGTGTTTGTTTCGTCTCTTGGCAAAGAACCTTGCCGGAGCCACAGAAATGTGGCATGTGTGGTTGTAGATGTGTCCTTGGCAAATTATCTTGCATAGCTGGATGTCCACTTCATCAAGCTGAGGGAGATCGAGACAAAGTTTTCGAGAAACAAACAAACCGGTGGAGTGTTGACACTGCCACTTTGTCAGCCCTGGGTTTAACGCCAACTCTAGACCCCTGTTTACTGCAAACTCCCACTGTTGCAGAGGGATGCATGCTACCATGTGTCTTCAACTATCTCACAATAAACAGAGGCTCACGCCATCACCCCCAGATTATCTTTGCACAAACATCCCAAATAATCAGAGGAGCCTCTGGTGGAAGGACAAGGACCCGAACCCTCACTGGCTTCCCATTTTGATCACTTTCTTCTATACACACACACACACAACGGGAGGAGTTTGAGGTTCAGTGTTTCGCTCAGTGACACTTCCAACATGTGGACACGAGGAACCATGCGTCAAATCAATCGTTGACCGGCTACACCCATCGTGTATCCTCATAGATCTGATATTAAACAGCTGCCTTTGGCCCTTTCCTAACAAACATTAAGCTCAAAGTTGAAGAACAAAAAGGTGAAAAATGAGGAGTCATACATATTCACTGATAAATGCAGTATAGAATACTGAGGCTTCCAAATTCGGCCTGGTGTAACGCTAATCACCGACCAGTTCTGTAATGCGTCTCGCGGGGAAGGGGCTCCGCCACCAGCCCATCAGGTTGACTTCCCCCCTCAGGGCCTCAGCTCCGAAGCACAGGCCGACCACCACTGGCGCGACACCGCTCTGATCACCACGTCTGGGAGGCCGTGTCTCATTACTCGTTTGATACCGCCCCTGCCAGAGCGGCACAGCCGCACGCTGGAGATGGGAAATTGCATTTCTGGCCCAGATCCTCTCCACCAGCACAGTTTGGTGAGGAGGAGGAGTGGGTAATGAAAGGGCTTTCCTAGCGAGCAACACCTTTTCTCTCTGTCCCCTTGCGCAGACGCTGAGCTGTGTGAACCCGGACAATGAGAACAGCCCAGAGATCCCTGTCAAGGTGCTCAACTGTGACACCCTCACCCAGGTGAAGGAGAAGATCCTGGATGCGGTGTACAAGAACATGCCCTACTCACAGCGGCCGCGAGCTGCGGACATGGATCTAGGTGAGACTTCCCGGGGTAGAATCATACGGGCCTCTTGTTTTATCCTGCTTGCGCTTACACAGCAGCGACTGAGATGCAACAGACAGTAAAAGAATTTGCCTCGGCTCATGTCGCGTTGGAATAATGACAGGACGGGAAAAATACACTCGAGAGTGGGCTCGTCCGGGGCGTTATCACGAGATGTTTCGTTGAAGACGTGTGACACCAACAAAGGGCTGAACATCCATTTTTGAAAAACAACTCCCCCCCCCCTACCTGTTTACAGCCTGAATGAGAGCAGCACTCTCCACCGCTGACATTAAACCTCACTGACAGCGCACCTACACCACACGCCCACAACATGTCATCCAACACCGAATGACTCGGCACGAACCCAGCTGACGTGCACCTTCGAAAGGGAGGAAGTAAGATCCCTTTTAAGTAGTGGCTCACATTGCTTTGGGTTTGTAGCCTTAAAACCTTAAGGGCCCCTTTAAAGGTTGAGGATTTGGAGAGGATCAGTTTTCTCCTCGTTGCTTTGAACACCTTGACATCCCTGTTGAGGACACCAGTGTCAAATGCACAGGAAGGCGTCGCGGCGACATTTCGGCTGCTCCCCTTGACACCTCGCAGAGTTTCCGAGATCAAACTGACACAACACATAGAGGAATAACACGAAACCTCACCTGCAGCACAAAGGGGACAATGCGAGGGGGACAAGTAACTGTCGGGCACTTGGCGTACAAACATTCCCCCAACAGGCCCCTAATGTCACACTGTTGATGGCGTCTTCCTCCAGAGTGGCGGCAGGGCCGAACGGCCCGCGTGGTGCTGCAGGATGAGGACATCACCACCAAGATAGAGAGCGACTGGAAGAGGCTCAACACACTCATGCACTACCAGGTCTGTGGAGAACATTACTACTGAGGCTTCAACTGTCACCATCACTTAATCTGCTGATTCCTTTCCGTGATTAATTGATGAAGTATTCAGTCGGAAAACTAGAGCTGCAAGAGTTAACCGGTTAGTAATCGACCACTACATTGATCGGCAACTATTTTGATAATCGTTTAAATTTCATGAAAAATTAAGTCAAAAAATCTCCCATTTCAGCTTCTCAAATGTTAGTATTTTCTTTTAGTTTCTTTGCTCGTCTATGACAGTGAACTAAATATCTTTGTTGCGTGGATGAAACAAAACGTGGTCTTGGGGTTTTGGAAAACACGATCGACATTTTTCCCACCATTTTATGACATTATTTGACCAAACAACTAATCTATTAATCGAGAAAAAATCGATAATGACAATAATCTTTAGTTGCAGCCCTTTAGAAAACTGCCAATTCCCATCCCATAGTCGTAAAAAATTGAGATTTATGTCCAATCAAACCTCAATAAAGAAGAGATAGAAGCAGAAAGCACTTAACCTTATGAAGTTGCCCCCAGCACATGTTTGGCATTTCAGTTTTGACAAGTGAATCAAAGAACTAATAAAAGATCTGCAGAATGTCATTTCAGCTCAACTCAACACTTTTTCTACCCATTTGAAAAATGGCGCTTATCCAATTGCTCAAGGGCGTCGCAGCAGATACAGTTGATGAAGGACAGAGCTCTACTCATTCATATTCATATCACTCACCCCTGCCTATATATTTTTTTATTTTCCAAACTCCAAGCCACAACCGAACTTGTGTGCCCGTGGCTTTTAAAACAAAAACACTCTCCCCCTGCTCATGAATACGACTACACAGGTCACCGACCTCAAATGAGTCATTCTGTTCCTTTGTCAGACATGTTCGTCTCTATAGAAGAAGAAAAAAACATTTCTGGAAACTTGTACAAACAAAGATGGAAATAAAAAAAAATCTGTATTAAAAGCAGCTTTTGACATGAGGAGGATGAAAACCCTGTTATCTGTCAAGGACACATACCGTTTTTGCTCTTTCAATTAAAAACAATCAAGAAATTGCCGCGTGTGTAAATGTTAGTTGCGAACAGTAGCGTTCAATGATGCTCAACATTATACATAACAGTTTAGTGGAATTGCGGACAAATGATAGGATCAAAACTTGAAGTAAGCCTCTGTAACAGTCAGTGAACTAAACACGAGAACCAAATCCTTAGTTCACTACAAGAAGTTTAGGACTCATCTCCAAAGGTTCTGCACTGAGAAGAACCATGACTTCATTTAGTTACACTGAAATCGTCTGCTAGTAAGTCACTGAATCCTTCACGAAGAAAGAGGTTGCCATGTTCTGTGCTGAACCTAGTTGTCCTTCCTTCGCTCTGACTGCATTTGACTATCACAAAACTCAATTATACTGCAATGTTGAGGATTTCTACTTTTTCCGAACAGAATCTTATCAGGTTTGGTCCATTTAAATCAGTTGAAGCTCGTCCGTATTTCTATCGAGCAGATTTTTGTACAGAATGTTTTTCTAAACGACCTTTATAAATGTATTACAAGTCTTGTGACTCGACTGCCCACAGCGGATATTCAAAACCTCTGAATTTCACAAATACCCTGTCCTTGGATTTATCATCTCAAACTGTTGTATTTTTCCCCGACATCTCAGCCTTGATTAATTTTGACCATCTGCCGCGAGCAACAAATTCATTCAAACTCACGAACAGGCTTTACCTTTGTCTCCTCAGGTGTCGGAGCGCTGCGTAGTGGCCTTGGTGCCCAAACAGATGTCTTCTTTCAACCTTCCCTCCTCGGCCAGCTTCCCACGCAGTATCAGCAGATACGGTCAGTCCTGTCGAAAAGATTATACGAATGCTTAATATTCATCCAACACACGGCGGCGCCGCACCATCTGCTGCCGTCGCTCACCGGTCCGTCTTGAAAAGCACATCATCATCGCACGCGAGCACGTTCAACAACGAGGAGACGCAACGCGAGACATCAGAAACGGTCCAAGCTCCGTCTGGAGCTTTAGGTCACTGCGTCTGCGTTTCAACAAGCAGATCAATCCTGGATTATTGGAGATCATTTCACCACGAGGTGGATCTGATCACTTTCGATTCATATACGTTACATTCCTGGCTGATCTAATACGTAATTAAGGTCACGTCACTGACACTCCGACTCACGGCAACCTTTCACGTTACGTTCAAGTGATTGATGACACGGGTGAAAAATATGACACATATTTGATATCAAGCAGGAAAACAGGAAGAGCAGGAAGAAAAAGACAATTGACAGAAAGCATGGAGCGGAGCTCGGATAGATACCAGGCCTGTAGTGAGAGCATGGCCGAATCATTACTATGACAACCACTCAATAATGACAGCAGATGATTATACAGTATAAACGCACATGTACAACCTGCGCATACGTAAAATATAAAAAGGGAAAGTCTCTTTCGTGTGAGTTAGACCTTGTCTGGCAAATGGATTATCAGCATTTTGGAAATTGTGGAGTGAGTATATATATATATATATATATATATATATATATATATATCTCTATTTGACCATCTAGGCGTGGACGTACCCTTCCGCTCCAACCCCACCAGCCCCGACAGCCCCCACTCCCGTGTGCCCATGCTGACCCCTGACCTGGAGAGCGGCGTCAAAGTTTGGCACTTGGTCAAGAACCACGACCACGGGGACCAGAAGGAGGGAGAACGCGGCAGCAAGATGGTGTCGGAGATCTACCTGACGAGGCTACTGGCAACAAAGGTGCAGCATATATTACATAGAGTTTCTTGTGTAGCGGTATATTGGAGTAAGATCGAGTAAAGACAACATCGTGTGTTGACATGACTGGTGCAGACTATGGGTCCTAACCACCGATGCTATTTCCTACAGGGCACACTGCAGAAGTTTGTGGACGACTTGTTCGAGACCCTGTTCAGCACAGTGTGCCGCGGCACCGCCCTGCCGCTCGCAATCAAGTACATGTTCGACTTTCTGGACGAGCAGGCGGACCGACACGACATCCACGACACGGACGTTCGCCACACGTGGAAGAGCAACTGGTGAGGAGGATTCCCGAACGCGCTGCGGCTCATTCGTAGCGCCGAGAAAAAGAGGCCTCGTCGTCCCGGCCTTGGCCGCTTTGTCGCCTACAGCTTGTTCTCAGACCCAAGTGGATGAAATAAGCCAAGACAGGGACCGATCAAATGCAAAGGGAAAAGGGGAACATGCCGTTCAATGACTTCTCTCTGCAGACAAGTCTCGCCAAGTCTCAAATATTTCTCTCTGCCTTTTTTTTATTTTTTTCATCTCCAATATCTGCAGCCTGCCTCTGCGTTTCTGGGTGAACGTGATCAAGAATCCTCAGTTTGTGTTCGACATCCACAAGAGCAGCATCACGGACGCCTGTCTGTCTGTGGTGGCCCAAACCTTCATGGACTCCTGCTCCACGTCCGAGCACCGTCTGGGCAAAGACTCACCCTCCACCAAACTGCTCTACGCCAAGGATATACCGCACTACAAAAGCTGGGTGGAAAGGTGTGTGTGTGTGCGTGTGTGTGTGTGTGTGTGTGTGTGTGTGTGTGTGGAGATGGGAGGTATTGTGATGAGGCGTTGAGATGTATCGTGTTCATCAATGTTGTATTTTAGAGGTCGTATTTGTTTGTGGTGTTACTTTTCAGTCCAGCAACTATGTGAGGGCATTGGCGGAATAATTTATTATGCTCTGGCCCGACAAGAGGTTTTTCTTCATTTCTGAATCATTTTGATCTTGTGAGTCTCGGGTTTTCATCGCTGAAGCTTTGCCAGGTTAGTTTTCTCTCTCTCTCTCTCTCTCTCTCTCTCTCTCTCTCACACACGCGCGTGCGTGTCGGTGTGCGAGCACAAACAAACACGCAGGTGTGTTATGAAGGCACTCGAATCGTTACTAAATGACTGAACCTGTGGGCCGAACGTTTCCTTATCGTCCTGCCGAAACACCTCGGATTTAAAGACGCCTTTGATATTCTTTGACTTTTCACAACAGACTGAATCCGAGTGAAGAAAAAAAGCTCGGGTATATGCACGACTGTGCCCTTGACACTGACAGTGTGTGTGTGTGTGTGTGTGTGTGTGCGTCTCCTCTCAGGTACTACGCTGACATCAGCCGCCTGCCTGCCATCAGCGATCAGGATATGAATGCCTATCTGGCTGAACAGGCTCGCCTTCACTCCAGTGAGTTCAACGTGCTCAGTGCCCTCCACGAGATCTACGCCTACGTCAGCAAGTACAGCCAAGAGGTGAGGCTCAGTCAACACACTGTGTCAGGGAGATGTGCCGGGAGGGGCCATCTGGTGACTGAAGTTAGCCTTTTCTTTCTTTTTTTTTTAAAGCGGCTATAATCAATACTTCTTTAATCAACGAAATTCAAACCACTGAGTATAACGGATACCGCGGAGAATCCTCCGTTCCCCACAGCTCGGTGCATTTTAATATCTTTCTACTCGTTGCTTCGGGTTCACGGCTCACAACTCCACTGCTCTGGTTCACTCGCACTCCTTCACCGTCACCGCTGTCGTAGTGTCGTCTCTTTCCACAGCAGGCGGCTGTTTTCAGGGAAAAGTTCCGATTAATCCCACTGGACTCACTACACAGACAAAGTTATTGACCAGCGGGTGAATACAGTGGAGTATTTGACAGCATTAAGTATTTGGAATAGTATTTAGTATTTGGAGAGTTTTAAGAATGTTTGTCAGGTGGTAACAAACACGACTGGATGCCAGTGTAGCTTGGTGTCTGATGATTAGTAGATAGGCCACTATTTGCTATGAGGTTCAACACAACAGCTATATAAGGTTATTAATTTAAAGTTGAATGTCAACGTCTGTTGCACCGCCCCCTGGTGGCCAAAAATATGGGGGGGGGGGGATTCCAGTTTAATGGCTTACAGGTTGGGCTGAAAGTCGCATTAATTTTCATTCAAAATGCAAAATCGCAAATTCCCAAAGCCCAACGTGGCTTTTTCTCTTTGCTTTGGAGCCAACAGTCCAAAAACACCAAAAGGTACAATATCTTCATATCATACATTTCCAATAAAGAATAATGTCCGGCACAATAATAACAGTATCTTCTCTTCTCTCCTCCAAGAATAAGTAGTGGGTTGGTGTTGTAGGTCCGTTGTGTATTTTGTCGGATTCATAATCTGTATGTGCATACTTGTATGTTTTTCCTGAAGATGACCAATGGTATGCCTCATGCTCTGGGTTTCCCCGTTTGTGCCCTTGTGTGTGTGTGTGTGTGTGTGTGTGTGTGTGTGTGTGTGTGTCTGTGTGTGTGTGTGTGTGTGTGTGTGTGTTTTAGATCATCGAGGCACTGGAGCAAGATGAACAGGCCCAGAAGCAAAAGTTGGCGTATAAACTGGAGCAGATCATCTCAGTCATGTCTACAGAGAGCTGAGACTCATACACACTCAAGTACATGTACACACACACAGGGAAAAATACTGTAACAGAGGAGTTATAAACCCATCACCAACACATGTGGCTCTCGTTTGCACATGTACTGTACATGGACATTACACGCACACATACGATCACACATAAACACACACACACACACTGACGTACACAGAGACGCGGGCCTACTGTATAACCAAACGATACATACACATGCAAACACAAACACACACACACACACACACACATACAACTGTACATACACAAACCGCAGCACACATCAAACAGCAGATTGTCCCAAAGCACGACATTTGCATCCAATGTCATTGTTTGTTTTTTCCAGAAGGAACTCCAACAGGCAAACATCCAGCTTCTGAAAGGCTCCGATATTTATAAAGAGAGAGAACAGAGGAAGAAAGAGGATTTGGGCCATCGCGGTTGCATGGTTGCGTTATTTGCTGCCAATTCTTTTCCGCCGGGTAACGGTTGGTCTTTGTAGTTGGTGCTCATACTAAATGTCATAAGACAGCACTTAATAAAGAAAGACTCCACTTGAAAAGTCACTGGAGGAGCGCAACAAAGACGGCAGCCAATTTAATGGGAGGCCACATGTGGCGAGAGGAGACACACAAAGTACTTTTTATACGGCAAAGTTGAAGGACGCTTATTTGAACCACATATCACAGGCGCGGAGTGACATTGCCACTTGGAGCCATTGGGGGAAGAGATGTGTAACTTTGTGTTGTTAAAGCCTTTTTCCCGTTGCCTTTTAAAGGCTTTAAAAAAAATTCAAAAAAGACCCTGGCATCATTACTTCTCATTCTCCTACTTGAAGCTCAATGACGTTTTTGTCAAATAAAAGTTTCCTGAATTTCAAGTCTTGCTAGGCATAGAGCAAGCGCACACAAAAGCTGTCATTGAGAAGCTGAGTCTTTGAATATGTACCTTGAAATTTGAAATATAAAAAGGATGGTGACGTATTTCCCCGGCCTTTTTTGTGCCAAATACGTCTCATGTTGCATTCATGTGAAATGCTCCTGTAGGAGCTATTAATGGCGCGAGCCATTGTGCGGAAGAGATCCCATTTGAGATAGCACATTCCGTGCGCTGATGATCTAGAGGCCGCTAATTCAGCCATTCAAAGATAAGTGGAGACCCAATCGAAACTGTGGCGGAGAGCGTGATTAATGACGCCAGGAGCCTGATCCGAGGATCCGATTAGCCTCGCCCGCCGGCCAGCGGCGCCGGCTGCCCCCGCCCTCCACCTCTCATCAGTCATTGTTTACATTGAGCACGATACTTGAAATGCACCAAGTGTAAGAGATGCCGAGAACACCTGCTGCTCCTGTGGAGTAATCTGGTCGGATTAAGTCGAGACGGCGGCTTTGATGCCTCATTGATTCCCCCCCCGACGAATCCACTTTGAGCGTTACCTGGAAATTAAACATAGCGGGGCGAAAAAAAAATGTCTGTTGCTCGACGGAGCCATCTTCGCTTCGCGCCCCGAACCGTTTCCCTGTTTCAGTCTGCGAGTCACGAGTTTTTCATTTGGCATTCAGTGTGTAATATTTTACCTGACGGCCTGTCGTCTCCCTGCTGCTGTATTTATAGAGTGCCATATCTAACCTTTGAAATTATTACAATTATCACGGAGGTCAAGTCTCGGCGCGAGCAAATCGCGCTCACCCAGTGTTTTAGTTTTTAATTGTTTCAAACCGTTGCGCTGATGAACGACCCGACGTCTTTCTGCGCTCGATGCAGGGTCGTCCCATTGTTCCATAAAGAGTCACTGCGACCGTCCATCAACTCCCTCCTGGAGAATTGCTCTATTTTTTAACCATTTCAGTATCAGTGGGGTTAATGTAAATCCCCACAGGACCTTGATCCACGTTGCTCTGAAAGAACAAGATAAAATACGATAGATAATAAATTCCATTTCCCTGTTAAGTGTTGAAATACGACAGAGCAGTCTTCTGTTTCATGTGTGGTATGATGACGATAATTTATAAATGTGTTGTGCAATAAACTGTCAGACATTTAAAACAGTAATGTTTTTTTTTAAACTATATCTTATTGTATAAATATTGTACATAAAAAAAACAACTACTATTTTGCAAGAGAAAAGTTCACTTTGTACTGTTGTTATACATTAAATGCGCAGCTGATGAAAAGGACTGCTGCGTGGTTTCTTCTGTGGCGATGAAACATAAACTGAATTCTCTGTGTTTTAAAAATTGTCTAAACCCTAAATGGCAGGTAAAATATTGTGCCCTTCAGAATGCTGTATTCATATTCAAGGTACATTTTGTCTGTGAGCCTGGCCTTGCCCGCTTGTGCGCGTTCTTGAATCTGTACTAATACTCCATTTTATACTATTACAAAAACACATCTGATTGTCTAAAGAACCATTTTATGACTCATGATATATAATCTTTCTGTTTTGTACTTTGCAGACAAGTGCCGCTGCAGTTAGAGGTGAGGCTATTTGCTGAACTCTGCAAAACATAACTGGATAATCTATTGTAATTATGTTCGAGGACTGTTGCATAGTTATTTTAATTGTTAAACTGTGTCTGAGTTTTTCATGGGAGAGGCACTAAAAGTGAGACGATGTCAGACATGAAATCCCAGGGGCACATCCATTTGTACGTGGAAACGAAAGATAATTGTTTGGCCCCTGCACAAATCATGTGCATCATTATTACTAATCATTTATTTCATATACAGATATAAATGAGGAACGCCGTTTTTAAGCGTCAAATAACCACTGTGTTGTATACATGTAATATTCCAGCATCAATTATCTTTGGAGATTTTAGTGAATAATTACTGTTAAGAATAAAATACCTGACCAATATATCAGTTGGCCGATAATATCCGTAGATATTAAGAGCCCGACCGATATAGTCGGCCAACTGATTTGAGCCTTTACAATTGCATTTATGTTTACATTTTATGAAAAATAAATGTTTGTTATAAGTTCTGTTTATTAGGTTATATTTGTATTCTCAATTTATATTTTTTTATGATAAAGTTCACTAAAATATCAGGCCTCAATTACATGTCTTTCTCGTAAGGGTTTGATAATGACATTCTAGGAATCATTGACAGATTTAAATATATATATATCGACTGATGTATCGGTATCGGGAATCTTGTACTCCCAAATATCGATATCGGCATCGGCTCCCAAAAATCTATATGGGATTAGCTCCAATTTGAATATACATCTGCTGGATTGTTTTCCAGTGCTGAGGAGGAGGAAGTGTATTCCCAGACCAAACAGCAATGAATCCTTTATTTCCTTCAAGTTAGCTAAAGATGGAGGGCGGCCCCAAAATCCCACAAATTCTTGGCTTTTTCAATTTTGTCAAAAGGCAGCCAATCGTTTTGAAAATGAACATATTTATTTCTTGCCATCATGAGCCTAAAACTGATGTTTGCAATGCACAGCATGCCACAACACACGTCGTGTGGGGGAAACACGGAGCTTGTAAAAGAAGCAAAGGAACATCCTGAAGATAATCACTGAATGCCTTTGAATTCCATTTAAAACACGAAACCCAACCCCATGTGATGAATAGCCTCTCAGAATGAAGACTAGTTTAGGCTGCCGTCACCCTGGGACAGTATATGGTATGGCATGTGAGCACAGAGCATATAGGGGGCGGCGGAGCACTTGCCATGAGGAGCAAGAATATATTATTCATGTTTACCCCTCGGGGGCTCTGGGCAGGCAGAGCAGAGCGGGGGGGGGGGGGGGAGGAGGAGGAGGAGGGTTGTATGAAGACCCGGCCTCCCGACCCATACCTGTCAGATCCAGGTGGGGGTGTCATCGGCCTATCGAAGGGGTCCTCTTCTCACCTGCCAGGCTGTAACCCCCTCATCATTCCTCGCTTCTCAGTTGGCTTGTCAGAGTGATACACTCAGCAGGCAGCAATTCTCCCTCACTTACCTCTCTCTCACACACACACACACACACACACACACACACACACACACACACACACACACACACACACACACACACACACACACACACACACACACACACACACACACACACACACACACACACACACACACACACACACACACACACACACACACACACACACACACACACACACACACACACACACAGCGGCGGAGGACCATTAGGAGTCAAACCTCCTCCGCTGACAGCTGAGCAAGCCGCAGGATATCTCCTTGATAGACTGCGTGGTTGGATGGTACCGGACAGGTTTATGGATCTGCTACAGCCATTACGAACCCATTATTCCTCTATCAACCCCTCACACGTGTCATAATATTTCATAATAATAATATTGGAATAATGGAATAATATTCCATTATTGATGTAACTACGTCATACATGCGTGTCGTCGGGGTAAAATAACAGTGCGGGCGCTTCATTTCTGAAAAAAAATCACCATAGGGTGAATGTTGCCAGGTATAATAGACCCTCAGCTTCTCCTGCTGTCCAGGATATTGGATTCGGGGGGGGGGAAACGGACCGTACGCACAGACTGCAGATCTTGAAGAATAATTCAAACTGTAACTCAAACTGTAGAATGAAGGTTGGGGGTAAAAAAAGGGAAAGACCTTAGACTTTCTCCGCACCTTGAACAACCCTGGAGAGTTTGTGTTAATAGTCAATGCTGCACTGCCCTTCAGCACATGGTCGGGCGTGGCATTAGTTTATATCTTTTCATATCATTACATGGATTCAATTAAGATAGATCTTTTCTCCTGTGTTCATTCAAACGGTGGTGGACGCCACAACGGGTAAATTTGTACAATATGCTGAAATGAGTCGAATTGATCAAGAGCTTTAATATGTTTTGCTTGTGTGCAAAATATTCACTTGTTTCGTCATCTTCTCCATCCGTTCCGTATGCAGACCAAGAAGAGATTCCAGTGGAATTACCAACTTTACAGACCGATACGCCATGTTTGCCTCATCTTGAATGTGTCTTACATATTCACGCAATAGGTCTTATTATTTGCCCCCTGACAAATAAGGTCACACTACCTGTTGCGAATCAGCTGCTCCAAGTGACGGTTTACAAAAGAAGCCACTGGCCCATAAACTACTTGCGAGATGAGGAAATAAAGGTCCAATTTTCACGTGTGGAATGAATGGATAATTGACGAGAGTAGTCTTAAAGGGTCCCTGTTTATAACGGCGGGTTTATCCTTTGCTGGAGGGACTGCTTTGAAGAAAAAAAAAACAGGGCATAAATTGAGAGTATATCCACGTCTCCAGGCGGCACTACACCACTGACTGCCAGTGGATACAGACGCAGACGTGTCATACTTTTGTTTCTTTGACGTACACGGCCACGACTGCACAATCAAGCATCGAATTCTGTTAAGCACCGCTGGAACGCTGCTTCGACGCTGCCGAGGTCTGCTGCGAGCCCCAGTCTCCTGCTGCTTTAATTAAACGCAGAGTGCACTATCGGAGCGACCACAATGAAACAGGCACTGGTGTGCTCGTTTCTTGTCAAGGACAAAAGACAACTGTCCGAATGATGAAAATATACCTGATGACTACATAGAAAAAATCCTGAAATGGCCACAACTCTTCCTCTAAGGATTAAGAATAGATAATAAGAATATAAGAATAAGAGTGGATTAGCTCATTCTATTAAATGAGATAATCCATCATTGGCTGTAGTCATTTGTCCCCTAGCAATGAAATGCTCACTTTTTGACTATAATGTCCCGAACTAAAAGTCTTTAAAGCCTCAGTGTGTAATTTTTGTAATTTTCTGGCGGCATCTGGTGGCTGAAGTTGCAAACCGCAACCAACTGAGCAACCGACGGGGGACACTTTATGGTGGCGCACCTCTAATTCCATTTTCGGTTTCTGGCAGGGTCTGAAAATTCACCGCGCGAACGGGACGTATTCTGGAGCTGCTTTGTGCAACAACCGTATTCAACACGACGCAGCAAACATGACGACTCACACGGAGGTCGGGTCCACCTCATGTAACTATATTTAACTCATTTAAAAGTTGACGAAAAAACATTGGTTCTTTGTTGCAGGTGATTATACTTATATGAACACATTGTTATGGACAACATATTACATTTCTGTAAATAATTTCTTCTAAATATTACACACTGTAGCTTTAAAGACATGTAGATAAAATGATTTCCAGTTCCAAGAAAAAAAATATTGTGAAGCAATAAAGGACGAGTCTTCTGATCTATTGAAAAAAGCATCTGTCCAGTAGGTTGAGCTGGACGGCACACCAGTCTAGTGGTGCCATCTTGTGGCCAGAGTTATTATCACAAGCTGATAGAGGATGGCTGAGAGAGACAGATTGACCATTCTTCGTTCATTCATTCATTCATCCAATTAATTCAATTACTGTTTACACCAGTTTGACCACAACTCGGGAAGAGAAGGGGGAGATCACGTGAGAGACTGTGAAAATGTGACAAAGGAAGAGGGCAAAGGCCAAACATGTGTCCGAGACAAAAAAGAGTCTGTTTCAGGGGCGGCTGCCTGAGGGTGTGTGTGTGTGTGTGTGTGTGTGTGTGTGTGTGCGTGTGTGGAACGTCTGCAGGGCTATGCAGCAGTCGTAGAGGTCATGACACACACCATACCAACACTATATCCTGACACCACGGGGAGAGCCCCCCACACATGGACGTCCCTGATGCACATTCAGTTTTGGGAAGAAGCGACTTCATCCGACCCCAGCGCTCGTTCTTTCCTCCTCATTTCCTTTTTTCTTCTTCCCGCCTAAAGTCGCAGACCTCGCAGCTCAGCCCAGCCCAGAGAGGTAACGGTCAACATGTGCTGCAGTTTGAAACTAAATCCCCTCCCACTAGTCCTGCTACCCCCCCGACCTCCTCCCACACCCCCGCCCTCACTTCCCCTCCTCCTCCTCGGCCTCCCCAGCACTCATGAAATCATTTTAAGACGGGCTCCTTCCTACACAGCCGATTTGGGAACTTTGTGGGATTTACGGTTCCCATTTCCAAAGCTCCATAAAATGCACACAACAGCGTGTCTGTGTTTCTATGACTGTGCGTGCGTGTGTCTGCATGGGTTTGTTCAAATAAATTAACCAAAATTAAATGCAGAACTGCGGTTCGACGGGTACATTTAAAAAACGTCCTTGCCGTTAGTTTAACGGTGACAATTGATTGCTTTTTTCTTATCTTGTGACTCAAGTCAAAACAGAGCCATGAATCTCTGAAGCTATATTGTTAATTATAAGCAGCGGGACAACGAATTCATCATCCCACAAAGGGCCGTCACATTAGGAGAGTCACCCTTTTACCACCGACTGTTCAGAACTCTTCGCGGGGCCCTGACAAGGAATCCTTTGCGGGTGAAATCCTGCTCTCGGAGGGGATAAACACTGCGCTATCGCCGCAAAGTATTTCAAATGTGTGACGATTTACATTTCAAACAAAGCCAGAAACAAAAGCCACCATCTTTCATAAGATGCTGAAGCTCATTACTTCATCGTTCAAGCCGGAAGTCTACGTCTGGGAACCACAAGAGAAAGGATTGAAATAATAATGTTGTTCTATATGCAGGTGAACTTGTTCCAGAAACCGCAACTCTGCTTCAGGAACATCGTCCCCGACATCTTCTGCTAATGAGCTCTGTATTTTCTTGGGAGGATCTGCAATTTTAAAGTAGCCAGTGCGATTCATCCGCCAATCCTCGGTGATCCTACCGGTGTCCAATTAACAGGTGAGACTTGTCATAGCACCATGTGAGACTTGGATACACGTTCGGGTCACTGGTGTTTTATCCAAAAAAGTGAAACTCACAGTCAGATTAAAAGTCAGGCAGTTGGAAGCACCTTCATCAGCACAGTTTGACTAGTGATACCGAACATCATTAATATTACTGCACACAGGCATCGTCACGTGCGACTGTAGCCACTTATTAATCTCCACTTTGATAAAACAAACTGTGACTGGCAGTAAAAAAGTGTAATAATTTTGTATCTTCACCGAGTTGAAATGTTGCATTTCATCTACAGTGAACGGAGGCGAGTCTCTGTAAGTTCTTCAACTGATGGGGTCACTACACCAAACGCTGGCTCACTAGGTCGGCGTGAGGAAAAAGTGCATATGCGTTGATTTTCTTTTTCTTTTCTTTTTTTAAACCAGCGATGGGGTTGAAGCAGAAACGCCAACATCCTCACTCGTGATACCTGCATTGCAATATGGGTCGTGAGGATTTTTCCATCATAGGCCTCGTAGCAATCGCAGTCGTGTCCGATGAGATGCCCGTTTTGGTTTGAGACATTAAAGTGGATGTGCAGATGAAATCCAAACCCTTCTTTTCTTCCTTCCCCAGTTTACACTTATTCTCAGCAATGTGTAGCCTTTCCATTCAGGGACTAAAAAAGCATGGAAACATCTGTTAAGAAATGATATTTGATGAAGCATTCAAAGCATATTTTAAAAAATCGCGATCTAAAGTGAGAGAATTAGCCAAATGATCGCGGAGATGGACTACATTCTCATCTATATCCAACTGGTTGTAATGTATGCCAACTACAAATATATTTGTTGCTGCACTGAGGAAACAGTAGCTGTAGTTTGTCAGTACGATAATGAATAACACAAATGAATAATTAACGTCAGGAGGCGTTGCTTTGCCTTGTGAATGGAGTTGCTGCTTCGACTCTATTTGTCGAAGTGTGAGCAACACAGAAAAGAAAAACAAACACAGAAAGAAAAGAAGTGAGACAAAGGATACTTGCGTGCACTTAAAAAAAAAATTGCATGTTCACAAAATATTTGGCTACAGCTCGGGATTTTTGTGGTCTTCTACAGTACAGGGTAAATCTAAAGTGCACACCGCTTCTCCTTTGATGGTCGCCTATATCCTCCTGAGACACTCCATCGGACATTTCAGAAAGCGTACGGAAACACACATGCTCCGAGGAGGAGATGCACAATGCGGGGACGTAGCCGTCACATCTGGTTAAAGCACACATGCAGCAGATGTATGGCGAACGCAATGTACTGTTACCGGAGCAACGTCGCGGCAGCTAAAAGGATGAAGGAGGGGCCGTGTTTTCAAACACCATAAGCTGCAACAGATGTGCAGAACAGTCAATATACTATAAACAAATGAAGCCATATGAAGCAAGCACTGTACGCGCTAAATCACCAGTGTGCCGCCGGTGGAAAGGCTTTTGCAGACGGGCTCATGACAAGCGACTCTCAGCCACTGAGTGGACGGATGAGGAGGAAATGGGGTCTCGGACGATTTAGAGTACGGAACTGTACTTAAAACACAAACATTTATCATCACCATTACAATACTTTAAACACACCAAAGACCAGAATAAAACAATTGCATTCAATAGACATCAAGATCAGTTCACTCATCATGAAGGGCAATACCAAATGGATGGATTAAATAAATACAATACTTGTACTTAAGTCGCTCAAAACTAGTTACAGTATCAATGTGTTGAGGCCTTTGCAAGAAGAATAAAACAGGAGAAGGAAAAGGGGGTTTGTCCCGCTACCCCTTGGCTGAGGGTGAAAGGTCTATTCAAGTGCCTCGCCGCCGTCCGAGCGGAAGCTGTGATTCATGGGCACTCGAGTAACAGAAATACTTAACTAGCTAACAGCCTAATGAACGTTTGACTGGAGTGACACGGCCGCCGCCGTCCAGCTGTGACCGCTGGACCGGGCACACTGCTGCCTTTCTCTCTTTCAGCAGGGCTCATCTCGAGTCACCGTCTGGGGCCAATTGCCCACCTCAACGCCCCGCTGTTTGAGTTCAGTGTTTGATAGGGGTCCGGCGAGGAAAGGAGGGGTGGGGGTGGGTGCCAGGGAGGAAATGGGATTGATTGGGGGGAGGGGGGGGGAGTACAGGCCCTGGTTTCAAATTACAAGATTGTTTCTCAAAGATTGTGAGATTTAGCTGTGGTTTAATTTACCTCTCTGTTGTTGTTTTTTTTGCCCTCCTTGTCTAAGAGGGGCGGGGCTTTTATGTTCTTAACAAGTCATTAGCATACCTTCTCCAGTGGTTCCAGATGTGTGATTTACACCAGAGCACCACAACTGCTCGCAGAAGAGCTAACAAAAGCAAAGCAAAGATCCCCAACTTGCGGGGGTCGGGCGGCGGGGGTTAAAGCGGATCATGTGGTGTCTTCACTCCTGGGATGGCGCTCGTTGATTGATGGCCTTGCTGAGTGGTGGGGGGGGGGGCTCCGGGGGGCCACTGGAATGGATTAATACCATTAACATAACAGTGGACTGCACCTTTGTTTTGCGAGTATGATTATTCGGCTCTGTGGTCTATCTCCATAAGCCTATTACGGTCCAGAGTGTCACGGCCCATTGTTGGCAATCACCTTGCATTGTGGGGTGGATTACTGCTCCCGTCCAGACGGGGCTCCGCCGGTTCGAGCACACGGAGCGACTCAGTGTGAGCAAGGGATGAAGTGATAAGCGCCGATCGCCGAAGCATTTTCATGCGACGTTAAAAACACACACCGCAGCCCAGTTAAAGCAGAGGGGACTGCATATTTAATGTCTTTATGTTAGTGAAAACATCGAGAGGTATTTGAAGAATGCTGCACAAAGTTGTTGTTTTTTTTTAAATACACAACATCCCAACAAGACTCCATTCTCCTCCCTCCCTCCATCTGCCCCGCTCCCTCTTCTTGTGGAGGGGTGGGGGCACGGAGGAAGGGTTAAAGTAACCAGTGGAAGACTGGGTGTGGGGCTGGGCCTCGGCTAGGGAGACGGGGGAGTGTGTGTGTGTGTGTGTGTGTGTGTGTGTGTGGGGGGGGGGTTGCTATATAAAAACTGACAGAACACAAGTGGTGCTCTATCCACCCTGTCCCGCTCTGTGTAAGAGGAAACCCTAAACTGCTCGGGCTCAACCAGCGTCAGCCCTTTTCTTTCCCTCTCTTTTCACCCGCACCCATCGGACGTGTGCACGCTCGGGATGAGAATGGCAGCATCCTCCGCAAAGACGAACGAAGCGCCGCGCAGAACGTTGGCATTTGCTTTGCTGCTCGTCGCCTCGCTCTTAAATGGTGAGTAGCAAAAAAACATTGCTCGCAACGAAAAGAGAAAAAACAGCCTATAAAAGTGAGGCCGTCTGCAGGGAGGGAGGGAGGGAGGGAGGGGGCTGGAGTGGAGGAGAGCTCGTTTGAATGGTCTTTGAGTTGAATCCAGGTTTTAACCCTACAACCCTTTTTACTCACAGGAATGTTAATGTGCCATCTCTGCACTGAAACAGATCTATAACAAATGAGTCATTTCGATTTGAAAAGTATGTAAAAAAGTTTTAAAAATATGTTTTTATCTCCTCAAGACGCAGGCAGAAAGTCATTAGCTTGGAGTATATTTTGGCAAACAAAGAAATCATCTTAGAGAGAAGGGTTTTCAACATTGCGGAGGCATGGGGGAGTTTTAAACGACGATTTGAAGTCAGGATTCCTATTCCGAACTTTTCACTTTAAAGCAACTGCAAAACAGAGCTTTCTGACGCTTTCGTGAATTTTCTCTTTTGCCTTTTGCATTTCAATGTTCAAAACCATTCATGAGCCGCCGCCGCTGGGCTTGTTATTTCATTGACCCGATTCCCAGGATCTCCCGAGGACTTTGAGAATTGTGCGTTTATATTTAGCTGGCTGCAATGCGAGGCCAGTCGGAGTGTGTGCGTGAGAGGTCGGTGTGGAGCTCGGCTGTTTATGTGCATCTCAAATGTACTCGTGCTGATGTGCTAGATGCTTTGGTGAAGCATTCAGGGATGACTGATGTCAAACTATGCATGCAGACGACATGGCTCCCACGGCTGGGATCCACATCAGAGCGGATCTACACAAAATATTGTATAAAACAAAATAATCGAATTTTTTTTATCTCATTTTTTATGGGCATGATCACCATGATTAACTTTTTCTATTGATTTGTATCCGGCAGAGGAAAACTGTTAGAGTTTCTGAACTCATGCCTACTTAACGCAGGATCACAAGTAATGAGGACTTGTTAAAAGTTTTTACAAATGTAAAAAGTACCGCTTGAATGCCCTCTTCAGTATTGAGATGAACATCAATTCGGACGTGCGACTGCAAGGAACTCCAGTTTGGTTCATAAATTGTCTTCACTGACAGGAAGAAAATGAAAAGGTTGATGGAGAGTTAAAGGAATATCTGTGAGACTTTTGTTGTTATTGTTGTTGTTGTTGTCTCGTGCTTCCATATAGTGGACAGGCCATGTCCTGATCCAAATAAACAACAACAAAATGGAGCTGAGGGTGAACTTCAGCTGCGCCATCACTTGCAGTGCCCCTCTGTTGTGGCTGGAAATGAATCACACACACACACACACACACACACACACACACACACACACACACACACACACACACACACACACACACACACACACACACACACACACACACACACACACACACACACACACACACACACACACACACACACACACACACACACACACACACACACACACCAAATTGCTTAATTCAAACCTCCTGTCTTGTTCATGGGATTGAGCTTGTGGGAATGAGATCATCATCATCATCATCATCATCATCATCATCATCGCCACAAAAGAGAAGCAGCTACATCTGCTTTCGAAAAACTTAACTGCCCGTGACATCATTTCAAACTGTACATTCTGAACCGGAAGGCAGCAAAACTTTTATTCTGCTTTTTTTTCTCTCTCGATGTGCACTGCAATGTTTGTGTTACGTGTAAAAGTCATAAACTATCCAACTCAATACACTGAAGCGGGTGTCAGATATCATGCACAATGGAAAAAGTAAACTGGATGACCTCAAAATGATGACAAACCATCCGTCTCTCGCCGAAATGATCTCGTCAGCGTGAGACATGGAGCAGAGTTATGCAAGTACAGTAAAAGACGGGCCAACTGAACTGTACTTCGGTGAGGTCAGAGTGGATTCACCGATGGCGATGAGCATCAGGAGATGATCAGAAAACACCCCAGGAGGTAGAACCGCTGCTGAGGCTGTTTTAGCAGACGGGAGCCGAAGCACTGCATACGGCATTAAAAAAAAAAAAAAACCTGCGAAGATTTCCCTTTGTCGTCAGCGACACGGTCGGAATGTCGCGCAGGAAGTTCTCAGTTTTAAAGGCGGCGAACTGTACTCATGAACATTTCCTGTGGCACTTGGTTTTAAGCTGTGCCTTTGCTGTGAAGTGGTTTTAGGAGGCTCTCTAGTTGAGCACGGAACCCAGCCCAGCCCCGCTGCCAAGCCCAGAGCATGTAATTATGTAAATCGTTGTTTGTGTTGTACCCATTGAAGTAACAGGCGCACCAAGAGAATTACAGAAACAACAGAGTGCTCCACTCTCAGAAGTAGCTCACACAGAGAGTCAGAGACAAGTCAGGACCCAGAGTCAAGTGAGCCAGCGGTGGCAAGGAGACATCAGGGTGCACACGCGCACATAAACACCCATTCTTATTCAATAGTGGTTTTCATCCTCTCCTGATAAGATAAAGATACTTTAACACTCAGATCTTAAGATCTTTGTCTTTTAACTTTTTCCCCGGGCTCTGTATCTGCCCTGATCTGTAAACTGGATACATGGAAGGGGAAGGGGAGTCAAAGACGGGAGTATCCGATGGCAACGGGTAAAAAAAAAGAAAAAAAAGAAAAAGAAAGAAAATTATGTTTTAAAGCTGAGAGAACACATCTTTGCACATCGACTAAGTGCACTTCAGTCCAGCATCTTAATGGCCTATTATGGCAGGTTTTTTTAAACTTCCATCCCCCGGATATGTGTGCAAGCAATTACTCTCTGGTAGATTTTTTTCGATAGATACCGTGCGTCTCAAATTCTCCGTGGACAAAATCAATGTTGGGCGTCTGACCCATTGATGGCCCGGACGTGACTCACCCTGCAACAGGATCCTCTTGCAGTCTACCTGCACACACTCAAAACAGACAGGCTCGTTCAAGGTAATGCACAGGGCAGTGAAGCTGCAGCGGTCAATTGGGTGGGAGCGTGTGTGTGTGTGTGTGTGTGTGTGTGTGTGTGTGTGTGTGTGTGTGTGTGTGTGCGTGTGTGTTTTGAGGGTGGGGGAGGGTCAGGGTGGGTGGTGATTTAATGCTGCCAAATGAAAGCAGATGCCATGTTTCCTGATTGTGCACCCTGTAAACAGAGCTCTCGATAAGAAGCCGCCGTGGCCTCGGGGCTGGGCTGGGCGAGCGCTGCAGCTGGGCAGCGTGGGTGAAGTAAGCACGGCTTGCAAGGGCCCTGATTGAAACCAGGAGAGCCAGTTGATTTTCTGCCAAGAGAGGAGAATGGCCATGGCTCTGCTATTAATCGCTGTGACACGAATGACACGGGCGGGCGGGGGGGGGGGGGGGGGGGGGGGGGGGGGGGGGGTTGGTGGTGGTGAGGGAGGGGCGGGTCAACATAGAGGGGTCAGCGTCCTGTTGTTTCAAAGAGGGTAGAGTTGCAGAGCATGTTTAACCCTAAGGGACGGGGTTCCAATGTCACATTCCTCTGCGCGCTCTTAACTCACTTAAAATTCAGTTTCTTCAAGGGCAGCAGGATATTAAATGATGAACACACTCTTTAAGAAAACAACGCTCAACGAATGGTATGTTCATTTATGCAAAATACTGTTTTTAAAAAAAGCTGACGAGAGGGAAAATAACAACCATATGTTCATTTTGAAAATGGATTTACAACATCAAATTCTGATTGACCGTAAAGTGAATCTAAACTTCTTCTTTTCTGCACATTCCCTTATAGTGCCATTGAAAAGGGAACTGATAACTGATAACCTTTACAGGAAAAAGGCATCCCAGAGCTATTATACGCGGTTTGTTTTCTCTCCACCCTCTGCTCAAATTCATAAATCCATGTTGGTGAGCGGGTGAGGGAAGGGTGGGGCGGAGGAGGTGTGCGCTTGAATCAAATTTCAATCCAGCTGATGCCAGAGCAATGTCAGGGAGCCCCTGGAGACGAGTCCAGAGGCAGCAGAAAAACAGAAAATCACACTTAATGGCAGTAAAACGAGGCATTTTCCCCCAATTTGCAGTTTAACATTGCTCACAATATCCTACACTACATGCATGTATTGTGTTACACCGTAAAGAAGAAACATCACCCCATTTACGATTGCATGCTGGACCATCAGACCGCAGACCCCACTCAGTAAAGATCGTGGAACACTTTTATATATATCCTGTAGATAAATATGCAAGGAACACTTCCAGGAACATGCGCTCCGACCCTGATAGAGAAGGGGAGGCGATGTGTCTTGGGAGTGTTTATAGGAGCTGTCCAAGCTGGACAGACTCTCACACACTCCGAACAGTTAAAACATCTCCATTCAGCTTCAAAACCAGCAGAAAAAAAAGAAAAAGGGAGGTTTTGGCATTGAGCATTAAGCTGCCAACTTAATTTGTGAAGTTCGAAGATGAATGAGTGTCTCGGTTGTATGAAAACACCATATTTCATGGCAACTATAGCGCGCTGCATGCGGTGGGAAAGGGTTAGTAGGAAATCTGGCGTTTGGACTTTGACGCGGTGGTCCGCAAACTTGTGCAGACCATTATCACCTCGCCATACCCTATTACACGGTGCAGGGTTTCCCCTCAGCAGAAGCAGAGAGAGGCCCGGGGGCTGGAGGGATAACGGCCATATTTTTTAAGGGGTTTGTCCCTCCTGTACATGTAGCACTGGGACTTCACCGGAGGCCAGGCTGGGACTGGACGCCCAAAGCCATCGGAGTGTCTAGCCACTGAACACATCCAACAGCTGGTTCGTGTTTCACTGGAGGTGCATTGGCTACATTTAGAAGTGGGTGAATCTGAAACAAAGCACTCTACTGGTAGAGTCTTCAGGCAGCGAAAGCACAAATACAAAGTTATCTAAAGAAGCCATGTGCCTTTGTGTGAAACTTGTGTACATTAAGCCATGATGAACACAAGCAAGCCTAGAGACGAAGCTTTCTGGAACCATTAGAGAAAAATTAGCTGTTACAATATGAATCTCGGCATGCCGTCCTATATTACACTACATGGTTTGGGAGGTGCGAATGCCTGCATCGCACCTCAATGGATGCCTGGGATTAGCTGTGCGTGACTTGGAGAGGGCGAGCGGACAGGAAGAGTTGGGAGGGAGGGAGGAAGGTTCGTCTTCTCCAAAGCCTGCCACATTCCTCCATCCGGAGTCCCAAGAGATGGGGGGGGGGGGGGGGGGGGGGGGGGGGGGGGGGTTGGAGCATTTCCAGACCACAGCCGTCATTCCGAGCAATCTGGTGGGAAAATCTCCAAGAGAGCAATGGAGTCAAGTCCCGCGCTGTACAACACATGCAGTCGGGGATGATTGGGTTTGGTTTGTTGTTTTTGCGCACAAAAAATGGCCAGACACGCGACCGATGAGCGACATCTTGGCCGCTGTTTAACATTACGCCAAAAAGACGGAATGCGAGACGAAGTCTGGTTGCCTTTTGGTACGTCATGTGAGACTCGGGGGTTGTGAATGTCCCAGATGCATGTGTGTACTGTATGCGATGGTTCAAGGTTTAAATCAGTGAAAAATCCCCTTAAAGCTGTGGCTCCTATTGATTGAGTTGAGCGAGTGGAGGGTAGAGGGCGGCGAGGCAGCAACGGGGTTCAGAGGTCACACTGTGAAGTGTGCTGACCTCACGCGGGGAGAAGTGGCCGGACACACCCCCAGATTAATCACAGCACAAAAGCTCCAGCTCGAGGCCAGGGTTTTGACTCCAGAGGATCAGTGGAATGACACACAGACTTGAGGCGTTTGGCTCCACAATCAAAACAGAAGAATAAAAGGTGGTCCACTCAGATCAGGGCCGTCTCCGACTGTGATAAATGTTGGTCATGACGGACGGTTGGGTTTTATTCCATCTGGATTCGGGGCTGTCAAGATGGTTTGTTTGTGCGAGATGACTGATGGCAGGTCAGATAGCTGGATAGACTTTACTGGGCGGGGTGTTGAAGTTGCCGTCTGAAGCGAAACAAGCAGGTTTTGCTAAATGAAAATGTAGCAAGGCACTTCAACAAGTGTGCTTCAGGTGCCATGACATCATTAGCAAAAGACTATTATAAAAACACATTTGCCCTTTATACAGTATATATTCAAAATGCTTCTGAACCCTTCAAACTGAAACAAAAAGTGCTGTATGAACAGGGAAACTCTAGAGTTCTATTCTGGTTTAAAAGAAAAGTAAAAGTTAACTTCCAGTAACTCCACACACAGATTCCACCAGACGTCTCTAAACTCAAAACTAAACACACTCATCGCCTACGGCGTCAGTCTGACACCACCACTCACGAGAAAGGTTTTAACCTCCCAGTCTGCGGGAACTCATCCGGTGACAGAAGGTGCTGGACCGACGCGTTCTAACCTCTGCTCTCGGACACTCCTGCGCGTCACATTTGTATGAGAAAACCCTGATTTATGCCGGACCATCTCGCCCATTCTGTGCCTCATCCCGTCCAGTAAGATAAACAAACGGACCACCCAGAGACGGTGGGAGGGCAGGCAGCTGGAGGCTTCAAGATGGGGAAGGAGTCTAGAAAGGCAGACTCGCAAGGTTAGGGAGTCCTTGACCTGTTGCTGCTCCACGCCCACACGCTAATGCTCCTCATAGTAAAGTACAGACACCAAGCATAGTGAGATGAGGCCCTAAATTTGACAACATCCCGGCTCCGTAGTGAAACTCGATCATGCCTATAAGAGAGATTTGATAATAGATTTGACGTGGCTGCAGAAACCGCCTGGAGGTCAGCGACTGCGATCTACCTCGTTCAATTTTTAACATTCACGGGGGGGGGGGGGGGGGTCCTCGAAGATTTAGATACCGTTTTACAGACAGCTGCAGTGGACAGTTGCTAAGCATGCGAGGAGACCCCCTTGGGAGGTGTCTCACACACACACACACACACACACACACACACACACACACACACACACACACACACACACACACACACACACACACACACACACACACACACACACACACACACACACACACACACACACACACACACACACACACACACACACACACACAGCGTTTACTCAGCACTTGTGGCACCTGCCTGTCGCACTGATTTAGCAGAGGAAGTCAGTGGACACGTGTCACACTGCCACCTTTGTGTGAATATATGGCCCTGGTGTGTGGAAACATCAGGTGTTGACTTGTTACAGTTAGACCACACGGAGACAACGGAGTGAAGCAGAGGAGAGGGACAACTCACTTTGTACAAGGAGCAACATTGTCTATTTAGGCTATATTTCAAACAAAAATCATTGAAATACAATTTATGAATCACATTTGGTGAAGTGCTTCTTTTGGTCGGTCACAGATTTGTTCCTACTGGAGCTGGTGATCTTTTATTGGAGCTGACATGCACTTTGCCGCCTTCAGAATATCTATGACCTGTGAATATCAAAATAGTGTATCGTCAGCAGATGTCTGTCATGATAAACATGTGACAACAACGATTTATAGGAGTGAGAAACGAGGAATGAAAGAATAAATAAAGGGGACTGTAGCGCATCTTTGCTGTATAAATCCTCAAAAGCAGAATTTGTTATTACACTTTACCAACAGTCTTATTAATATCAGTTAAAAAATCATGATTTCAGCGCTACATCCAGAGATAGTGCAACTCACAAACAGATATTTATTTAGATATATTGTGACAGCCTGATCACAAATGGTCCACCTGGGTAAATCTGACCTTGCCTTGTGCAGTTTAGTAAAATTACTAGGAGTCCGAACCGAATTTGAAAGTGTACATAAATACACGTGTAGTCATAATCTTTTACAGATGCTGTAGAAAACAGTTTGGAGTCATCGGTTGTATTACTAAACGCAACAGTCGAACAGGCTTGTAAATAAGATTCCGTTCAGGTATATGTCATAGGTATGATTAACATGGAATTCACAGATTGACGGGAAACAATGGAAACAAAAGCAGTAGTAGCATCTGCTCGACAGGGCACCGCACACTGGAAGTGCAGACCTGAAATCAATCTTCATCTGGCAACCGGTGAGGAATGATAAAGAGAGTGAGTGAGAAGTAATGAAATCTGCAGGGGAAAGGCTGTATGGAAATGATTTGACCATGAGGTAATGCTGTTGTTAGACAGAGAAAGAGGGAGATCTGGGTAAAGGGAAGGCATTCTGGATATTTGGGTTTGGCTCTGGATACTACCGCTGCAACATGACCTGAGCAAATGACAGCGATAACGGCCTGAGGCTCAATAGCTCAGTGACTGCAAAGGTGTGTTGCCATATTCCATAAATTATCACAAAGAATCAAACGTACCCCTGAAAGCCATGCAGGTTATATTATAAATATTTCACATAGCAGGTGAAATACATTACAGCTGAAAGAGGCAGAGTAGAGAGACTTTGATTTAGTGACTCCCATAAGTCATTGGGCTCTCTGGAAATGGAAAAATGGTAATAGGGCCTATTACATAATTCAAAAATTTGGAAAGAGTGACGTGCTCACTACTTGGAATCTCACAGTAGCACATTTAATCAGGTCGTTCAACGGTTCAACGGGGTTGATGAAAAATCCTTCCACTCACAATAAATACATTTCAGAAACTTATTCTGTATATGCCAAAGCTAAAAGTGAGTCACTGTGTCCTCAGGACCTTCTTAAGACATCCGAGTGAGAAAATAAATGAGTTCATGACGTGATCCATGGATCCCAGAGCATCAGTTATCTTCTGCAATAAGACCCATGACCTAATCTTCCACCACTGTGGAGGCCTCGAGGGACACAGAGAACACACTGCGTGGGTTCATGTATTACGGGTGATAACTGACATTAAGATATCACTGTGGTGAAAACTGCAGACCTACTAGCTCACATTGCAATCAAGTCCTGCCTAAAATCACAAAATGTGTCACTTACCACAGACAAGGACACGCCTTTCTGTTGATTCCACCCTTTTTACATGACAGTCTGCTGTGCATTTCTTTTCAACCATAAATACAAACTGGACAAACTGTCCTCTAAATCATCAGCAAGGAAGCGCTCCATCCAGAGTCAGAACTACTGACAAACTTATTTTGTTAAGATAAATTGTGACGTCCACCTGGGTCAATCTGACCTTGCCGTGTGCAGTTTGGTAACATTACGAGGAGCCTGGACACAGAATTTGAAAGTCTACATAAATTCATTGTGTTGCATCTGGAGACACAGTAAAGAGCAAAGTTGGCCGGTGCAGCTTTGAAAGAATGAATGCATCAATTTTCGATGAAAGCCGTGTGCCATTCAGGTTAGTGCGCAGGAAGGTAAATCAGAGCTGCAGACACACTATTACACAAAACTAATCAGAACTCTTTGCTTTGATTGACAGTTCACCGGTCTGTGAGCCTTGCTGGCCAACAGCTGCTTCTCAGAATAAGAAACATCCGTGATTGAGCTCAGAGCATGTTTGCCATGAGCCAACTGGTTTTCCCTGAGCGGTTCATAGCGTCTGCCCCAGTGGGAGTGAACGAGAGGTCAGAGCTTTTGGCAGGTTCACGTCTTGTGCTAAGGGGCGGCTTATATTTGCTCAGGGTGTGCGCACAGGAATTAATCCACCAAATGTGTTATTGATCATTGTCAGTTCCACAGCGCTGAGACTCATTGATTTAAGGACGTGATGCTAGAGTTGTGGTATTGTCTTACGTCATAGCGCACCCACAAATTCAGACCCTGACAAAAACTGAGTTACACAGTCACTAAATCTTTGCAGCAAAAAATTGAATTTGTTGTTTTGAGACGAAGAATCATCTGACCAACATCTTAATTTTTTTTTCATATATATCTCACTTACAGGCATGCTGGTACGTCATTGTCTCTGTCACTGTTTTAATGATGTGCCATTGCATTCACAATAAGACAACACCAATTCTAACCGTATTCTGATTTTACAGCAGGAGTTTTGGCACAGGAAGAAGAAATTGTGGCCGAAACGGCGCCATCTGTGGAGGCAGGGGCACATGTACGAGGAGACATGATTTCAATAACGACTGAATCTCCTGGTAAGAAACTCAGACTAGTACCACCATTCATTTATGAAATTGCTTTGTAGGTTCGCTCTGAAGTTGGATTTATCAGTGTGAAGAAAAAGAGTTGTGCCGATGAGACCGATACTGAGGAAATCAATAAAAACATCAACTTGTTTGACAGTTAATTTACAGTATGTGCATGTATTAAAATGCACTAAGGATGACGGAACTAACTGTCCTCTGTTAACACAGCCCAACAAGCACAACCACAGCATGTGTCCCTATATGTGAATCTTCAGTACTTTCTTAAAATCTAGCCCAGAACATACAAACCAAACTCGGGCTCGAAAGAGACGTTACAGGAAGTTCATTTTCTCACAATTGCTCGAATAGGGGCGGTTGAGGAGGAGCTTTAAGAAGGTTGCAATTGGCAGCCTCACCACTAGATTCCACTAAATCCTACACACTGGTCTTCGAAGTGTGAAACCACGAAAACTCACATGGACAACACGCCACCCGTGTCCATGATCATCTTTGAAATCGAACCTCAAAATACAGAAAGAAAAACAAATGAAGTATGTGTAATTCTTCTTCTAACAAACAAAAAGATTCATGAAAATTGCTTTTTTCAGAGCCAGAGGATCCCCAGGTCATGGTTCTCCCGACTGTGGGGCCTCTGAACCCAATCGAAAAGACCACAGGGGCGATGGCTACAGATGAGGCGGGAGATGCGGGAAACAATGAGGTCAGCAGCCCTGCAGCTCCAGAGGAGGCAGCTGATGAGGGAGCCGGGTACACCGTTGGGGTACACACCGACAAGCCCAAAGTCGCGGAAGCAGAAACTCCAGCACCTATGCCCCCCAGAGGCGATGGCCCCCAGAACCGGCCAGCGGTAAGATAAAGCAAGGCCTGGCGTTATAATTCTGTCGGTCAATGCTGTGCAGCAGCCGTAAGACTAATGGTGAGAGAATGAAGACATGGGACAATGACAGAGTTTTTGTTTCTCTCTCCACAGCCGGTGCCAAAGGACGATGTTGTGTGTGTCAGCAAAGAGGCAGTCCAGAACAAAAACGCTGTCAATCTGAAACTCAAGGCCTCCTCCAACTGTGTAAGTCAACAAAACGTCTCCTCGGGTCTGTCACTTATCAATCTTCATGTACTGTAGAATAAAAAAGGCTATTTATGAGACAGGAGGGAGAGAAAAGGAATCAAGTTGAGAATGCTAACAGCTTGACACTGTGCTTTCTTGGGTTCTGTGCAAAACACACCTGCCATGAAATGGTTGCTTCATCAGGCGTAGTCAGACAAAACCACCGCGAACATAGAGTCGAGCATTTGGTGGAGAAAGAGTTTGGTTGTTGTCCGTAAACATTTGTTACGTTCTAGTGAACTGTTGCGAATGAGTGGCAGCTCATGTAGTGCACAAAGGCACACAGCAGACGTTAAAGAAGACGTGTTCCAACTCTAGTATAAAAATGGACATAGTCCCCGGGTCCGGATAGAGAAGCAAATGCAGAAGTGCCTGGAACCTGAATTCTCTGGAATCACCAGAGTCTATAAAAGTCTATGAGAAAACAACTCCACTTCTCACTTGAGTTATAACGACACACATGCCAAGTATGAAATCGACATGATGAACAGCTCTGGGGATATGCCAGCCACAGACAGACGGACAGACAGACAGACGGACAGACGGACAGACAGACAGACAAGAGCTGTATAGTAAGCTGCCACTCCCAGTCAGCCGGCTGAACACGAGTATATTTGGGAATTCTACCCCGTTTGAGAATCAATGGCAGATGCTCATAAATCAGAGCAGCTAGAGAGAAAAAACTTTATCCACCCTTGTTAATGTCTACTTCTCACATGAGACGGAAAGTCCAAAATAATCTTAGGTGCATCTGAGCGTGGATTGAGCACGATGGGTGGGCTCCCTGCTGCTGTGAGAATGTGTGATGTATAGAGGCCTGAAGCAGCAGATTGTGTGTGTGTGTGTGTGTGTGTTTAGAAACACAAAATATACAGTATCCCAGGATAACAGCCTCGAGGTCCACAGCCTCTATGTGGAGGTCCGAACCAACTAGTAGTGATTTCTGCTGCACTTCTCATAACCTTAAGCCTCAAATCCATTGTTTAACATTTAAGCAATGCACAGACAGTCACAAGCAGCAAAATATACACCATTCACCTTGTGTTGCCTAAAGAACTCAATGGTTTGGGTTCACCCAATCCAATATTTAGCCATCTTTGCAAATTTAACTTCTATAAATATCAGTGCTATGGTTAGCGATTAAACTAATGCTATTCAGAGAGAACTAAAAATGAGATCTGTAATGAACTCTGGTTAAAACCTGGTTTGATGCTTATGGCAATGACATTTTTACAATAAATCAGTTTAATTTCACTTGGTGCAACCTGTCATCTACTATTTTAAGGTTTCTTAAAGGGTCTAAAAGCTTTGACCCCTGTACTTTTTAAAGAGTGGCATTTGATATTCCTGATCTGAGACACTGTATGTGAGGCCAATAGAGTTGTGAATAAAGCAGGTCTTGGTTATATCCGACATCCAGTGAGCAAAGTAATCGAAAGGCTCATTTATTGTCTCTGTCTAAGCAATTCCAGTGCCATAGCAGAGAAAATATTAAGAACAAATGTAACCGTCTTTAAAAAAAACCCACACATGACGTATAAAGTGCTTTCCAGATAGAGGTCACTGCCCATAGCTACACGGTCTGATAAGAAAGCCTGCTGTCCACTGCTGAACTGGGATCAAGAGCTTCTGCAGAGAGGAAGATTTTGACGTTCGGATCAGATAACATCAGAGACGAGGTCGTGCACAAGGCCGCGATAGTTTCTAATTGGATTAAAGACAAAAACCCAAAACAGACGGAGAAGGGATTAGATCAGTGGAAGATTCTAGAACAGTATTGTGATTGTGTAGGGAGAATGTCACCATGTGCAATGAGCAATGCAGAATTTGATCAATAACTGATATTAATTATCTTAATTTTTTTAATCGTCACCTTGCAGGAAGACACCAAACTGAAGATTGAAAGTGTTCTGGAGGAGCTGTGCGGTGAAGACTGTAAACTAGAGATCTACCAGGAGGACAACACAGATGAAATCCTTGTGTCCGGAAAGTATGTAGAAGGTCAGTGACATTCTTGCCATTATTAATATGATTAAAAAGAGAACTGACCTACTGTTAAATTTCATAATTTGTCAGTGGTTTTTAGCCTCTATGAAGGTCTGCACGTTTTTATAAGCAGCAATTTTAGTTGCCTCTATACCTGCATTGATATTGGCTTCATTGCTACAAACTTTAAGCAATGAATTATGGATATATAATATATCTTATCCTACTACAGTAGCATGAGATGAGCAGCATCTCCACCTCTCTGTGTGAATAGAAACTATGTGCTATAACAGGAATTACTTTTTTCATTTCTTTTTGCAGATGACGTTGCAGGCATGGCTAACAAGTTCAACAATGACAACATCAAAGATAAGGTAAAGTACCAAGAAGAAATGATCGACATGTGTATATTCATTATGTCCCTCCAATAGTATTTTTACTCCGTCGTCCTCAGTGGGATTTTTACTTCAAAAATATTCAGCTCAGCCAAAATTTCAAACCATACCAAGCACAACAATAAAACGTACAGACTATAGCCAACCACCAAATTTACGAAAACTACAAATTTGGAGGTTGACTCATAACCGGACTGAAGGAGAAAATGGAAGGGTTAGGGTTACCCCCCCACAGTGATTCACTTCTAAGCTACAGGCTGTCAGAGTGTGTGACAAACAAAAAGCCCACAAACAATCCATCCGTCAGCTGCAAAACATTTTTTCCGGTGCCTAGGGAATATGGGTGTGCCTGTCAAACCCATTAAACTCTTTGTATTTGACGCACACTGGCGTTTCTCTCCTTTACTCCACCATACACTGGAAGAACTTATTAGCAATTTGACAGCGTTACAGGGCAAACAGTCATTCTTTATTACACGGCTACGGCCTGCTCACTGGCAGCTTTCTGTTTGGATACCGCTTTAAAACAAAAGGAAATGAAGACCAATTTTCTGGGTACATCTCCATAAACAAAGGCCATGGGTGGGGTTGGTTTTTTCTTTCTTCAAACACTCATTTCAGATTGGTGAGACAACAGTTACCACATCATGAGGACGTCGAAGCACGTCTGCCCTCAATTTCTTCTTCCCTTCACTTGCCATGAAATGGTTGCTTCATCAGGCGTAGTCAGACATAACCACCGCGAACATAGAGTCGAGCATTTGGTGGCGAAAGAGTTTGGTTGTTGTCCGTAAACATTTGTTATGTTCTAGTGAACTGTTGCGGATGAGTGGCAGCTCATGTAGTGCACAAAGGCACACAGCAGACGTTAAAGAAGACGTGTTCCAACTCTAGTATAAAAATGGACATAGTCCCCGGGTCCGGATAGAGAAGCAAATGCAGAAGTGCCTGGAACCTGAATTCTCTGGAATCACCAATTTTCTGGGTACATCTCCATAAACAAAGGCCATGGGTGGGGTTGGTTTCTTCTTTCTTCAAACACTCATTTCAGATTGGTGAGACAACAGTTACCACATCATGAGGACGTCGACGCACGTCTGCCCTCAATCTCTTCTTCCCTTCACTTGGTTCAGAGCCAAAAGTACGATCAAGTGATCAGTCGAGTGACCCTGTTGTGTTGTGTTGTGATTTTTTTTGGTTTCAGACTGACGTGGAGGAGGCTGCTCCTCGTTGGGGGAAGAACTCCAAGTTGGTCCTGGTTGCCTTGCTGCTGACCGGCCTGTTGCTGGCTGCGCTGCTGGTAGCCGGTTATTACTTCAAGTCCCACCGCAAGAGCTCGAAGGGAGTCAGACTGGTGAGTAGATCAGTGAAGATGTGTGCGACGCGTTTGATGCCAAATGACTCCAATATCTGTGGTTGTTAAAACTCCACATGCCCTCATGAGGTCAGCTATTGGAGAAAGTGTATTAACAGAGACCCTGACAACCTTAAAAGGCCCATCTGGACCAACGTGTCCTTTCTATCCCGCCTCTTTAGTGCTACTTTGCGAGTAAAGAAAAGCATTTTTGGCTGGCAATGACATAATCATATTTGAAGGCCTGACCTTGGACAATGTGGCCCCACAATATTCAGTTCACTAAAGGAACTCTACACAGAGAATATGCTCATTTGAAAACAAAATGCGTTTGGATTTGAGGTCAAACGCATGATTGTCCTCCTGTCAATCCCCGACTCAAGGGAAGAAGCGCTTGACTCCCATGTTTAATTGATTCCTTGAAGCCGTTTCCACTTCCACCCTTTGCCAGAAGTCTACAAATGGTTTTACTTTTTTGTTTTGGTAAAGTCCATGACATAATTTAGAGTGTTTACACATGGTGGCACACCCTTCTAGATCAAACAGCCAATAAGTCCTAAGCATTAAATATTACCCACAAAGTCCTGGCTGACAGACAAGAGCACCTCACCTAATTTTTTTATAGTTTCGGCTAAAAGCAAAGTTAAACAACGAGCCTGCTCACATATCGTTAACCTCAGTGTAATAATTAGCGACACCCTCCTGAGTGCGCACACAGCTGAAACCCATAAACCTCACTGATGACGAAATGCATTTATTTACTTGTGAAAAACCAACCACGAAAACAAATCCGCTGTCAATCACAGCTTCTTTTCACGTTTGCACGTTATATTTGAACAGCAAAATCAAACTTGGCCGTGTCAAAGCTGCAGGTTAAACTGCTCCCTGACCAAATACTAACTCTGTGCTCTCCCTCCTCAGGCCGAGTCTTTCCAGGTGGACGAGGAGAACCAAGCCAACACCCTGGTGTCTGTGGCCCCGCTGCCCCAGGAGCCCCTCGACAAGCCCACCCCCAATGGGGAGTCTCCGCCGGAAAACGGGACCAATCCTGCCCCCACCACCAACGGACACTCCCAGACCCCAGTAGCAGACACTGAGATGTGAATCATGACGCCCCCCCCACCCCTTCCTGGTGCACCAATCACACACTGGGACACACTATCCACGAGCCCCACTGCTGCCTCAGAGACTGTCCACACACTGAGAAAAAGAATTCAACACGAACCCACAAACTAGATTCACCTCCCCTCCTCCGCTTGTACCTCCCGGGACGATGATGACAACGACCACGAAGCTACATGGCTACCACGATGATAGTGACAATGCCTCCAATGTGAAAGTTTGGGATCACTGGCGATCGCCGGTGTCAAGAGGAGCCTACAGACGCGGTGTTTGGGACTGAGACTGATCAGCAGGGCACTGACTGGAGCTTGTCAGCTGCCCTGACATCAGTCTCGCAGAAATCACTGTAGAATCAGTAAAGTAACACCAAACATGTGATACTAACTGATCCCTAATGAAGATGCAGTGAATGCTCCATTATTTCAACCCACAACTGCGTGGCAATGAAACCAATGAATGCCAGGCATATGACAGGAGACCAGTTCCTGTACTGTTGTAAAAAGGACTGACACTCACTGCTTCATTGTTTTTTTTTTTGTGCTTTTTTTGTAATTCAAGAAATGTTTGTTTTTGTAGCCTCAGTAATCGCCTTGACTTTTTTAGACCTACAAAGTGTGAGATGGGCAAAAAATTAGAGATTGCTTCTTCTCACAGATTTTCCAAATTCAAATTAAACCATCATCAACATTCTTCACAGAAACCAAAGACAAGCTGACATAGTATTAGCGACGTAGGAAATAGCCAACATAGCAAGCAGCAGGCATGATCTCTGGTTTTACTGAGGAACTTAATAACGCTATCAAACTATTCATAATGTGGAAAATGTTAGAAAAATGTTTATTTGCCGCTGTGCTCTTAACTGAACAACACATGAACAGCTAAGCCTCGATAAACACTAACCTTTGATCAAAGTTTAATAGGAATAGGTTGCAAAATATACACATTTATTTCTGTGTGGTTTCATGACGACATTATTGTACAGTTTTTTGTTTTGTTTTTGCTTTTTGAAACAACTTTTTTTTCCCCTACTCTTACCACTGCCTTTGTGAATGGTGAAGCCTAGAAGCATTTATTTTTTCTACTTCTGAGCAAAGGGCATGGAAAATAGCCTGGGAGTTGCCAAGATGCCAGACTGGTAAAAAAGAAAAAAGAAAAATCAGAACCATGAAATTCCTGCACAGCATGCCAAAGGTCCAGAATTCCAAAGACTGCCTTTATCTCCTTGTTGATACAAAAAAAACATCAGTGGTACACTTCTCTTTTTTTACACTTTTTTTAGCCTCTCTTTCGGACAACTGGCTGCTTTCATAATGTACTGCATGTGTAAATAAGCCTGTTTTCTAGCCTGTATCTGTGCCTGATTCATAAACTGTGATTGTTAAACATATCTTTGTGGGTTGTCTTCAGCTTACTTCTGTTTATTTGGTTTAAGGACAGATTTTTGGTATTTGTGTCGCTACCTATTGGTTGGACTGATAATGCTTTGGTGGGCATATTCCCAGCCTATAGGCCTGAAGATGTCTACCAAGAAGATTGGACAAAAGTCCCACCCTTTGCAAAAATATTTGGGTATATAGTGGCAGTGTTTTTCAACCGATCTTGCTCATTTATGTGTATCTCAGTCGCTCAAGGCTACACACCAAGTTTGGTCAGAATCCAAAAGGTTCTAAAACTTTGATCCCATGCTGTGATCCTGATCTTTGATGGATTAAAAAAATAAATCAATGGCACAAGCCCCAACCAACTTGCCATGGTTAATCCAAATTTGATTAAAACTGCAATGACAAACAGACAGACGCCACCGATTACAATACACCCGTCTGCTCCTGCGTAGCATGGGTGTGTCTTTTCTCCACCCAAGGCAATGACTAATTTAATTACCTTATTCTGAAGTAGACACTTGAACTTGATCATCACATCAAAATGTTACGTGAATTAATGTGAAGCAAATGTCCAAGATTTACAGGAATAATAGCATTTAACGCTGACACAAAAAAACGACAACTTTCTTCTGCAATTACATGGTTAGAAGGGATGTTGTCAGTCAGGGTTTCTATTGAAATGCAAATCAATGTTTTGACTAAAGACTTGGACACACAATAGCAATCACAACCAAAGGCTGTGGTTTGAATGTTAATGGTGAAAAAGCAAATTTATCAGCAAAATCTTATTCAAATAAATACCATTAGTGATGGTGATGCATTTACAGTGGAGGGAGGAGACACTTGTCAATCTCAAGAGCTCAATGCTCATACAGAATTATTGTAAAGCTTGTGGAAAATTTGCACTAATCCAATTTTATAACATCAGTGGTCTTGTTCAGACCTGGTATTAACATCCTTCTTGGGTGATGGGATCACCAGCGGGCGGCTGTAAGTACACGTGTGAATGCAGCCAAGGCGTTTTACGCATACATTTGCGATTCCGATCACTCAGACCAAATTCAGACAGTTTCACAATGGACCAAAAATATTTTTTTACACTTCTCACTTCTCGGATGTATCAGCCAAGACCCATGTTAATGCCAGGTACGAACTGGACCAGGGGAAAAGAAAAGGCATTTCAGGAACAAGGCCATTATCACACTGGCTCTGTGCCTCATGTATGTAGCTGTATGTACAGTTTATACAGGAATTATAGTAGCTGAGCAGTTGACACAACCTCTTTAAGAGTTAATGTCTGGTGTCTTAACCATTATCTGGTCTAAATGGGTAGGGGAGATGATTGGGAATGGTAACCTCCCTATTCAGCCTAATTTGTGAATATTTGAATGCCCTCAATTTGAATCACTGCCCCCATGCATGCAGTCCTGTGTATTTTCCTAACAGTCTCGGATGCAATGTGATTGGATGCCTGCTGCTCCTAAAGTGTCCTAAAGCCTCAACAGGAGAGCACCACTTCACAGAAGGGGACCACGACGTCAACTTGACATGAAGAAGAGCGCTTTCGTGTTTTTCACCCTCACAGGTCTCTTCAAGGTGGTCCTCTGTGCCCAATTTGGGTTGAATGTTCATGTCCCCACAAAGATGACTTGGTCAAAAGCCAGAGACTATTGCAGAGAGCATCACACCGATCTGTCTTCAATCAACAGCCAGGAGGAATATGAAGAACTCTTCACAAGCGCGGGAACACAACTGCAACTTAGTGCCTGGATTGGTCTCTACAGAGATGCCAAAGGAACTTGGAAGTGGTCGGGAGGGGGAGCTGCATCGTACCTCAACTTCACGTTGGATGGAGCAAGTAAAGATGACAACTGTGTGGCACTGGCAAAAAAAATTGACGACAAGCCAGCAATGAACTGTGAGATGAATTCATTGCGGTTCTACTGTTTTCAGAGCAGCTTGGTTTTGGTGAAGGAAAATAAGACATGGGAGGAGGCGATGGAACATTGTCGCCGACAGGACAGTAACCTGGTCAGCCTGACCTCTGGATCTGCTCTGACTAAAACCCTGCAGACCATCAGGAGGGCACAGACCGACCACGTGTGGACCGGCCTGCGCTACCTGGCTGGCAGCTGGCTGTGGGTGGCCGGGGACAAGGTGACGTACCAGGCCTGGAGCCAAGGGGAGACACCACAGTGCCCCAACATGGTACGCCACTGTGGGGCCCTCTCAGTGGAGGAGGAGCATTGGGTCGGTCATGACTGCACAAGCAAATTAAACTTTGTTTGCCATTAAAATACTTTATATGTCCTGAAGCATACTGTACACACATACATATGCATGACAGTCAATACTATATATTTTAACAAGCATGTACTATGATAAATGCTTGAGCTAATACTGATATATGTCCATGTCTTTACAAGCACATTGAGAGATCAGATGATTGTGATGTGGGTTTGATTCAACTGTAATGTAAGTGTGCATACCAGTGGTGAATTATTCCATAGAAATTATGTAATAGTCTTATTCTGGGCCACTTCCTGCTAATCACTCATTTGATGTACATATCTATCCGAGGCATTCAATTGTAACAGTTTACTAATGCTTAGTGCAAATAAACTTAAAATATTTCATGAAAGCAAACTAGTATTTTTATTTCAATTAAGACACAATGAGGAATGGAAAGATTATCAACTCCTGACTGACTGATATGATGATGACTCATATTAATCATTTTGTCCTGTACAGTATCCCAGATGAAAGTTAATCTCCCTCAAAGATCCTTCTAGCATTTTCAAGGCAATAACTGGATCTCCTTGAAATACAAACAGAACAAATTGTTGTAGCTAAATCTGTGTCTTAACAGCAAATCACCGACGACAAAGAGCTGTTATTGTTGTTGTTGTTGTTGTTACTGTTATGATCAGTAATGATCCACTGTCAATGTCAAAGAGCATTTTGGGTCAAAGAGCAAATGAGCTAGAAGCTCCTGTTGGCCGTGAAGAATCAGACAAACAGCACGTGATCAGAAGGTCACCTGTCATCCTGCGTGTGGGTAATCTGGACATGGAGTATGCGTGTGAAAAACATGACTGTGTGTGTGTGTGTGTGTGTGTGTGTGTGTGTGTGTGTGTGTGTGTGTGTGTGACCTTTTTCAACCCTTGTTGTTGCACTCTGACAGCCTATACATGCCTGATGTAAAGGTTCACTTACCGAGCCCACTGGGATAGAGGCCACCACTGTCCGTACAGCTGCTGTAAAGTCGAGTGGGAGCAAAGGTCAGAGTGTGGCGTTTGCTGATGGCAGCTCGGCAACGACTCGGACCAGGGCCTCGTCACTCCATCACTGAAGATCATTCCTACAACAACAACAATAACCAATATCCCCATATTTAAAATGTCAGTTTGGCATTTACTGTACATCAACATCAAATGTCTCAATTGTCTCAGAATCGGAGGTACAGGTTGTAGTCTCCACGTTTTCTTAATTCATTTGACATACTTATTTCACACAAACACAAATTTGAGAGCAGTTTGGAGTTCACTGTGTTGCTCAGGGATAGTTTGACACGTGGTGTGGAGAAGACAACAATTTTAACATTGCATTTCACAACCTGAGCTACGACCATCGCAAAAGTCCTTATTAGATGGAAACGATCACATGTATGTCTCAATCAATCCCCATGACAATAGCATTCAGATGTAGTCTGCATGTTGTAATAGTTGTAGTAGTAGTAGTAGTAGCAGTAGGGTAAAAAGTACAATATCCCATGACTCCAAAGTACTTTTATGATAAGATAAAAAATGATAATTCTTTACTAGTCCTCCTACATGTACATTTGGCAAGTTACAGCAGCAAAGGGGATAGCAAGTAAAAATAAAAAAATAAGTTAATAAATATAATATGATAATATATAAATGCAAATAAAATGTATACAGTTTTGAAATTGCACAAATGGAAAATTTGTATAACACTGTTAAATTAAGTTTAACCTGGGTGGGGTAAAATATTGGGTTAAAGATTATACAGAAAGTATAAATCAATCAATCATCATTTATTTATATAGCGCATGCATTTGATTTGAAACAAGCCAAATGACATTCAAAGTGCTTTACAGGTGACAGAAATACAAGACCCTGATTTAGAGACGGACGCATACCAAAACAATCAATAATTGAAATGCCAACAATAAAGCAGCATTCTTATTAATAAAGAATTCAGTCATCTCATCGACTTGATTAACGTTCCACCACAGCTCACATGTACCGTGATGCAAGAAAGTTAATCATTAGTGAGACTGCTTGTACAAAACAACCCGAGGTAAATCATGTTTTGGTCAGAACAAAACATGACCAATGTGATAAAGCACAATACTGTATCTCCACCTAGTGGGAGTCATTCGTCATTTCAGCTTTCAGGGTTGTTGTTAAACCACTACAGGCACCAACGTTTTCCTGGTGAATGGAGAAAACCGCAGCAAAATCAATTGAATGCTGCGGTTTTTTTCGGCAAGGAAAGTCAAGTTTATAGTGGACTTCATATTACAATTATGAGACTGATAATTGTTGCTGGGGGACGACAGTTAAACAACCTGTTGTCTTTTCAAACATTGGTTTTAAACAAACGTCTACTTACTTGAAAGTGGGTTCGCGTTTGTTGAAAGCATTGCGGCCATTTTTATTTTTTTTTCAAATGGCCATTTTCTGTGTTTTTTTTAACAGTGATCTCATCGGTCAGGTGAATTCCCGCCAAAAAGCGACGACGTGACGTAGCGTGCAAATTACGTAAATTACCGTAAGGGACAGTGAAGCGGAGCAATGAGTCACGTCGGTTACCGTAAACCACAGTGGGCGTGAGACACGATTGGTTTAGTGACGGTGAGGTATATTAGTCGATTTATGGCTTCAGCTGTCTGCAGCAAAGTGGAGGTCGCGGGTAAGTCGAAATAAAATGACATCACGCAGAGCAGATACCTTTTGTTTTTGTCTCTCCTTGTTGCTTTTTAAAAAAAATGTCATATGTTGAGTCAGAAAATGAGTCAGCAAAACGTCACGTCTCCTCAGGCCCCAGCTGTGCCCCCTCTCTCAGGTGGTCGTCATAGCCTGATCATCTTGGTCAAAGGACAAAATATAGAATAGACTGCTTTAAAGTCATGTTGATAACCTGTACATGAGATCTTCACCGAAGACACATATTAATCTGCCCACACAGGAATGTACTCATATCAAAGTGCATTCAAAATAAAGCCACTGCAAATTCACTCTGCAAAACCCAGTGTTAGACTGCCACCTGTCGAAATGAAAACGACACTACACGCTCACAAATAAATATTACATAAATACTAGGCAGAATTCTAGAAAGAATTTTGACAACGACTTTTACCACTATGATAAATAAACAAGATATTTATTTATGTATTTAATAGTTGTTAAAAATAGGCACTTCTTTATACTCGAAGTTACTAGGCAGCATTAAAATCGGTCCTAGGGTATTATGTGGCTATTGTGACATCAGATAGGAATAAAAAAAAATTTAAAAAATAACAGGAGGCTTTTATGTGTAGCAACTACGAATATTCTCTTTAATTATTTTTGACCTAATGAAGACTTTAAAGCTTCTCTATAAAGGTCAGAGGTGCACAATCTTTTTATTTTTAAAATGACGTGTGTACCTGTGTGAGCAACAACAAATGTGACAGGATTTCAGGAAATTGGTCAATTCTGGAAATTGTCCTATTTATAGAGTGCAGGAAGGCACAGGTGAATGTAAATCCAGCAATTCAGAAGAGAAACAAATAAATACATGTTCTGCCTCAGATATTGTATATTATTCTCCATATATTGCAAATTGTTCTTTTATTTAACTGTGTAATAGAGGATGACCGGAGTTAATTGTGCGGTGTACCATTTGTTTTTGCTGTACATATGACAATAAATGACTGTTTGATTTTCAATAATTGTTTTTAATGTCCAGGTGGGGACCCAGTGGCCTGAGGGAACAATCGAGTGACGCAGCAGTTCCTACTCCCTTACCTATATAAAATGCTCGGTTATCGCCCACGTGCGATCTTTATGACCACTGCCATGTTGTGCGTGGTTGTAAAATATAAAAAAAACAGTATCTCTTATTCTTATAAAGACGCTCGGCACATCTGGTAGCTGCGCGTCAAGGGGAGGTAGTTTACGGTAAAGCGGCTCCATTACCATGTGATTTCGCCGATGTTTGTAAACATGCGTCAGCCACATGTGATTCTGGCGATGACGGAAGGACTGGTCCAGCCGCCCTGACCAACCGGCGGCCGGGGGAGTGTCGGGGGCGGAGCTTCCGCGTTGCGCTATGGAAAATCGTCCGGGGGACGCACTGTAGTCGAACGTAACGCACCGAGATTGCCAACAGCGACCGTGTGCGTCTGTGTGTGAGCGAGGATGAAACTGGAGCCCTGGCGGAGCGAGGAACGAGGACCCGGGGTCTGACCGGGTCGCCGGCCGGGACACACGGACGATCCCCCCTTGCGCACGGGGAGGGAGACGCAGCAGGCTCGGGATAAACACGTAAGTTACCCAGGTTATTATGGAGCGAGAGCGACACAACGCTGCGTATGTCGCGTAAGAGAATACCACTAGTGGCTTCGTAACCACTCGAGTTGCTCGGCGAAAAAAAAAGGGTGGGGGGGATAAGATTTTTTTTTCAAAAAGCCCAAAGGCGCAAATGGAAACGAATCATAAAGAAAAAGAAAAGTGGCGTGTACGCAGTCTCCACAGTGCCACGGAGAGAGGACGGCCCGTGCTGTAGGACACTTGTTTCCGGTCATCGCGAGTGTTTCATCATCGACATGACAACAGGTAAATTTAAACTGCGTCAGCGAGGAGGACCGACGAGCCGCGCGGAATCCAGATGGGAATTTCCGCTGCGCACGAGCCGAGCTCGCCGGGAAGCTGGAGTTGTGTGCCCGTCTCCAACGTCCAAAACAAAACAGAGAGCGAGGATGTAAACAACGCGTGGAGTCGGCGGGGATGGCGTGCGAAGGGAAGAGCTTGGAATAGGATGCTGCGCAAGAGATGGGTAGTGCGTAATCCTTGTTGTGGGAGAGGAGGACGGTGTTACGCAGTTCATATTGGCACGACCATTTAACACCTCATGGACTCGTGCTCACGCCCCCCCCCCCCCTTGTGATATCAAATATCACTGGTTGTTTATAACAAAATCACAACACTTTCCAAACATGGTCGCCAATTGACGCTCGGAGAGGGTTGTTCTGTTCTGTGCGTAATTCCAGAGAGAAGGGGAGGAGAGAAATCGGCGTCCAGGGAGCAGAAACAGTGGTGACGCAGCTTGTTTTGTGTGTTCGTTGTGTCAAACAACGTTTGCTGCGTCACAGAGATCCAAGGAAGTCCTTAATAGTAAGCTGGCTCCTCGGTGCGCACTTGATAAGGTGAAAACAAGCTCGGTCCCCCACCGCTAGGGGGTGCTGTCGAGCAACACAATGCTTTTGTGTCGTATGCTGTGGGATGTTGACGCACAGGTATTTCTCATCTTTCCCTGGAAACAGTTTACTGTCACCTTTTAATCTCCGGGCTTCCTTCCTAACATAATTTGGTATTCATTTCATGGACAAAACAATTGTGATTACATAACTTGCGTAACCCCCCCCCCCCCAGCCTTGATCACTCTGTTTACTGAGTTTGTGCTCCTCAGAGTTGTTGTTGACATTTAAGCAGATTTGTCTCCCTTCTTTCGCTCTAGCTTGTAATTCACACCAGCCAGAGAGCGCAGTATAGGACACGGACACGCCTGGTGTGATGACACACAAGTTGCTGTTGACTCAGAGGGCCGCGGGGCCTCTTGTGCCTTCGTAATGACCCGGCGTGGTGAGAGGGGAAAAAAAAAGAAAAGCGGGGCGTGGTGCCTCCCACTGCTTTTACCTGCCAGGAGGACAGGAGATGAAGTGCTTACTCGCCGCGGAGAGCCTCTGAGGTGAAAATTAGCCACACAGAGGGGAGCGAACCTCCTTCATGACAAGTGGATTTGTTCGGTCAATGGGTGAATCAGCAGTAGACCTCATGAGTTGCTAAACTGCTGGCAAGGAAGTGGAGAGAGGGGGAGAGAGAAGGGGAGGGGAAGGAATTAATTATGTGTACTGAATAGAAACTTGACTCCCGAGGGAATGCCATTAGTAGTTTTGAAACAAACAGGTAAAGGGTCACGGGAGGAAGTACAAGCTGACAACTGATCGCTGGAAGAGTGTCAGGGATGGACCTGACAGCAGAAAGTCCCTTCTTACTGTTCACTTCATCCTGGAAAAACATGAATGAAAGAATCTGGTTCATATCAGATGTCTTTCGTCTGCCAAAGCTCAGCAGAATATTTTTTTTTGTTGTGATTATCGTGTCCCTCTGCCGTCGTAATGTTTTGCCGTGTCTCCTGAGGCTGACCATTGGAACGAGTGACCCACTTTCACCGACAAGGAAACGTGACCTCAATAGCGCCCAGCACAACGGGGGCTTAAATGCGATGCTCGGAACTTGGTTTTACTCTGAAGAGAAATGTATCAATAATCACGCCAGCGAATGCAATTCAGGAGATACTGTCAGGCCAAACCTAGAGGCAGTGTGAGTCTGGCCAGCGTCACCCGTGGCCCTCATCATGAACCTTCGGAGGAAAAACGGTGAGCGACCCAGTGCCTTTTTAAAACAGATCCCTCCTACACACACACAGATTACAGGAATGGAGGTGGCACCGAGCCAAGAGATGACAGAGCTAAAATTAAACCCCCGGAGCACTGCTGGCCTCGCTGGATGATGATGTATTATTATTAGACGAAGTGTGGGGCGGCGTTCGTTCGCAGGTATCATGAGCAGTTAAGACACCTAGCGTGCTGCGAGAGGGGGAAGAATACTGTATAAGCGACTGCGCTGAAACTCAAAGGGGGACGTCTCCTTGCTGCCGCCATTCATTGCCGTGATTCTACATCGTGCGGAGGTTTGTAGTAACTTCTGTAACGATTTGTGTTTGATGGACAGCACATAGGGGAAGGGGTGAAATAATGAGACAGGCTTTGGTGTTTCCCCCCCCCCCTCCCCAACATTTACAGTTAATCAATGGGGGATGCCGGCCAGATTTTCACGAAAACAACCCGCATTTCAAACCTACGCCTAACGCTTTTATCTCGAGCCATTTAACTCATAAACTCGCTGCCGTTATCAGCAAGTCTTCTGTTATTTCCCAACACCCAGAGCCGGAGCCAGAGTGACAAAGTGTAAATCGCCGCTTCTATTTTTTCCACCCATCGCGCAGCACAGAGAGAACAAACAAAAGTGTCAGGCTCATCTGGACGTGTGACGGCTCCGAAAGATTTCGCAATTTGCTGCACCGAGGAGAATGAGTTATCCAGGCGATTGAAGTTGGCGGACACTGTCTGTGCGAGCAAAGTCTGGCAGGAAGTGAAGTCCGTGTCCCCCTTTGGCTTTGATTCTTCATGTGATTCCTGTAAACTTGTTTTCACAGTAACACAAACTTTAAAAAAACGACCATTCGACTGTTTTCCGTTTTGTAAATAATCACAACCCACATATATACATATATATATAAAACCAAGCGTATTGATGTCAACAATATGACGGGAACCTTGAGATTACATAATCTGTCATTTTCCCTGGATTGAAACGAATGCGGAGGAGCTCAACGAGTCTCGCCCCTCTCACTCCCGATAAATTGGGACCTCTAATCTCTAAGAGGATTAACCACCTACCCCGTTCGCACGTGCACACATGCACACGGCCCCGCCCCCTTCCGCTACGCTCGCACAAGAGTCACAAACATAAAGGAAACCAGCGTGTACGTCACCGCGCTCCAATGCGACCCAACCCGCTGCCTCTCCCTTTGACACAGTTTGGACCGCTGCCAGTTTGTCCAGCGGGATTTGTTACTACAATTCGTAGTTGCCATACTCATACAATAAGAATCATTTTATACAGTATTTTCCGATTAAAGAATTATTTGTGTTGTTGACTTTTATGTGAATGCATTTGCAGCGATCTGACCCGGCGACATACGGCGCTTACAGTCCAACACAGTGGCTGCAAACTAAACCGACCCTGGCGCAGTTCGCTTGTGGTTTTGGTTTTGAAGGGGGCCGATGCGCCTTTAACCAGCAGCGGACGGGTCATGTGACTCGGCAGGAGAAAAAAAAACTGCTCCGGTGCAAAAAGCGGTCGCTGCAACACACAATAGACGGCGAGGAGAGAGCTCGTAGTAAAAAAGAGAAAACAAAGCAAGACAGAGAGAGAGGTAGATACAGAGTTCACAAATAGCACTGTTGCATGGGGGAGGAGTCGGAATAGCAAGAACAAGGAGGACGCAGATGAAAACAGCGCTGCGGCCCTCAGAGTTTCTCTCCACGCTGACGCTGTGTTTGTGTAAACACTGGGGGTGCTTGTCCAAATCGAGGATATCATAAAGGTTGAATTTTTTGCGGGGGGGGGGGTCCAAAGTCCATGTCCACAAAACCACGATGGCCATCGTATATGCCCAGGTTTCATTATCAGCGGTTCAAAATATATATAGTCCAACAAGGGCTCTTGTGTTTTCGAAAGCCAAGTCACTAAACTTGCCAGTGGGGAGGATTAGGGAGTGACAGACAGGGAAATTGTCCCCGAAAGACACATGAAGGGTTTGGATTAGTCGCTACGTCACGTTTCCCCCATCAACAGGACAACAGCGTCTGAGACACTTGACAAGACAGGATTAATGCCAGTGTCACGAATAGAATCCAGTGAGACCCCCCCCCCCCCCACACAAAGTGTCTTGGTATTGTCTTGTCATTCCAAAATATAAATAGAAACCGTGCCAGCGACTAGAGAAAGTCTCGAAACGCGTTATCTGTATGTTCCCATAATGCACCGCGGCCACCGGGGGGTTCATTCTAACGAATCCGTACTTATTTCAGGACCTGGTTTCTCCGCCCACTCGGTACCGGAGTGGGACTTGGGTGCCTGGGACCGACCCGGGAGAAGGACACAGTTGTCCTATTGTGCATTACAATGAAGTCTACGGGGAGCTGCTGCACAGATCTGTTTTTCCACAGTAATGATTCATAGACGTTTTTTTGTCGTGGGTTCCTCTCCGGTGCCAGTCTGCCGCCGTGCCCCTTTCTCACACCGAGATTTCTCGTCATCTGATGCACTTGTAACGCAAGGAACCAAGCTGCTGTGTCATTCTCAGATGAGCTGGCCATGACTCATGGTCTCGGTGCCGGCCAACAGCCTGCATTTTTATCAAGTTTTGGTTCTTTGTCTGTCTGTCTTGCCTTTGGAAAAAAGAGTAACCCCCCCCCCGGTTCCACAGGACGGCAGCAAACACTGACTTGGGGGAATATTTGAAACTTAGCAGGTGCATAGACATAAGGCTAGATAACATGTAGATAACATAAGGCTTCTAGCACGTATTAGTTTTTGAAGCGATCAAAATGTTATGTGTGAGGACATTTCACTCCATGGTGTGTGTGTGTGTGTGTGTGTGTGTGTGTGTGTGTGTGTGTGTTTGTGTGTTTGTGTGTGTGTGTGTGTGATTAAACAGGTGGGTAATCTGTTTTCATGTTAAATAACCAAGAGTTCAGATGATGGTTAATATCAGACGTGATTTTCTGCAATTTCACCATCACTTCCTAGACTTCATATTTAGTGTTTCTTTATGATGGGTTCCCAAAGGAGTCTGGACTTGTTTACCTTTGCCAGAACCAACAGGAAAGGGTTAAATAACTGCCAGTATTTTGTCTTACCGTTGTCGTTACTGTATCAATATTCATTCAACGTTTTGTTCAGATGATGGGTCTGTAAGGACAGCATCAATAAGCAGTTTTGAAAAGAGCATCTCTCCGAGTGAAAACCAAATTACTATCAATTACATTACATTTATCGAAACAAATCAAGTGAACCCACTGATAGAATTGGCCACTTCCATTGAATTTGAATTTGAATTTGAATATGAATTGTATTAGAATAATTGACTTAGTAAAATGAAGTCAAATGTTGATTCATGTGATTGACATTATCTCATACTGGCAGTGTCCGATCAGTCATAAAAAAAAAAAAAAAGATATGTTCCAAGGTGATAACAGTAATGTTGTTGTTTTTTTCTCATTTCAGACGGGGAAGTGGCTTCCAGGCGTTCTCTCCTAAAGGCCTCCTCCCCAGGGAACTGGTTTCAGATGGTGTTTTAGAGTATGTAATCCTATCTAGCACCATTTGAAATCGGTGTTCTTGAGCGGGAACAGACTTCAGCAAAGCCGACAGGTGTGCCGAAGGTTTAGGGCTGCACTTTGCTGGCGATGTTCAACATCTATGGTACATTCATTCAGTTTAACAGACTGAGCAGACATAAAAAACAAACAAACAAGATATTCACTGATGACACCAGACAAGATCGGTTCTCCGTGCATCAGATGTCCCAAAGTCCACTGGACCCCCCTCTCACCAAGGCTGACCGTTTTCGTCTGGTGTTCAGAGTTTCCATCATGTCTAGCACCATTTGAAATCGGTTACAATGTCGAGGGAATGTCAACAAAGATTCGGCCTCGGCGGCTGCACGGTATATTTTTCCCCTCAGAGCGCCAGAAGATGGCAGCATGGAGCTGCCAATCCTCGCTCCCAACCAAGGCCACCGAGTTAGTTGGAAACCTTTTGACAGTGGATGATGACCCTGACTGGGTACAAATTCAAAAAATAAAATAAAAGATGTTGTCAAATCACAACCTACTGCAGTGGAGTTGTTCTGTTACCACCTTGTCGTCACTCCTGTTCTCTAGTTTCTCTAGAAAGAGATTCTCTGGTTTAATGCTACAGAGGCCAGTCTCACATTTAAGTGCAAATATACATTTTCAGCTTCAAGTTATATTAACATTTTCCACAGTTTGTCAACATCACGTCTCTTCAGTTCAGTTTATAAAGGAAGAGAGACGCAAGGTTAACATCAACTGTACGATGTCTGAACTATTAATAGTCATTATCCTTGATAGACCCCAGAGCGGAGGCAGTTCTTTTTGAGATTTGAATTCAATTTAATTGCACCAAGTAATCTTATAAACCACGCCTGCGTGGTGTTCTCACGCTCCGTCACATTGAGACTACATGGGCACATAAGCAATAACATTCAGCTAAGTTACGCATAAGTACAGTATTCATGAACCCACACTGTCGAGGTTAACAGGAAACAAAATGATGAATCCTGGCTATTGTAGTTCTACGCAAAAAGATTTATTTTGGCATCTTGCAGCATGAACTGTATCATTGTGGACACGATACATCCTGTGTTAAATGTCCTTGCCTTTTGTTGTTGCTGTTCAGTGACGTTTGCTCTGTTGTTTGTTTCGTGGTCTGTGGTTTGGACGAATGTACACTGTTGTGAAACTGAACTTCCCCCTTTCCCGGGACAATAAACCGACCTAAGGCCAAATTTTGGTCACAACGTGAATATCAGATTTTGAAACTCTGTGAAAACCTTGTCATTTACCTAATGACCTAGCAAATGTGTTAATGATTGAGTGTCAATGTAGTACATGGCATTATTTATTTTAAATAAGTAATGTTTGATTCTATGTTCCTCTGATTATATACATAAGGCCATATAAATCCTGTTTGCTTCCGGGGAAATGACGGCACTGACTGCTAATACATGTTGTATTCCCAGTTTGGCCTTTATTTGCTGTCTCTCCATCCTAGTAAAACTTTGAAAGCACTGTGGCGTCATGTGCTCTATACGACACGGACCACCTACAGGGTTAAATATATAAATATATGTGTGTGAATGGGTATAATCAACTGAGCGGCCAAGTCAGATGTTGCGTTGACCCTTTGCTGCCTCTGCTGTTTGAGGTATGAATTACAGATACATAGCCATCATTTGACACTGTTGAACCACCAGATTGATTTTCCATATCTCCCTGCCGACCCCGGACAGGGTCGGCAGCGAGGTTAGTGACTCCCCCACGACCCGCTGACATTCTCACACGGAGCGACGCGTGTTGTTGAGCTCAGTCGAGGCTTGAAAAAAATAACAAAAGCTTTGAATATTGAATGGCCAGACAGGGATAAAAAAAATCTCTACCGCCAGCACGACCTGCTTATCATCCGTAGTGTCTGCAAGGAGGCGGCCCTGGTGAGTGGGTGAAGATATATTCTGAGTGTGTTGCTATACCAACGGCAAACAAGGACATGTTCACTCGACGTCGTTTCGCTGATGAATCACAGGGAGTGCCTCAATGGAACATGACGTCAGCGTCGGCCTCATCAATTCTCGACTCCACACAGCCCTGCCTCCACTTGCCGCGCCGGCTTCACTATGATGTGGTAAGTGTGGCCGGTGTGTTTGGCTGTTCCAAGCGAGATCCAGAATGTTCCTTGGAGCTCAGCCGATGGGGGAGGAGGCCTGACGACAGATTGGTCGTATCAGACAAAGGGGCTGGAAATAAAAGAAAAAGAGGATAGTTTTAGGTTTACCCAGCCCGCATGGACTCACAAGGCACTGTAAACATGACAGAAGCAATAAGTGCGGGTGCAAAGTCACAGAAATAGAACAGGTACACATCTGTACTTGCCAGACTGTTAAAAAACAAAACTTTCCCCTGAGACATAACACGTGAAACATTACTTTGGCACTGACTGTGCCTCACGTGCCACATCAGCTGTACTTCAACGCACAGAGAGAGACGCAAAACACTCTGTGTGTAAACAGGGACGGAAGTCTACATTCATCAGACATAGAAAAACAAATCAAGACCTTCGGCAGACGTTTGACGGAGAAGCCTGTATCCTGTAAGGTTATGATATAATGGACAATATGACAGAAAAGGTGCATTTCATATTCAAACCTCTCCCAGATTGCACCGTTGACAACTTTCTATTTTTCCTCTGGAATAAAAGGTGGAAGCGTCCGGTTTCTACCGCCAGAGGGAAGATACCACATCGGAACTGAGCACAGACCGACCTCTGACCTCTGACCTCTGACCTCTGGTCAGGTTAAGGGATGGTGAATAAATACACTTAAACAGACTGTACATTCTCAACTTTGGTTTTAGTCAAACTTCTTCTGACCATTACTGTTTATAATGACTAACTCTACAAGATAATATGTTGATTTATTACACCGCATATGTAGTGAAGACCTGGTGTATAAGAAAGGCCGAGCATATCCTCATGCAAAGTAAAAGTTGAATTTGCTCCATTCAATGAACTGGAGGTTTTGCAGCTGCAGCCCGACCTGATCCGGTGTGACCAGTGGTTTAATGTCGGCTAATTCTGGCAGACATTACGTAGGCGTTACTTTGTTAACACTTGCCTAGGTATGCATTTAAGGTTGTGGCTGACTTGTAAAAATAGAAAATCGTTTTTCTGTGGCATGTCGACCAACCGCGTTGGACGTTGCACGTGTTTTTTGCATTTGTTGTGAACGGCCACACCTGCTGACAGGGAGGTGAAAGGAGAGCAGGAAGACAGGATCATCGTGCAAACATGATCACAGCGATGAACTGCTTTTTTTCATATACCGAAATACAGACGGGAGACGAATGAGTGGGAAAAACCTGAACAATTCGTGAAGAAAACGCGGTGACAATGCCCACACGGGGGCGCACGGGGTCACTGGACGTTTTGATGAGGGAGACTGCGATGACTCACATCCTGTAGCCTTCGCATTATCTCAACGCAGGTGAACACATGCAGGAGATTTTGGATCAACGTGTTTAGACTTTAGTCCTCTCCACCAGCGTCATCGAAAAACAACAAATCGGGTGGGGGGGGGGGGATCTTTTTGGAACAAAGTATTGAAGCTGGTCGGGTAGCATATGGCGACCAGGCCCGGATCATGGCCTCTACTGATGGGAGTGACAAAGATGTTGAAGATGAGAACATACAGCACAGTGGCCTTCGTGGTTGTATGAAAATACACGGCGGCACAACATGACGGAACTCCGTGGAAGAGGAACCGCTCCCTACAGAGGCAACGGACACATTCTTCGTTTCGGGTGCGATTATCCAGAAAATCACACGATTATCATGTTCAACATCTGACAATCGATCTCCCAGAATCCCACACACACACGGACCGTTTTTTGGTCAATCGAATCCATATATTGCTGAAGGCGCTTACACAAAGAGCAGAAAGAAATAAATATGGGAAGTCACGTGAGCATTGGGATCCCTCACAGAGCGTTGGCAGGCTGCCGTTCATGCTAAACATCTGTTTCTGGTCTAATGCCGAGGCCACAGTGGGAACCACTTCTGCCTTGTTTGTCTTGAGCTCTAAAGATCTCCATCCGCCCTGCTCATGAGAACGGCTTTAAAGAGGAGCTTCAACACTATTATCAACGAGGAGGGGTTTGTGCCATAACCACTCCGACCGCACGGACCACAGCATGGGAGCGGTTCGGATAATGAATCACGGCCCTTTGCACGAGTCAGGCGGCCAGGTTTTCCTCCGACGAGTGTGCGTCTGTGTGGCGTAAAAACCCTTTTCTTCTCGTTTACCTCCTGTGTAAAACTGCATCACTTCCCCTGAGGCGGGGTTTCCCCTGTTGTTGTGCCTTGACAGTGTGACGGGGGACAGGATGCAGTAGTTGGTGTCATGCAGAGCTGATGAGCAGGCTTCTTCCTCCTCTGTGTGTGTGTGTGTGTGTGTGTGTGTGTGTGCTGACACCGTTCAAACGGCAACCATGGGATGGTGATCTTGAAAGGTCGACGTGATGGGAAGCAGCTTTTATTCCGTTTTTACGTCTTCCTGTGAAGAGATTGACTGTCACTGTTAACTCCGTGTCTCCAACGCAACGGCACTTGAACTCGAACCTCCAGTATCTGAAAAAAGGTGGTCAGTTAGTGCTTTGAAACACACTCACATGTAGAATAAAAAGTATGTACAGTAGGTATATATTTTTCACGTTTATGAACAAAAGTATGAGCAGTTATTATTTTATGACTCATAGTTGTATTACGCATCCTGTTGAAGGGATGTAAGTCATATTTAGTGGGCTGTGTGCACACAGACTCCAGTTGTCATAGCGACGCACTGTCCGTCGTGCATGCATAACTCTTTACATCGTCTTGTGGAAAATTACATCAAGAAAATCATGTTTTCATACCAGCAGTGTTTATTACACATACAAATTGAGGGATTGCAATTCTTTGTAAACCCACGAATACCCTGTGCATAACCTACAAACAATTGTTTAAAGATGGAGGCGTTAAGAATTGCTTCGTTTCTGATATTCATATCATAATTAAATGATGGTGTTTTCAGTGACTCTATTTTACATCACTCAGAATAAAAGGCATTATGTGTTAAATCAGTCTTGTCCGCCGCCCTCAAGAGTTTAACATTATTCTCCTCTTCATTTTTGAAGATGCGTTACGAAAGGGAAAAACTGAATTCCCACAAAACCCAGCCCACAAAGAGAAACAGACGGACTTTTAGTACTTTGAGTTTGCTTTTAGCAATGAAAAGTGCTCTACAAATGAAATGTATTATTATTATTATTATTATTATTATTATTTCCTCGCACACAGAATTTGGACACAGAAAGAAGTTGAATGTAAAAAAGAAAACCGGACAAAGAACAACCCCCCATGCACGTTCTGAGAAACATTGCGTTTGTAATAATTTGACAATCGCACAAAAGAAATAAAACTCTTCATCTCTCTTTTTTAAAAGCCATAATGGCGTTCAGTGTCATAGCAGTGTCAGGAGATCCACATTTCAAGGCACTGTGACAGTGATGGGACAGAAGAGCCAGGATGGGTGGGGTCGACTGACGCACTGGAAAAACAGGATTTGATGGAGGAGGAGGAGGAGGAGGAAGAAGAGGAGGAAGAGGAGGAAGAGGAGGAGGAATCTGTGATTTTTGGAGAAGCAGAAAATCAGCGAGAAACAACAAATGTTTCTCGCTGTCACTCACGTAGCTTTGCTCCGCTGATCTGTTTGTTGAGGGCAGAGGAGAGGAGCAATACATGTATTTATTCATGGTACTATTATAAAAAAGAAGAAGCACATGGCTGTGTGCAAAAAGCTGGACCACTGGGTCAGGGGCTTGTGTTGAATCGAATGGAAAGCCACTGTGTTGACTGCAGTTTTACTTCACGCGACAACAGTCACTGCACACGTGCCGGCCTATCGTTCGCCCTGGTTTCGTTTACAGATGCAGCCAGGCGATGTTCCACATATTCCACCTATAATCCACACTTCCGGTCCCTGTGGAGGAAGAGTCGTGCCGACCGATGGCGATTTCCCCCTGAACTCTTCTCCGAGGCCACGGAGAAGTTGACTTCAATTGATAGTTTGGCGTGAAATGTGGTACAGACATTCACGTCAGCCTCAGGTTGCAACGCAAAAACCTTCAGCGATCCCTTCATTGTGTTTTATATTATTATTTATATACTTATTTGTATCACCAAATAACTGCAAAATGTAAGTAAGGCGACAGAGGCTTCTTTTTTTTTCTGGGGGAGCTGGAAGGGAGGATGAAATGAATGGACGATGACTTCCTCTCAATACGTCCACTGTAGGGGAGGGTTTCTCTGAGAAACATGGCAACCCCCCCGCCCTCTGGTAACAAACTGTCTGTCCACATAACGAAGATGAATGACTAGAATTATGAATGAATGAATGAGCTGTTTGTGGCCATGTCGGTCTCTGCCGAGGGGGATTTCACAAATTTCCGGCCAAATAAAGTTAAAGGTGTTTTTTTTGTTGTTGTTCATACTCGTTGAAGGAAGCTGTAAAATTTGACCCACATTCATTTATCGAAATCTGTAAGTTCAGTCGAAGCACGACTCAAGGAAGCCTCTCCTCCCCTCCGATCCCAGAAGCCGGAGGCCTCGGGCACAATGAAACACTGGGGCCACATTTCGTTACAGGGCACTTCTCTGTACTCGGGACAAAAGGGCTCCTTCGCCGCCGACATGGCTGCGAATCCTTCAAAGGCATTTCATTGTTTTTTTGCAATAGACTCTTTCACCCCTCTACATGAAATGTTGTTAGACGTGCACTTGGCACTTTTCTCCGTAAAGTCCTTTCAAATTTGCGGGTTACAGTTAAAGTTACAGACTTCCAAGGTCACAAACATTTTCCGAGCACTTTCCTCCTCAGTAAGTTCTGGAGGGGCCTCTGTCCGAATCCCTCTCTCTCTCTCTCGGGGAACAAGGTCATCCGTTCTTGTCTTCTTTTGCCAGGCTCCATGAAAAGGAGCGCAGGGACAATGGACAATGACGGAAAGCGAGTCCGAAGGCGAAGAATGCAGCAGATTGTATCTTTATCAGACTCGGGCCGCAGTCGATGAATTGAATCAACCACACTGTGTGTGTCTGCTGAATCACCTTTTTCATGGTTCTGTCCAAACTGCCCATTACAGAAAAAACTCACGGCCTCAAGATTTCTCTGAGAATCCAAACTCATTTATTTCTTTTATTAAATACACATTTTAACTTCAGAAGTCATAAAGAAAATTTTTGCACGGGTTTTTTTTTAACACAAAAATAATGTACAAAACAGTAATGGCATAATATATTTACAAATTTGTGCTGGAATAATAGTAAAAAAAATAATAAAATTAAAATAAAATAGAAAACATTTGAAAAAGTGCTTTTGATCACCGGAATGTGAAACTTCCATAACTGCAGATTTGATCGTCGGCCATTTGAAGTGCAATAATATTAAAAGTGAGCCCCCCCCCCCCCCCCCCCCCCTCGTGCTACAGTTCACTGGCACGTCCTCCCGGGTCACAGATGTTCTTCAACAGATAGGTGCGGTTCCATTTGCAGAGCTGCTGTTGGCGAGAGATGAGGAGAAAACTTTTTTTTTCGGTTTGAACTTCGCATTCACATTGTGGCGCAGGAACAGACACACTTCAGTCCTTGTTTTGTAATAATCCCAATGTCCCCCCATTAGCTTTTATCACAAGGAGAGACAATGAGCAAGTAAACAATGATTACATTATTATTTTTTGGAATGTACTGTGATGCTTTTATGGAAACAAATACACAGGAGACGACAGATACCTGAGTGAGGGAGGCAACCTAAGGATTTTGGAAGTGTAATAACTCCGGCTTCAGGTCTTCTCTGGTGTCATATGAGCTAGACGAGGAATTTGTGTCAGTCAATTGCTGAGTTATGTTATTTCTATTTTAAAAATTCTTATTAGATGACAAAAAAAAGTTTTTAGGTTGTTGTTTTTTTAATAGCATTCTTGATTAGCATTCCACAATGTTAGTGTTAGTCACCGCAACCTTGAGAGTATATATATATTTATATACACGAGTGTATAGGTAAAAAGAGAGACGTGTTTAAGGAAAGTTTCTCTGGATTATGAATGAATTTCTCAAGATGAACATCAAGTTGGTGCTTCCCAGTTAAAAGCTTTTAGTCCCTTGGTCTCTGCACAGTTTTTCAAAATTCCACAAAATGTTGTCACCTGAATCTGTTTGCCTGTTTCCACATGGTTTTGACTTATATAATAGATTTCATGAACCTGACTATCAAAGAGATTCCAACCCGGGGGGGGGGGGGGTTGTTGTCCTGGAACTGATTTCCCTGGTAGTATGAAAGGATTTCCTGTTGACTTCCCTCGTGCCACAGCACAAGTCCGGGAACACAGACATCTAGTTTGTCCCCTAAAGGGTCAAAAGCTGAAAGGCGGTGCAGAGAAACGGAACCTGCTGCAGAGTCACCTTGTGTCAGCGCTCTGCACGTCGCATCGCTCACATGAACTGTTGTGTTTTGTGCAAAATTTAAAAGGCGAAAGGAGCCGAAAGATGCGGGCTTTTTAAAAAAAAAAAAATCAAGTAGGACCCATGCATTAAGGAGCTAAGAGAAAAATGATTGTCCCTCACCCTTTTTTTCTCAGAAGAAACTTGTGTAAACAGAACACAAGTATAATCGCAGCTGTGAAGAAAATTGAAAGGAAATAAATGTTGCGCTTTGTATTTGAAATGCAATATTTAGTTGACAGGTGAATTCCAACAAGATAAACGGTACATTACCTGATGAGATGCATATGACAGAGACTATAACAGGTGCATATTCTGAAAGACACATTCAAAGGTAAATGCAGAGAAAATAATTTCCAGTGTGTGTGTGTTCAACACCTGGAACTTGAAACTCACCGATACGCGTGTCAGTGTCTACGGCCCCGTCATGCTTGTCTGCAAGAATAAAACCAGATGATTTCAATTATGCGTCAAACAAATGATCAACGCAGACAAGAAGGTTTTAAATTATTTTGACAGTGTGTTTTTCGTATATAGTGAAAAATGCACGTGTTGCTTTTCAACCCATTCATCTCAGCGTCTGTGTTAGAGCAGTGACCAAAAACATTAATATATCAACTGGGAGAGGGGACTGAGGACGGGAGACCTGTTACATGGAATTGCATTTCATCTGCTTTTTATGAAAAGTGAAAAAAAATAACTGTAGATGGTTAACGGAAGAGGAAAGAAGAAAGTTCCACCGCACAAATTAGTATTTTTGCCTTTTCTCTATTCTTTGCTTTTTTTTTTTGATCTTTCATTTGATCATTTATGTCTCTTATGGGAAACTGTTCACAACTGTGACACATCTGAAATAATCGAATCCGTAACAATTCAATGTATTTTATAAACTTACAACAGGAGCGCAAAGTGTAAAATGAACATAATCCGGTACAAGTACCAAGTACAAGTATCTCCACATAAGAAGTACTTCATGTATGTTAATGTACACAGTTACTTAATTTACAGTGTTGAAGGAATAGTTTGACGTTTGAGGAATTATGCTTGTTTGCTTTCTGACTGAGCTACAGCCGGTGGATGGTTTGCGTATTTTAGCATGAAGACTGGAAACGGGGGGGGGGGAAACAGCTGTAGCCTGACGAAATGCCCCTGCCAGCAACTCTGAGACTCACTAATGAACATGTTCCACCATATCGCATCATAATACATAACAATAAGTAAAAACATCTTAATCTAGAGTTTATACATCTATATTTGCATCTAAACCATTTCGTAACGCGAGTGAAATAAATAATGAAATACCAAAAAAGAGAGGATTCAAACTCTCAACTGCTTTTTCTCAGAAATCCGTCTCTACCTCGAAACGACGTCGTTGTTGTTGACGTAACGCCGGCAGTGGAAGCTCTGTCCTCGGCTGTCAAACCGTCTCGGCCGCCACCTTCGAACAGAAGCATCAGAAGGACTCCTTATTCCGCTCGAGTTTGGAACGGGATAAAAGTGCCCTATGGAGCCGAGAAGCCCCTTTTTCTGAAAACCCCCCACATGCATTGTTATTCAGTCCCGCTGCCGAGCGCCGTGCATTCAAAAAAAAAAAAAGAAAAAAAAAAGGGGGTTTTCATCATCTTGTGTGCAGACGTGCTCCTGTACCTTGTGCCGAGGGGGAGACAGTTGGTGTTGCACTGGTTGTCAACGTTTTATCCCTGCGAGCTGTGGATATTGCAGACAAATCTGTAAGAAAATGTGACATGGAAAATTATCACTCTTGGCAAAATGTAGGTATATAAATTCTTCGGTGTTTGATATATATGTATATATATATATATATTTCTATGGTTTCTGAAATGTTGCTCTACCTTGTGCTGGAGGCGCAGGAGTCGGTGTCAGTGCTTCTGTTGTGACTCTTTCTTCTGTCGTCACACCTACGAACGAGAAGACTGCCCAAAGTTATATGAGGCCACAAATTGAATATCGTGCATCGTTTATGAAGCAGTGAACACTGCTCTGTACGCGGCAGGATTTCATTCTCCTGTACGTGCAGAATGGATGCGCCCGCGCCTACGAGTGTAACATGCCTCTCGCACGCGCTTCACGTTCGGTCAACGGGGAAGATCCAATGGGAAGGTTAGATTAGTGATGGGACTTAAAGATGGACAAAGGCCGTGATGGTGTCCTCGGTGACACCGGGGCAACACCTTCACGGGAATGTGCGCTGTCCTTAATTAAAAAAAACAATACGTCAGAGATTAAAAAAAAACTACTTGTCAGTCTCAATCCCAATCACACATTTCATGAAACCTTTCGGGGGGGGGGGGGGGGGGGGGGGGGGGGTTCGGACTGACGTACACGACCGACTGTTTTGAATTTACTGAAATATCCTTGGAATTTCTACAGCTATCCATCGCAGTGAACGTGTGGCTGATTCACGGTGATGATATCTGACACTTTATTTGGTTTAATGGGCGGGAGGGAAAAAATATCTAATTCACATAACCTTTTCTCATGATGACGGTGTTCTGTTGATTCTTTTCCTCGGAGTCCATTTAGTCCAGTCTCAGTTGTACTGTAGCCGTGGAATGCAACGTCCTTTGTAATCTGACTCTAGAATTTCCTTAAAGGGGCAGTGAGTGATTTTCGGAGAAAAGGTTTTTTTTCTCTCTCTCGTTCCCACTAGGCCAAAAGCCCAGAGTCGGAGCGGCGTTTCGCCAGCACGTCTCGTGTCAGCGAGTGATGTTTACAAACTGCACACGCGGTGTTGTTTGGTGCGGTCCGCACCATTTATTTATTTATTCTTTTCGATTTACAGTGCCAGGGCTGTGCCCGAAAACCCAAATTTTTTCCGGCGCACACACAGAACCGACAGCTAGCGGACCGTGAGGAGAAGATTTGCTGATTTGTACGAAAAAAGCGCATTAGATTAAAATCACTTACTGCCCCTTTAAATGCAGCAACAGGACTTGGGATCGGTCTTAATTCACAGCTGTTATTATCTAATGAATATTTAACTGAATGATCTTAAAGGGATAGTTCAGTGATGTTGAGGTGGGGTTGTATGAGTTACTTATACATAGTTAACATGTGTCCTTACGGAGATGGTGATCAGCGATGTCATTTGACGGAGTTTGGAGGAGAAGTGGAAGAAGCAAACTCCAAACTCCGTTAAATGAATCGCTCATCACCATCGCCATAAGGTAACATGTCAACTATGCATATGTAACTCATCCAACCCCACTTCAAAATCAACGAACTATCCCTTTAACACGATGATTAAAATGGGCTGATCTCACATCTCTGCACCTCAAATTAAGGAGCCTCAGTTCTTCTTACTTGATTAGAATGAGCTCACATGCAGGCGGCCACACCCCAAAAACCCCCCTCAAAAAAACAATTGAAACATCTCAGTTTGGTAGCATGTGGGAGGGAACAGATAATAAGTCGAGGTCACTGTGAGTGGCGTCCGGGGCTCGTCTTTATCTCGCTGAGAGCCGAGAGACCCTGTCAAGGTTCGTCTTATCGCCGCGCCAGAGACAGGACGGCAACTCCTCTAACGCTGAACACAAACACGTCCTAATCGCGAGGGGCTCCGCGACGGGCCTCTCGACGGCGCCCGGCCCAGAACTCCCGACAAGGACACGACACAAAAGTCACCAATTCCCCCCGACAGAGACTAAAGAATGATGGTGACACCTATTCGGCGAGCTGCGACATTGGTTTGCGGGAATCGGAGGAAATCCAACGTTGTCGAAATTTTGCCAAGAGGGGCTTGTTCCCAACGTCACACGGCGGCGGCGGCGGCGGTGGCGGCGGCGGCGGCGGCGGACTCACCTCTGCATTCAGGAGGCCCAGAGTCGTATTCGCCGGCTTGGCCGCACGTGATGCTGGCGCGGCCGGCGAGGGCGAGGCCCTCGTCGCACGCGAACCGCACGACCTCGCCGTACTTCGGGTCGTCTTGAGAGTCCCACAGGCTTCGGCCGCCGGTCACCGCCGCCGGTTTCTCGCACGTCACGGCTGAGGAGCAAAGATGATGGTCATGTAAACCGTGCTACTTGCGGCCTGACATTGTGAAGGGAACGTGAACTTGTTTCACTTGTTCCTGGCCTCTGGTTTCCAGGAGAAACGAAGTGGCGAGAGGCATTTACTTTCACACTTGGCTCTTCCTTTCCACCCGGCGGAGTAGCACTGTCTGTAGCTCGCCCCGATGATCTGGTACCTGTTGAGAGATTCATTCAAAAATGAGGCGGGACAGTTTATTCCATTCGGAGTTGGTACCGCGGGGGTCACGGCTCCGTGATGCGATGGAAATGGAATTCCACCGCTTGAAACTGAACTCCTACAGTATCCAGTGGAGAACTCCTCGTTTCAACAACCGCCCTCGACGAGACGGGGCCAAGTTCTTAATCAGCGAGAAACCATGAAGCAACACTTCTCTGGCAAAGCCTCTATTTGTCTTTTTCGAGGGCCTATTTCTGTTTCCCCAGAGATGCGCCTGACTTCTCTCGTCTGTTTGCCGGCCGGGGTCGTCTGGCAGGCAGCCGCTTAGCGGAGCAGAGCGGAGACGCTTCCACCGAGCGACTCCTCTGCGTCGCCAGTGGGCGCCGCTGAGGGTTTGACACTCTACATGTGACCCTTTCATTGGAGGCGCAATCCGCGCAGGTGGCAATGACGGGGCAAAGACGCCACACCTCCTTACGTAGGTTTACACTCACCCTTTGTCACAAATGACTCTTATTATGTCGCCAAACAGGGTCCCAGCGCTGGTGTTGAAGCTCATGTTCGGCTGGGGTCTGGGGGGGCCACAGTCCTTCTCTGCAACACGAAAACAAACAGGAACGTTTGCCGCTGGACTTTTGAGTCAGTAAATTAGCCCCAAAAATGACAGATTGTGTTTGATAAAAATGAAAATAAAAGTCAATAGAGTTGCGATCGCAGTTGACGGGACTCACTTTTGCAGGAGAGATCTGGTTCAGTCCATTTCCCGCCGGCGCAGCTCATAACCCCCGAGCCACTTTCTGCAACGTATCCGTTGGCACACTCCAACGTGGCATCGGAGCCGTCCGGGAAATCGTTCATGAGGAGTGCCTTGTTCGTTAAGACGGTATTTCTACTTGCCCGAGGTTTAGGGCAGTTGGCTGGAGGGGGGAAGAACAACAAAGAGGCGACATCTCATTATTCCAAAGTCAATCGTGAGCATCCGGCTCCATGTCCATGAAACATGAAGCATGAAGAACCTGCCACGTAATGAGAAATAGGTTGCCATGGGTTTCCCCACTTTCAAATATGACATTAGGGTCTGGAGTTAATAAGTGTAAATATAGTGTCATTATTTATTAATGACACTATATTAACACTTATTAACTCTTATTTTACCGGCTGTTTAAAACTTTAAAAAAAAATGTTTTCACAACCCGGCAACCCAAAAAGTTGTAAAACGTATTAACGACTTGTAAATGATTTATCAACTGTTCAGAAAGGCACTAGAATTCATAAGCATGTCTAATCTAAAATAGTGATAATCCAAACACAGCAGTGTGTCGGTGGAGTCTTTATCAGCATCATTGCCAAATATTTGGTTCTTTTACAGCAAACCCCCCCCCCCCCCCCCCCCCCCTCAAAAAAAGGGATATTTGTGTTTAAAATATCACAGAAAAAAATCTAAGTAAATTCAAATGAAATGTAGTGGAATTCAATGTTATAAACACACAGTATAATACTAGTAACTGATACTTGTTTTTCTTCAGTAGAGCATAATTTCCACTGCTGTTGATACAGTTTGAATATATTACTAAAATATTTTACAGATCACAAAAAATACTATACTATAGTATTTTGCAATTGAAATCGCTTTGCTGCATTGTAAGAGACCGTATAGGGTTTTTTTTTACATGAAAATACAGTCTGTCTTTTAATAAAACTCTCTCGTGACTTGATGAATATTATCTGACTGAGCAGAGCCAGACGTTACTGACCTGCTGCCTTCAGGACGAACAGATAAATCAGGAGCAGATGTCTTCGCCGTCCGCAGGTGCGAAGAGACACGTCCATGTCTGTCGGGGCTGCGGAGGGAGACGAGGAGAAAAAAATAAATAGTGATTCAGTCACGGCGTCTTCAAGTCTTTCTTATTCTCCTTCCTCTTCTTCTTCTTCTTCTTCTTCTTCTTCGGGGTTTAAAGCTAAGACGCAACTCGCTCCGCAGCTTGGTGGACAGTGACCCGGCCTCCCTCAAACGCACCACAACTATCCAACTGTGGAAAGTTAACTTTAACAGAGACAGGAAGTGGGGAAAAACTGTCTTCACAATAAAAGCACACATGCGAGCTCCTTAAAAGTACAAATTAGTTATGGAGCGCGGATTTTCTTCATCCCACATTACTCTCTCTCTCTCTTCCTCTCTTCCTCTCTCTCTCTCTCTCTCTCTCTCTATATATATATATATATCATGGATCCGTCATACAATTGATTTGTTAGATAGCAACACTTATGAGTACATGCATCCATGTATACATAGAGTACAGTACAGTAGTACCTGTGCACGTATACAGTAGGTGTGTTTTTGGTTAATGACTTGGCTATCTATCCATCTATATATCTATCTATCCATCTATATATCTATCTATCCGCCATTTATCAATCTATCTTTCTATATATCTATCCATCTATCTTTCTATCTATCCGTCAATCTATCTGTCTATCATCTACCCAGCTCTCTATCGCGATCAAGTGTCTTATTTTGAAAAGTATAACAGGAAGTTTTCTACTTCATCGTGTGCCGCTTTGACATCGCAGTCTGCGATCGTCGATCTCTCCAACTGACTCATGGCTGAAGTCGGGCACCAAACTACGACTTCAGAATAAAGAAAGCAAACGTCGGTCTTTACCCTTCATACACAACCATGTTTGAAAAACTGTGTGAAAAATCTGTCAGCCCTGTTTTGACCGGGATTTAATGAAAACAGCAAGTCTCGATGAGAGTAGAGCTGCTCAGTAGATCCCCACCTCCTGTACTGTACATATTTTCCCTGGCAATGGCAAACAGTTCTACTGTTGATGGGTGTGTCCTGGAAAAAAGGGGGTGATCCCTCTCTGACCACTGAAAAGGGGAAACCCTCATAATTCTGCTCTACCCTTTTTTTTCATTCTCTTTTATTCTATTCTATTGGAGACTCTTTAGGAAACTAGAGGATTATAAACCACAGAAGTATTTGATATCAATTAACAGTATGTGTCACTGGTTATTATTATTAATAATAATACTAACAAGAATAATAATTATAGTAATAATAATAAAGATAATTTAGGGATTGTGATTGGGAGGATACTTCTGCTTTTCACCAAAGTTTACATCATCTCATCCGCGGTCACTCTCAGTGGTTTAGGTTATTGTCATGGATACATTCACAGTTGTGTTGTTGTTGTTTTTCCCCCCTTCTATCAAAAAAGGAGGCCGTGCCTCATTGCCTAACACAGACGTCTAGAGTAAATTCCGAGGAGTTCATTCCTTTGACGTCTGATTCCTCCACCCAACGGTTGCCTGAGGAACCCACACATGGCAACAAAGCGCTCACAAGGTTTACTGGACCATGTCTGTCCTCTTTGGTGAGTTCTTTCTTTCTTTCTTTCTTCTTCTTCTATTGAACTGGTAAGGAAATACAAAGATATAACATGTTCTGGGTTATACACATTGTATCACTAAGAAGTTGGATGTTAAAGGAAGCTCGATGTCTCCACGAGAGCTGTAAAAGAGGCTGCAGGTCATAGGTCATTTTAAGGCATTTCAAGAGAAAACTGGCATCAGTAAGTATCTAATGCTGGTTTGCCGAATCAATTCATCATGCTTAAGGCCTCCGAGAGTCGTGGCGTATAGCCTGCTTTTCTTATCTCTCCAGCACCTCGTCCAAGTGAACCGTCTCAAGGCAACTCCCCTGCTCGGCAGCCACTTGTAGAGGAATGCGTCTGCCTCTCCTCATGTGTGATAATGGGGTGGGGGGAGGTTTCCCCCCCTGAAGATCAATATCTGTCCACCGCTGCGTTGTTCACCTGCCTCTTTATCGTGGCCAGACATACCAAGGATGTTTTAAGCGAAAGAGAGATGTGACCTCTACTCCACACTTACCATTTATCTTTTTAACATATGTTATTCCCTCACATCCCACAAAGCTGCAAGGTGGAAACACTTCACATGACCTACAAGTGCTTATTTCCTGCTGTCACAATCTCTTCATTTTGCACAGGACAAAGCTTCCGGTTGAGCATCTTCTGTTCACCTCCTCAGTAAATAACCACTGACACCAACCCGAACCCAGGGGAAACATCCCAACACTGCGATAGTAATAGTAGTAATACATCTGACTGAATAACAATAGTAATGTTAGTAATAGTAATTCTTACATACTGTACTTCCTGTACATCACATCACATCAATTGATGTGTCCCCCATCATCAACCACAGAACACGTCGCTGTACATCAGTGACATCTGCTGGTGAAAAACATTAATTGCACGGTGGGGCAGGTGAAAAGGATGATCATAATGTAACAATACAAAAATTCATGCTCCTGTCTTCTCTTCCAGTTTTCTACAAGTTTCTGATAACAAGTGCTGCACCAGTTTAAAACAAAGTAAAAATCCATTGACTATGCCCTTTATGCTCTGAAATAACTTGTCGGTTTGTGAGTGAATTGGCATACATACATATACACATTAGCGATGTCGACCTCACAGCAAGTTGGTTCCAACCAAACCGGGGCCTCTCTGTGTGGAGTTTGCATGTTGTCTGCGCCGGTTCTCTCCGGGCTCCTCCCACGATCCAAAATCATGTCGATTGGAATCAGGTTGATCGGAGACTTTAAACTGATCATAGGTGTGGATGTGTGAGCGAGTGGTTGTTTGTCTCTGTATGTTGACCCTGGCGACCTGTCCAGGTTGAACCTGGCCCCATCCCAGCGACCCTTTAATGGATAGAGGCGGTGCAGATAATGGATGGATGGATGGCTTGCGGCATCCAGATTGCGGATGTGGTATATTAAACCCAAGGAGAGCCAGCGGGTGAAAGAACAACTGGAACAGATGTGGAATGGTGAAGTCCAAAGTGGTCCCCGTGGTACTCGCGGCATAAGGGCCTGTTAGTCTGTGGCCGCCAAGTGCTAAGGTCAAAGTCAATGGCTCTTTGCAGAACATTTACCTCCACTGCGCAGCTGTCCGTACCAGCGGTTCCACGCATCGCTCAACGCTCGTACCTGAAATTGAACACACGCGACACGTCACATTGCAATATCGCCATTAAGTCAATTATCACGCCGCGTGCGGTAACTCGTGACGGCCGATGAAGCCGCTCGTCTAGTCGTCGACTTCCGGGTGACTGAGCACAGGGTCTTTAACTGCTCTGCTGCAGCCGGTCGGGGATCAGCGGGGATACAAGCAGCCGTGGCGTCGGACGTCCCAGGTGTGAGTCACACGGACTGCAAAACCTTCCTTAAGAAAAGATTAAAAAGATAAATTCTCACATACTGTACTTCCTGACAGCTAACCAGCACATATTCAGAATCTGTAAGTGGCTTTGTATCAGTCGGGGACATTCATCAGGCCAAGTTCCCTGCAGACAATCCGACTTTGATTTACAAATGGGTCAAAGACCCTGCACATGAATAAGACACGGGCACAAATATACAACAGAGCATTTGACAAACAGCTCTTAATTGATTGTTTTGCAGTTACATGTCCATTGTGTTTCAGCTTTGTCGTATAAGTAAATCACTGTCAATTCATAACTCTCTGGAATCTCAGTGAGGATTTAAAACCAGACGTGGATCACCGGTGGCCGTGAGCATTTTTTTTTTTTTTACATTTGTGTTCTCATTCCAAAAAAGGCAGAATGGGAAATACGGCCTTGTGACTTTTGAAAGATGGATATTTGAATGGACACGAGACGCTCTCTTCTTGTAATTGAAAAAGCTTAAATGACAACTCTGCCGGCAAATTACGCGTTGGCGGAACATCGGCCGTACAGTTCAGAAATAGGAAAAAAAGTGTAATAAATCCAGAATTGTGTTTTTCAGCAAAACTTTATTTTTCAGTGCATGAACGGAACACCACGCCAGGCTCATAGCCTGTCCTCTTTTCATCCATTTGCTAAATATTTTCTTCTTTTCACATAAAAAAATAATGGAGCGATATAATATAACCTCTATTTTTTTTTTCTTCTCTCTCCCCGAAAGAGCACTCAGCAAGAATTTTATAAAGGTGCTGTACAATGTACAAACATTTACATCTACCGTCTACCAACAGAATGTAGAAGAAACCACAAGGATTTGTTTTTTTTTTGTTTGTTTGTTTGTTTGTTTCTCGATTTTTTTTTCTTCTTTCTAATGAAGCGATGCAAGGCCACAGCATGAGACAGAGAGATGAGATACAAAACGGTCAGAAGTAAAACAGGGAAAGGAGCATGAGTGTGACTCTGGACCGGACTGAGCCGCCTGCACTCGACACTCAGGGTTGGATTTACTCATTCGACCAACCAAACTATTGCACAAAGACCTGCCACCGATTGGCTCGTAGCGCATCCGCTCGCGCGCGCGTGTTTTTTTTTTTTTGAAACCTGAAAACTCCCTTGTACAATCGCGGCCCTCGTCTCACAGTCGATCGCTGACCTTTTACCCGCCGTGACCTCGTCACACGTTTGCGCCACGCCGCGTTCCTCCCTGAGCTCATCTGAAATATGTCTCGGTCTCATGATAGAAAGTGTTTTTTCGTCGCCTCAGGTTTTACGGCGGGAGCCTTGAAGAGCGATTGAGCGGAATAAAACAGTGAAATTAGACTATTTCTCATATTTCTCAAGATCTCCCGAGCCGTCGGTTCAGCCTCAGCCTTTAAGAGGGTCGCGGCCTCTGTTGACCTGCTTTTTACATCAGCAACATGCTCAATATATCTCAGTAAACCACCGTGTCACTCTCGAAACTCCGCTGTCCTTCAAGCCACACGTAACCACACAGCAGGATTGACAAACACATACCTCTATAATCCAATAATATGAAACGACCAGCTGCACGACTCAAAACCCGTACAGTATTATATAAATTGCAAATTCGGCCTGAAACAGTGAACCCTTTTAGAAAAAATCAATACACTTTATAAAGTAAAAAACAAACAACAAAAAAATGAAGAAAAAAAAACGTATTGGTAGCAAGATCAACATCACAAATTAAATAAAACTCATGGTCATTCTGTCACTTTTATGCTACGAGGGCAGATGCAGCGCAATGGAATTCAATAGATATTTTAAAAGTTAGAATCTGCAAATAAGACACATTCAAATATATATATATATTTTTTTTTATATATATATATGTATGTATATAATATATTTCACAATGAGCGATTGCAAACATTTGGTACAGTGGTTTGCACGTGGACTATACATTTCATGAACTACAAAGATCCATAGTAACTCCTACCACCGAAGTACAACGGAAATAAGGTGAGAGCTCATGGGACAAGTCTGTCAATTCTATATCAAAATGTGGAATGGCTTAGTACGGCTACATATACACATATATTAATTCATATTCATCTATCATCTGAATAAATTACACACTGGTCGCTTGTCGTACACACGGCAAACAAGATCGCAAAAACCACAAGTTTCTGGTCTTTTCTCTGAACGACACTGTTGGTGCGGAGGAGAGTCGCAGAACAGTCCGGAGTCCGCGAAAAAGTGAACGCTTGCTGGGGTTGTGTTTGGAAATCTGCCTGATGCCCAGAATGAGATTTATAAACAACAATAAAAAAAAGGGGGGGGGGGGGGGGGATCATCCTCAGTGATGTGCAGAACGCGTGCATTGAAACTAAGAGAAGGACCGACTGCATGCAGGTGAGTCCCCAAACCCCTCCCCCCCCCCCGATGGGGCCGAGAGCGAAACGAAATCCCGGATGACGGTCACAGTTGGCGTCTACTACAGGCGAGAGGCGACGGGGCCTTTCTCCTTTCTTTTGCATATGAGTCATTGCATTGTAATGGGTGAAGCGCTGTTGGTAGCTGTTGTTCCACAGGAGACCCCCCCCCCCCCCCCCCCCCCCCCCCAGGATTGGCACGTACTGTATTCACATTTTTCAAAAAGGTGTCTCGTCCGACGAAGCCCCGAGCGTGCGGCACATGCTGAAGGAGTCCCGCGGCGGATAAGACAGCGGACAAGGCGGGTGGGGAGTGGGGTGGGGTGAATGTGGGGGTAGGGGGGGCGACAGCTGCTACATGCCACTCGCGATGTCACAGGACTCCCAGAAAAAAGAAAGAAGACCTTTTCAAAAAAAAAGACCCCTCGCACAGGGTCCGAAGGTCACAAAAAGTGGCACTATGTTGCACGTCTCTATTCTTTATGGAAGAACTCAGAAAGGGTGACGGTCCAGTCAAGCATTCCGGGCGATTCCGGTGTTTGTCATCATCGCAAAGGGTCACGGAGAACCTCCGCCTGGGAGAGGATTTTGGCTGAGCTGGGCACTTTCCACGGTCCGGGGCTGAGAGGTCCCTCCGGGGTCTGCGGGGTCCCCGGAACACAGCTCACAGAGGCCACCGCGGCGTCCTTACTGCCGCTCTCTCTGCCCCGAGGAAAGGCCTCCTGTCTTCCTTTTGCCCCCGCCGGCGAAGCTACGGAAACTTTCCTCGCCCGCGCCTCTTTGAAGGACAGCAGGGGCTCTCTCTTGCCGTTTGTCGCCTCTCTACCCCGGCCCCTGTCCTCTGGAGGTTTGCCCTTGCCGTTGGCATCTCTCTTGCCCGAGTCCTCGCCTGGGCCCGTCTGGCCGTCTCTAGCTGCATGCGGAGACGCTCTGGGGTGCTGCGATTCTCTCGCCACCCTCCGTTTGAAACCGTCTTGCTCATGGCCGTGCCGGATCCGCTCTCCCCTCCCTTCCACCTCTCCTCCGTGTGCGTGGCGTCTGATCTCGAGGCTCGCCCCCTTGCCATTTTTCTTTTCGTGGCTCAGGCTCTCTTGGCCGGAGGTGTCCTTCGACGCCGCCCGAGGGCCTCGCTGGCGCTCGGCACCCCGCGGAGTCGCGGCCGCCGGCGGCCCCGCCTGAGGAGACCTCCTCGGGCTCGCGTACTCTGTCTCTGCGCGCGTCGCAGGCATCCTGCTCCTGCTCAGTGTTTCTTTCTGTGCCTGACTCTGAGTCTTTCTGGGACTGGGATGATGCTCTTTGGCTTGAAATGTCTCCAATGTTTTCTTTGGGCTGCTTAGCTCGCTGGAGTCCTTTGCGGGCCTGGTCCTCTTGTAGAACTTCACATGCTCAGGGGAGGCGGGAGAGAGCCTTTCCGCCTCCTTGTCGGCCCACTCGCCGCTCTCCTCCACCGAGCTCAAACCCCTGCTGCTGCCGCTGCTGCTGCCGCGGGGCTTGAGCCGCCGTGGGGATATGGAGCTCCAGCTGACGGAGTGTTTGAGTTTGCCGGCGAACGGAGGGGACACGAAGAGGGAAGCCCCGGGGGAAAATGGCGGGGACAGGGGTGATGTGTCAGAGAAAAACACCTCTCTGGAGTAGCCCGAGGGTGAAATGAGTTTTTGATCACGTTGACCTGTAAGAAAAGAATATATATGTATATTTTTTTTTACATGTAGGCCTCCACGTGCAGACGCAAACATCCGACGCACCACACAAAAGACTGAAAGGAGGGTGAAAATGCAAATTTTAGAGGTTACAGGGGGGGAAAATGTGAGGGGAATTACCAAGGTAAAAGAGAAGAGGCCAGGAAAAAAAGCAGTGAAGATGTTAGTGTTGGTGCTCAGTGTAGTAGCACATAGTAGAGGAAGCGGTGTTACCTGCATCAGGGGGCAAGAGAAGAGGAGCCAAAAGGAAGCAGATGGTTAGTTGCTGGTTTCTCCGGCAGACGAAGCACATGTTTTACGGAGCAGATCTGTGTATTGCGCAGTAAAAAAAACTGCTGTGAGTACAGCACTTACTGCCGTCTTGGGCCAGGCCCGCCCCGGGCCGCAGCAGCAGCGCCACCTTGCTTCCCCCGGCCTGGATCAGTTCAATAGCCCGCGTATGAGAAATGCCGCGTGCCGGCTCCCCATTAATCTCCACTATCTCGTCTCCAACCTGTCGGTGAAGCGGGAAACGCAGTTAAGAAAACAGAAAACACGCCCACCGAGGCCGAGCGCACTCCGCTGCACACACGCACACGCACACGCACACACACTCAGATGAACAAAAGCTGAGGATGCTTCCACACAAATCAAAGAATCTGAATTCTATGCGCACGCAAACACACACATACGCCCTTGTATACCCCGGGGGTCCCCTCTATTATTGGAGATGACGACACAACTCGGGATACAGCGTGTAAAGATGTCAGTCGGTTAGGCTCTAATCACTGTTGACACTCCTCACCACCCTCGGATGGGCAATGTCAGGCCCAGAGATCCCAGTCTGCCAAGCCTCAGATTGATTCCTGCCCGGAGCCCCTCCTACTCCCTGCTCCTTCACTGCGGCGTCTCCGCCCTCATCTGAATAATAATAATAATAATAAATAATAAGTTCGCCTGAGCCTCTTCCACAGAGAGAAAGATCTCTAATGGCAGCGGCCTTAACCCGGGGACACTTTACAGAAAGAGGGACGCTTGCGAATGAGCGATTCATCCGTCGATTTTTTTCTCAACTAATCGATTGGTTGTTTGATCCATGAAATGATGTTGAATGACGAAAAATGATGCTTCGTCCACACACCATATATATATTTTACTGTCACAGAGGAGCAAAGAAACCAGAAAATATTCACACTGAAGAAGCTGAAATGAGAGAATTTAGATTTTTTCCTCCCCATAAAATCTACTTGAACCGATTAATCAATTATCAAAATAGTTGGCGATTAATTTAGGAGTCGATTAGTAATCGATTAACGGTTGCAGCTCCAGTTAAAACCTGGATGGATGGACACAAATAGAAAGACATAGATAGAAAAATAAGATGAAAACAAAACAAACGCAACGCTAAAGAATGTAGATAAGAAACCATTGTCAGAGAAAACTCGATATAAAATCTATTTATAAATAAACGACAAACAAGAAGAAAATCAAATTATTTTTTTAAAGGTTTTTTGAATAGACTAAAAGACCATCTCCCTACTCCGCGCAGCTTATGTTCTGTTCTCTGTGTGCTGGGTAGACGCCGGAAGCATCTACAGTATTATACACTCAGTACTGCAACTGGCAGTTGCTGAAACACAATTAATTAGCTTAATCTCTGGCGCATTCAGCACACAGCGACAGAAATCTAATTTTCCCCGATATACCTCTTTCCCCCATAAACTACTAAACCTGCGAAAAAATTGGATCGCAGCGATGTAGTGGCATTGAGCTTCTTCCCAGGAACGCACTGACTTTGGTGTAATCAAGTAACGTCGAGTATCGAGTGGTTTTTCTAGATAAACCCTGCTGATGAACTAATGATGGTGACATCTGTTATCTGTCAGTCGACAGATCCATCTGTCCAGACAGAGACATCTCATCAATGACTGGCTAACTGCCCATCACCCCCCCCCACCACCTCTCTTTGTAGACACGTCATTGGCCCCCCAAAAAGGTTTATCTAGCAAAGCGCCTTTCACAGAGCAAAGTCACAAAGTGCTTCACATAAACACAAACATGTGCAACAGAAGGACAATGGAAAATACATGGTTTCAAATGGGCTTTTCAGCTTTTAAAGCTGCAACAGATGCTGCAGAGCTTAAATCAATATTTGGCAGAATTCTATGGCGTTAGAGGACAAACATTGTCCCTGTAATGACCCCGTGACCTTTCTTCTCAAACGAAGGGCCAACTTTGCATTTTCAGCTCAGTGGTGTTGTGGGATGTAATTAGTACTGCAGCCTCCAGGGGGCACTAGTGACCATTTTAGGAAGCCTCCCCCTCCACACACCTTATTGTACATGCCTAGTTTTGTTCAGTTGCTGGATGCCTATCCCATGGACACGTTGAGCAAAGATCGCCTACTATTGCTTTTTAACATAAATTCACAATGCTCCAAATCCATAAACGAAGGTCTGTATTCAGGCGTTTATTAGTGGGAAACAGTAAAAATTCCCCCAAACCATCTTTTTTCGCCATTCTCTTTTGAAAACTAATGAAATATCTTTTTCCTCCCCTGAAACAGTCTTTTTTGTTTTGTTTTGTTTTGTCTAAGCACTAACTGACTGTCGAACACACTCATTATTATCCATTCTATCAACCTCCAGAAATGATCCCGTGACCCCCGTGGGTTGAAAATCACTGAGCTAGAATTAAATTACATTAAAGTCTCTCAGGTTTTCCCCCATTCAGATCTGATGTGAAAAAAAGAATACGAATTTTCGACTGTGTATACTATGAAAACAGGAGCCACCCACATGAATTCTTCCATCCAGCTGAGCGGCTCCATCCTCCGCGAGTCTCAGGATGTACAGGCCCATGTTGTACTCGGTTCCCCCTCGCAGACTGAAGCCAAAGCCGCGGGGGCCCCTCTCCAACTCCACCGTCAGACAGCCCTGCAGAGCGAGCATCAAGAAAACACACACACACACACACACACACACACACACATAATTAATACACTCACACACAGACACGATGCTGCAACATGTCCACACACACACTATTAGTAGGGTTTGATAAATATGAATGTGATAAAACAAGATGCAGAGGTTTTATTTCAGTTTCAGGTTTTATTGTTAATATTTGCTCTCATCTGCCGAGCTGAAAAATTGCTCCGAGATGAGTGATGCGTCATCAGACTCGGGAGCGTTTTCTATCGATTACACACGTCCTTAATATCCTCCGAGTAGTTTCATCCTCTGCCCGTATTGATCCCAAAGTTGCACGATTCGAACCCGTAATGAACTCAGTGTGCACTGTGCATGAATCCAACGCGCCCGTGCCCCCAAAAGCAAAGAGCTTTTGGGTGCGGCCGAGGGCCACACAGTGAGCAAACAAACGCGCTCAGCATCATGTCCGTTCGTACAGTCACGGTGCCCACGGCTTTCAGGCGTGCAACATAAAAACTTTAGCCCCGAGCAGCTTTCGCCTTCAGACAATCGCTAAGACAACACGTCGCGGCGACAGCGAGAGGATTGCGGTCTACCTGGTTGGGTCCCGTCACGCACAGAGTCCCCTGCTCGCTGAGTGGAAGAGTGTTGTGGTCGGACCAGTTGACTCCGTCCCTCCTCTCCTCCAGGTCGAGGTTATAGCTGGAAAACAGACAGCACGTGTTGTCTCTCCGGTGACACACGGCGTGGGCAGCGTTATGCCGCGGGCCGCGGAATGAAAAAAGCCATTATGCAAAACATAACATTCTAATTCAATGCTGGCTGTTAAATTGGAAGAGAGTTGTTTTTTACAAATGCATATAAGGATATTTAATTCTGTTCTGCACATGTTCCATGGTGTACACAAAAAAAGAAGAACAGCTTTCATGTTTATGACACTGGCGTCTTTGTTTTTTCTCTCTCGTTTGCTCCGAGGGCAACGCTGCCCCGTTCACACTTTGTCATGCTGAGCTGCAATCACACGGGACGTCTCGCGGTTCTCATGACACTTCGGCCCGGCGGGGAGCAACATCGCCGTAATAATAATCACCATAAACACGGCGCGATGTTTTCAGTTTCAGAGCAGGTTTGTGTTGCAACCTACTCTGGTGCAAACGCTCCTCAGAACAGAAATGGGAGAGCGAGAGAGAGAGAGAGAGAGAGCGGTGACTCGGAGGAGTTGGCCATTCAAATTTTTGAAAAAGCGGCGGCTGCACGGTGGTGTAGTGGTCAGCACTTTCGCCTCACAGCAAGAAGGCTGTGGGTTCGAATCCCGGTTCAAACCAACCAGGGCCTTTCTGTGTGCAGTTTGCATGTTCTCCCCGTGTATGCGTGGGTTCTCTCCGGGTTCTCCGGCTTCCTCCCACACTCCAAAGACATGCAGAATGGGGTTAGGTTCATTGGAGACTCTAAATTGACCGTAGGTGCGAATGTGAGAGTGAATGGTTGTCCGTCTCTGTATGTGGCCCTGTGATAGGCTGGCGACCTGTCCAGGGTGAACCCCGCCTCTCGCCCAATGTTAGCTGGGATTGGCTCCAGCCACCCTTAAATGGATAAAGCGGTAGACGATGGATGGATGGATGGATGGATGGAAAAAGCGGCACACTAGTTTTCTCAAAATGTTTATTAAAAGTCTGTTTGGATCACTTGGGGGGAAATATTGTATTTTCAAGGTAGAAACGGTGCAATGATTAACTCATAAATTGCTCTATTGTTTAATTTGAGTCGAAATCTACGGGACGGCGACTGAAAGCTCTCGTTCTTTGCTCTCACGCATTTCATTTTTTTGTGTGCGAGTGGATCCTTACCGGTCGTCCTGAAGTGCTGACCTTTGACCCATGGCTCTGTGCTGAAGAGCCGGACTCTGTTTGGCTGAACTCGCCCCAGACGGAGGACCCTTGTATTCTGAAACACATTTTGATATATCCGTTTATAGCGACCAAATGTGGACTCTGTCTGGATATAAATAAATTATACTAATTTATCTTGGAAATTATCTTGAATGATGAAATTTTCATCTGGAATAAAATTCTGCCAGTAAAATTATCATTATAAGCATTATTTCAAACCGTACAGTGGAACAGGGGAGCAATTTTGCAAATGCATTTTTTAATACTGATACTAAAATATTCATACCTTCTTATTACTAGCACAGTTGCAGACATCGAAAACTTTGATCTCAAGACACACGCGCGATAGCTGACGCAGACGTGGGCACTGCTATGTGAGCTACTCACCGTCCTCGGGAACTACAGTGAGCGTCACCACGTTGCCGGCCTCCTTGATGAGCAGGACAATGTCGTTGTGAGAGAGCTCGATGATGGAGCGCCCGTTGACCGCCGAGATGCGATCGCCGACGTGCAGCAGGCCGCAGCGGTCGGTGGGGCTGCCTTCGATGATGCGGCCAATTTTGTGCGGGATGACTGTACCAAGGGAGATAACAGGAGAATTGAGAGATTGCATTTGAAATGCATTCATAAGTCCAACACATTAGACTCAGTAGATCGGCTTGGTGCCTTGTTCTGGTTTAACCAATCCACTTTTATATAACCATTTTCATCTATACCTCTGTGAACTGGGTTGTAGGGCTGCGACTAACGATTATTTTCATAATCGATTAAACTGTCGATCATTTTTCACGATTAATTGATTCGTTGCAAAACTCCCGAGACGATGTTTTGTTTTTTCCACACCAAATATATTCAGTTCACTGTCACAGAGGGGCAAAGAATCCAGAAAACATTCACACTGAAGAAGCTGAAATCAGATCATTTTGACGTTTTTGCCCATATAAACTACTTCAAAATAGTTGGCGGTTAATTTAGTAATTGATTACTAATCAATTTACCAATTAACCGTTGCAGCTCTACTGGGTTGTACCATTACATACACAGCAGCTGACCGATATATCCCAGCGAGTCTCTTTCTTTGACGGTGCTATGCAGTGTTTAAATCTCATATATGGCTGATGCAGACTAGAACGTACTAAATCTTTCCTTGACATCTGCACTTCTGTCACCACCGGTTGTCTTTGACGTGTAGAAATTGGTGCATGATTCCATGTAGGTGAACGTCATACTTTAAATGTCATATTTATCAGAAGGGTTCAAAAAACACACAAAATTCGAATTTCAAAAAAACAACTGAGCCGTGACTTTCACCTCCGAGCGGCGGTTTGCTCTTGGACGTGAGGATGACGAAGCCGAAGCCCTCCGTGTCCTTGCGGTGGAGCGTGATGTCGAAGGACTCGTGGTCCAGAGCGCTGGGCATCGGCAGGCGAGGTAGCTTGGGGGAACCGTTCACCAGCACTGGAGCCATCTCCAGGGCCTCCTCCTCGGTGGGGTCTGACGTGAGAATGGCACAGATGCTAATGTGTTCAAAAAAACCTCTATTCCTCAAATCCATAAGTGAGGCGATGAACCTGCAGATTTCAAGATTTCACGTGTAATAACATGAGAAAAAAAAATGCGGATCAAGTTCCTATTATCTCGTTTCTCCACTTGGAGTTTTTGACTCGTCTCTTTGGTAGACTAAAGCCGACCTGCGCTCAAGCTCGCCGCCGAGCTCGTCCTCTATTTTTAGCGCACGCATCTATTTTTGACATTCAAACTGCCGCTGTGTCTGTCAAATGTAAAATGCATCAACTCCCTCGGCGTCAGTGGATTCTTTTATCTCGGGGAAGCCCCGCGAGACGCGGGCCGCTTCCGAGCGACAAAGCATTCGCCATCTGGACAGAGTGTTGTTCTGCTCGTCACCCACCTCTGTAGATGACCTTTCTTCGCACGGTCAACATCACTTGACCGTTGCGGGCGGCGTTGGTCATCAGATCCAGCACCTGCTTGTGCGAACGGCCTTTGACCATCACGCCGTCGATGCCGATGAGCTCGTCTCCTGCCCTCAGGCGACCGTCTTTCTCCGCCGCGCCGCTGGCCACGATGGCCCCGATGTACACCTGGGGAAAGACGTTCTGACGGAGGGTTAGCATGGCGGGGAACTGGCCATTAGGAAAGTGGAAATCATATTAATTATCATCTTTTACAGATTCAAATGCTTTAAAATGCTTATACGAGAGTGTTTTATATACTTACTGGCTGTTGTGGACCTTCGCCCCCCAGAACCCGGAAGCCAAAGCCCGTTTCAATGTCTCTCTTAAGAAAAACATCTATGTCTTTGGTGTAAGGCTCTGTGGATGAGCGGTACCCGGTCAATATTGTGCAAGAGATCGGCGGATTCAAGTGGAAATGGACACAAGAGTGCGTCTACACTTACGTCTGCTCTCCAGCAGGGCTTTGGACTTCAGGTACATCTCCGTGGCATCCCGCTTGGGGGAGTCGGCGGAGCGCAGGGTGCTCGTGTTGGAGTGGTACGGCAAAGCCTGGGGAGCCGAGTCGGCGATGCCGTCCAGAGTCTCCGTGCTGGCCGTCATGTCCTGTCGCTGAAAAAAGAAATGGCCGACGTGTCGCTTCAAGTGTCAGATACATTGACAATCTTAAGGGTTCCACCAGATCACTCGTCCTTCGGTATTCACCTAGAACACGCGGCAGCTCATTATGCCAGACAGACGGTTGCGCTTCTAATGTGTGATAGATTACCAAAGCAGTAAAGGTCAAGTCACAGGCTTTCATTGGCTATTCTCACTTTACATTCCTCCGATTGTTTTGATGGCTAAAGCAACGGGATTTGAATGCAGGATATAATCTACAGGAAACACACAAAGATGCCCCCCCTTGGATGTGACGGGCCTATTCAGGCATAAAGGGCAACCTCTTTATCGGAAACTGTTAGATTAATATTACCGCCGTATCTAAAGAGGCTCATCCACGCCTCATTACCATTGCAATCCCCCCGACAAAAGCCCTGAGAATGGAAATACTGAAAGGAAGTAATTAAGACAGTTTTTTCAGAGCAAACAAAAGGAGGGCGCCCAGAAACATAATCAATATTCAAATTTATTGCTATCATTTAATGCGATGCAAAGAGGGGGGGGGGGGGCTTAGTGGTTAAGCTGAAGGACAAAAAGCTTTGAAATTAACTTGAAGGATGAGTCCCGTCCCCCCCCCCCCCCCCCCGGGGGAAAACAATAGAGGGGAAATAGGATGTTTTACTCACAGGCTTTAGACTCTTCACGGGGGACGTTTGACCTATGGAGAGACACAGACAGACAACAGAAGTACGGTGAGAATGCAGAAGTAGAGCCATCACTGAACTACGAGCCACCAGGTGGCACCGTGTCCCTGACTGGGAGAGAGTAAAACCTCCAGACTCAGGAGCTGTGCTCGGCGAAGAAGCGCTCCGGTGGGGGGACTACGCATGGGTACGCGATCAAAGATACACAGAAGAATATAAATGCAGTACACGTGCTGGAGTGCTGACTGCATGGTGCATGCCGATGCGGGCGAGAGCACCGGAGGAGGCATGCATACACGGTTCAATGGCGATTATTCTCTTCCCACTCTCCGTACAGTAAGCACACCCACACGTTCCATCTCGAGCACTCAGATTGTTCCCTACAGATCATTTCTTCTCACGGCCCCCCTCCTCCCCTCCCCCCTTTTCCCTCCGACTGCCCCGCATTAACTGGATTAACAAACACTCCTCTGGAGCCCACAGCCCCCGTGGGGGTCGGACCGACACTCGGCCTGATGAGGGGTTAATGGAGCCTGATGTAAGAGGGGAGATGCAGCGGCGACCGACCCCCCCCCCCCCCCGCTTCGCTGTTCAATTCCCAAATCCGGCATTGGCATTATGGAAGGCATGACATCAGAACGAGCGACACACCTGGAAACACAACCACCCACAACGCTCTTTCGTTCCATCCATTTCTCTACGGTATGCTCCTCTTCTGTTCACTGATGCCCACCGCCCCAACACAGGGGATCCTCTCTCTCACAGCCAAAGGCCATCGGACTAACGGGGGGTTAAAACTGGAGGGCTGCAGTGAGTCCAGCTCCGCCCTGACGGTGAGCTCGCGCAGTGCGTCAGCGGAGCGGCGATGGCGGCACAGCGGCGAGGGGTGAGCAGCGACAGAGGAGGGGTTGAGGCGCGGCTATGGGGAGGAGGCCCCTGGGGGACCCTTCGCTCTATTGCCAATTTAGCCACGGATCTTTAAGGGAGGGGAGGGGGGGGCAACGGATAGAGAGGCATGCAGAAGTCCCCCTGCGCTCTGACGATGATCAAAGCCAATCCGGAGCTCATCGACTTACGCGCCCAATCCCTCGGGCGGCTGCGCGGAGGGATGTCGGAGACATTTGAAGGGTGCCCACCCTCCTCTCCCGTGCTTACGTAATTCCTGCTCTCTCACTTGTAACGGACTGCGTTCACGACCTCGACGGGAGTCCTCACAAACAGAGGCAGGTCGAGCTACAAGGCGTGCAACGAGTGGGAATGCTCAAGATGGACAGTTTGTGTATATATGCAAACTAACGAGCTGCGTCCCGTGGCGACAAATGGGGCTCCGACAGCTCCCGAGTCCGACCGTCGTTTGCGACAGCTACCACGCGGCTGCAGGTGGATCCTTTCAGCTCAACGAAATGACTAAATAAAGGCAGCAGCCTCTAATGTGGTGACCTTATGCAGACAGCGGACACGGTGGCATCGCCCAGGCTTGTACAGAACAACAGCGGCCGCAGCAGCAGCAGCACCAGCACCACCTGACCCCCTGTCAGTGTCAGCACTCTGACCTCAGCTCCCACGGGCACTGTTGAAGCTGTATTCACACAGCGGCGGCGAATTTTACGTCACACACGCACACAAGAGGGCATCGAAACATGACAATCAGGGAATGGCGGCCAGACACACTCGGAGAGAAAGAACAACATCGATGTGGAGCGATCCAGTCTGGCAGATAAACTGATGGGTACGTAGACGGACAGACAGAGAGACAGGCGGGAAGAAGAGATGATGGATGGAAACAGATGGATGACAGACAGACAAACACAGGGATGCGCTGTTGTGTCAGTCTCTCACCTCCTCGCAGCACTAGCACATTGACCTCGCTGCCCACCGGCAGATCCTTGAGGATGTCCACCACCTGAGCGTGGCTCAGAGTCTGGACATTCTGCCTGTTGATATCCTTGATGACGTCTCCTTTCTGCAGGCCGCGGCACCACTGGGCGTCCAGGATCATCTTCACCTTCTGGCCCAGCGGGCAGTCGGCGATGGCGAACCCGAATCCCCCCGGCCCCTTCACCAGTGGCACGCTCACCAGCTCCGGCTGCAGCATCGCCGAAGCCATCTCCCCTCGCTCCCCCTGCCTGCCGTTGGGCAGGGCGGCCACGACGGGCCGGCCGCTGGCGTCCGTGGTGACGTAGTGGAGCTCCTGGGACGAGCCGTGGAGGACGTCGCCTTTCACGAGCAGCGGCTGGCCGTTGATGAGGGGCACGGCCGTCACCACCTCGCCGCCGTGCAGGGCCTGCTGGGGCTGGGCATTCGCCGGAGGAGGGGGAGGTGGCAGGGGGTCGTCGCTGGTCAGGTCCACATCCGGGGGAAGCGGGTAGCCACGGCAAAGGACCATGTCCACATACTGGTTGATGGGAATGGACTGGAACATCTGCACCACCTCTGGATGCGTCTTCCCCAGCACGCACATCCCGTTGATCTCAACAATCACATCACCTACGACGCAGGGAGAAGAGGAAGCAGAGTGATTCTTCGGGGTATTAAAAATCGAGGCATCACTTCTCTGCAGAGAGCTCTTATTCCCTTCTTTTTGTCGGATGGATCTTACCCTCTAAAGTCTCCCTGTCCTTTTCACCGCTCGTTCACATTTTAATTTTGGCAGCTCCTCTCAGTCTCCTCAGACTGCCATTCATTCCTAATTCATTCCCGTCCCTCCTTCACTCGCTCGTCTTGTTGAACAGACCCGAACAGCACTCGCCTCCACAACTACGGATGTGGATTTCTGTCACATTGTACCACTTTGACTATCTCTCTCTCTCTCTCTCTCTCTCACACACACACACACACACACACACACACACACACACACACACACACACACACACACACACACACACACACACACACACACACACACACACACACACACACACACACAGCCGTTGATTTACATAGACAGCCGCAAGGCAATGGAAAGATCAGAAACTAAGCGGCCTGCTATAAAACGATACCCTTGACGGAGCTGTAGCTGTTGTTATTGCCTTGCCGAACTCCAGGGGGCGGCATCGGGTTGAGTGAACACCACAGATGCAACAATAATCCCCCCCCCCCAGGTGCATCATAGCTTGTACAAGTTGGCTGCGAAAGAGTTTTTTTTTTACTTATAAACTCATAGATCTCCCGGCCAGCTCAAAATCAGATCTTAACGTTTAGGTCAACAGGAGTACAACCTCCCTCTATCTTGTCCTCCGCCGTGGGGACTTGCAGAGAGTACGCCTGCAGGCAATTTGCTCACCGGACGCCATCTTGTTGTCGTGGGCGGCGGGACCGTCGCCGAGCACGTTCTTCACCTGCAGAAACTCGTCCGTGCGGTCGCCTCCGATGATGGTGAACCCGAACCCCTGGGCGCTCTTCTTCAGCGCCGTGTGGTACAGCTCCCCATTCAGCTGGTTGGGGTCCGCGGTGAAGCCAAACGCGCCTCCCTTACCTGTGCACATGGGAAAGTGTGTGTTTGTGTTAAGTGGTTATGTGCGTGAAGAGTTTCAGAGAAAGCCTCGGCGAGTGACGACACGAGTGGAGTCTCCGAACGGCGCTCGACATCAAACGCTTGATTAATGAATTCACATCCTCTCCTTGAAAGGCAGCAAAAATCCGTCCATGCTCTGCGTTTAAAGTCAATTATACGCATTATGTGCCGAGGATCGACAGAGCAATTAGTCATTTTTGAATTAACAGCCATGGTGTACATATCTAAACTAGATAAAACCCGTCAACAGAAAAAACCTTTCTGTGCGTCCCCAGTGCGAGAGGAGCACAGAAAAGACACAGACACAATTATCCGAATCGTTTGCTTTCGGACGCTAATTCCTTTGCTCCTTCCGCTCGCGAGACTCCGGCGCAGAGTGGCGACACAACACCTCGCGCAGTGTCCAATTCAGCGGGATGTGCTCTCTTTCTCTCCCTCCCTGTACTGCGGCCGGTGACTCGGAAAGAAATATGTTTGTCACTGTCGACTTTTTATAACTGGAGCGAGGGACGATTTAAGGGTCACTGGCAACATCACCATGGACCGGCAGCTCGGCCCCGTCGCGTACGCAGGCCGCTACATAACCGGCGGTCGAGGTCACACTGCGTTGAGCCGACTTCCTGTCGGGCCTTACTGTGCAGTATCAGCACTTGGATCCTGGACACGCCATTCTTTCCCCCCCCCCCCGATGGTCCCTGGCCTGAACTGTTACCTTTGAATCAAATGCAGTAAAAGTGACGCCAGCCAGTGACCAATGATCCACACTCCAGCGCCTCTGCTCCATATTGAGAAAATACGATATCGCTCTCAGCCTCGGGGATGCCAGAAATACCATTATGCCTTTAGAATTTTTTTGGTGACCTACCAGTTTCTTAGGTGAACTCTGATGATTCTCTCAAATAGCCGATCATCATATGGATTTGTTTTGTCCTATGGAAACCTGGCTGTGTCATGATTAATATCTTTGCTTAAATTAATCCACACGCCCCCCCCCCCCTTAAATTAATACTCACATTCCTCCAGGCATCGGCCGAGAAAGTGGAGTTGCGGCCCGTTAATTAACCCCCGACTCAATTATAACAATCATAACTCATTTGACAAAATCGTGTTCTTACTCTTTAACAACGCAACCCGGAAGACAACCACAGTACCACCAGTTCTGTTTGTTGCAGTGCACGGCGCTCCTCGCCCATTTTCTATTTATGACTTTTTTTAACGTGTTTAGTCCTCAGCACATATAAATGAGTTTTATATTTATGTGGACGTCCACAGCGGCGGCCTCAGCGCTGCAAATGTTTTGATCATTAGACTCAATGGAGCTTCTCTCGTGAGAGTGAATAAACCGACCCCGGCATATTGAACATTTAGCACTTGTTCCACAGAATCATCTTTTATCAGAGCACTATTTGATTGCTTTTGTTTTTCCATCGCTGGACTGTCCCGTCTGTGTTTGTCCAACAGTGCCTGTGGCTAAATTTGAAACCCGTCATTTAAAGTCGCCATGCATCACTGGCATTGATCATGATCATTTTGCTGAAAAAAAGAAGAAGCAAACAAATAAAAACTACAACTGCCAGACCTGCAAATTAAGCCAGGCATTACAAAGCCTTGAAAGGATATGGAGTTCCACCAACCTGGAAGAATCCTGCTTGGTCTGCCAAGACAGTCTTAAAAACCTATCGGAAAGATCCCTGTGATTTGGCAAAGCAGCCTATCACATATGGAAAAATATATAATATAATATTATCCTCCCCACATATAGGGACCCTGATGGCCAGGCACCGTCATATCGTGAAGAGCTCATAGCAGCCTATTACCCTACTGGAATATTCACTCCAGATAAGAATCCTGGCGTTGGTAATTACCTGATATAGACTGTGCAGGAAAATTGAACTGCATTAATCCAAAATTTTCACCAGCAAACAGCAGTGATTTTACAGTAGCTGTGTCGCCAGTGACATAGTCCTTGACGCGTGGAAGGCTGCGTCCTTCCTCGTCTTTAGAAAAATCGTAAGGCCCTTTATATAATCCGGGGGGGGCCTCTAACTCCTCCACACTCATCTTGAGATCTATTCTGTTCCATTCACTGAAATCTTTAGGGGGAAACTGCACCAGGAGGAGAATCGAATAAGTCAAGACACTCATTTTCATTGTATGGCTCATGTGGCAATACAGTCCAATTGTCTGCTTTAATTATCCGCGAAACAGAGCAACAAGAGTTACTTTCACCAGATATTTATTGGGATTAAAAAAAAGAAATATCTAATGGCAGAAATGGGTCAAATTTGAAGTCGTATCTGCGTCATCATTTGGTGTAAACTTGTAAGAAAGTATCCGGACATAAGTGTTCAATTTCTATCCAGAGTAGGACGCAAAACAGTTTCAGGAGGGGGACGTCTGTTCGGGCACACTTCTCGCGGGGTTTCTCTGATTGAGCTAAACGTTGTCTAAAACTGAAAAATCCTCCCTTATTTCCTCGACTAGGGGTCCTGTCAAAAAAAATGACAATAAGGGAAGGGCTAGGCGTGCAACATCGGCGACACCTTCTCTAGCTTGACGGGTCGGGTCAGATCCCCATTCATTCGACTGAGCATCTCACCGACGCCAAAATCGCCTGTGGTGCCTGGAGAAGATAACCCCATCGGTCGCGGATCAAACGCCTGCTCTGCAAAATTTGCACTGTGACGTGACTACTGCTGACTTAGAACTGGATTGTCAGAAAGGCCGCGCCAAATTATGCCTCGGCTTTAAACCGGCCCGCTGTGCATATGCAAATTTAAAGCTGCATATCTTCTCCCAGTTTTCACTCTCTATCTCTTCCTGGTGCGACTGGACAATGACGTCCGATCACGCTGAGCCCATTTTCTTTCTCTAGTTTTCGAGATCGCAACAGCAACCTTTTTTTTTCGTTTGGCTGCAAAACTGAAAAAAACAACAACTTCCCCTCTCATTTCCTCCACTTTTCCTGGACACTGTAACTCTTTGGAGGCGTGCGCGAGGACTTTAAATGCGGGCACACTATGAAATGGTTCAACGGTCACAAGCATCCGCGGCGCACATAAACGGCTGCGAGTGAGGGTAACTTATCACGGGGGAGCGACGGACTGCAGCTGTTGCACGGATCAAGCAAAGCTCATTTACATAATCACATTCAAATGGCTCCATAAACTGAAATGAATGGGGGGAGGGATTTGAATGCACGTTTTTCTGTGTGAGGCAACAGACAAGAGGTGACGAAGGGAGCACGCGAACGAAACCGAGGGAGGAAGTGAGTGTGGCGGGTGCGAGTCTGCTCTTGTGTGGGGGAGTCCGAGGAAGGTCCACCGCATTAAAAGGGCCGCGGTTTTGGATTTATCCTCTCCTCTGACATCATTCAGCATCATTGGGAAGAATTTGTCCTTTGCCACCTCAACGAAGCAACGGCAGCGGCTGTTTTTCCCAGAATGGACCTTGGACCAGAGGGGTTTTGAGAACAATGTCGGTGTTGTAACGCCGAGAGTTGACCGACAGGGGAAAGAACCACGTATCGAACAAAGCAGGCATCGAACACAAGAGCTACACCCATACTAATACGGTTTTGTTGCTCCGCATCAGTATTAATCTCCGTCCACACTAACACAACTGAAAACGCATATAGCGGACTGTCTGCCCAGCTGAGCACCCGACAGGGGACACTTTATGACGACGCGCCACTAATGCCAGTTCCGATTTCTGGCAGCGCTGAAAATTCAACACGAACGCGACGTATCCTCGAACCGTTATGTGCAACAACCGCATTCAGCGCGACGTAGCAAACATGGCGACGGTCGGGTCCACCTCCTGTCACTATATTTAAATCATTCAGAGTTGACGAAAAAAAAAACACATTATACAGATATGAACACATAGTTATGGACAATATATTCCTATCTGTGAATAAGTTCTTCAAAATATTACACACTGTAGCTTTAACTTAGACGTAACAAAAAGCATGATTGTGTTCTAATTGTACTCATTTCCATCTCGTGGCTGGGAAAAGTGTAAAAGCCTAAAATTGCATGGCCTGAGGTGTCCACCGCCGACTGACGAGGCTCTTGGTTTCACCAGCGCGACGCGTCTGACAGCTCACTAGGTCGCGTAATCGGCAATCAGCGCCGATGTGGTGGTTTCCTCCGTCCCCGCACACCTGAGCAGAGAGATGTGTGATCATGCTCGGCCTCTCTTTACGTGCTGTTCCACCAGCTGTTGCCACAAGCGCCTTTAAAAGCCGCGCTCCTCCTCCTCCTCCTCCTCCTCCTCCTCCTCCTCCTCCTCCTCCTCCTCCTCCTCCTCCTCCCCTGCCTCTCTCGGCTGCCGCTCCCCGGATCCCTGCCAGCGCAATGCTCGTCCGCCTCGGCTGCTGCAGCACTACGTAATGTGCGGCGTGTCACACAGCCCTTGTGAGGAGAACGTACCTAATTCATAATTAATATTTGAGGAAGGAGCAATTGACAGCTGACAGAAAAGAAATGTATGACATGAGCAAAGGGGGGAAGAAAAGGACTCACTCTGACAAGCCACTATGGTTTGAGGCCTCGTCGAAGGTGGACACATTCAGCACGAGGCGATTGGCGTTCCCGCCGCTTTTCTCTCTCTCCCAGGAAGCATATTCACAGTTATTTATCACGACGCACACCGCCTGAGGTGAAAGGGTCGGGCCCCCCAACGCGGAGCACGAGCCGAAAATCCTCAAAACCACAATCAGGTTTTGGACGGGCGGCTCATGCTCGCGTCCAGAGTGATTCACGGGCACGGAAACCGAATGAGCTCAGTGAAAAATTGCTCTACGACTTTCACAAAGACAAAACGTACTCCTGCCGTTCCTCACTGCCGTGAGCTGCAGTGAAGTCCTCGAAGAACTGGGTCAATTAAGCTTAGAAAGTGGAAGTGGGAGGTGCAGAGCGTCATCCTAACGGACGACTCCACTCCTACCGAGATGTTTTCATCTTAATCAGACGGACAACAACAGTGCGAGTCAGAAAGCCGGTGTGAGGGGGGGGGGGGGGGGGTGACCTGATAGCTGATTGGTTAGGGAGCACACCACATGAGCACAAACACCCTGTGCGGCGAGTCTCTGCTTCAATGGCCGTCTGGACCGTCTGCTGAATATCAATCCCCTGCTCTCTTTTTCCTGTGTTCCCCCCTTGCCTGTCTGCGCCATCAGATAAAAGCACGCGATGCCCCGCCAAATCATGACTGCAAGACCCAATTCTGTATATGCTTTTGTGTTTGACTCCTCTGCGGTTACGGCATGCTGGGTGTTTTCTCTTGGATCCTCACAAGCCCGATGAGGTGGCAGACATGTTCCGCAGTGCTGTGTGTTACCTTGGGACGGTGCCGCGGCGGCTTGTTGGATCGCGGCGGTCTCCTGGCTCAGCTTCTTCTTCGCCTCCAGCACCGGGTTCTCGAACTGGGTTTTCTGGTTGATGTGGCTGCGGAACAAACGTTGGCACTCTGTTTTTCACTTTGTCATCATGGCTTATGGAGAAATGAAGTGTACAACACAATCAAATGCTGCAGAAAGGGAACGTGTCTGAATAATTCCTGAGGCCACTGTGCGCGCACACACACACACACACACACACACAGACACACAGACAGACACACACACACACACACAGACACACACACACACACAGACACAGACACACAGACACACACGTGCGCGCTCGTGCCTCTGACTTATTGAGCTTACAGCACCATTATTTTTGCAATTAATTATGTATGCACCTTCCCTGTGAAGCAACCATGATTTTTCTAATAGAGACGCCATAGCGGCGCCTATAAATACATACAGCGAAGTAAGGCCGACTTGCCTCCGCGTGGGGAAACTACGATGGCTTTTAGCCATTGAACGTTGTAAGGAAATGAACCTGTCGACTGCCAGCAACATCCTGTTCCTCTACAATAAGGTAAACAAGCCAATTTCAACCCCCCCCCCCCCCCCCGGCATACAAACCATTACCATTGTTTCACAGCGAGCTCATTTCGAGCTGCAACACTGGCAGCTATCAGCGCACAAGTGCAGGTTTTTCTTTCTCCTGTCACTTCCACCCAGGAGGCATCCTCCTGCAGGCCGAGCAATAAAACAACGCGAGTGTTTCCCCATTTTCTTTTCATCACAACAGATTGCTACCCCCCCCCCCCCCCCCCCCCCCCCTCAAGCCCCCCCACACTCCTCTCCTCTCCACGCACGCTAGTTGAAAATCTCTCCACTTCTCTCCGCTGCTGGCGCAACGGCGATGTGTTTCCACCGATTTCCTGCTGGGGTGGTGAGCCCAAACACATGTTTTGCACGCAGACAACAATATGCAAAGGAACACCGCATGCACAAGCTCCCATTCTACACACGCGCGCGCTTACTTACTTACTTACTTACTTACTTACACAAGCCCTGGCAAACACACAGCGAGGGCCCAATCAGCCCCGTGCTCGCACACGGGTCACTGCGCTGTGGCCCCAAAGAGTCTCACTTTTGCCACCCACTGATACACAATGGGAAGATCCTGACCAGAGTCTTCGACTGCACGCTACTTAACTCGGAGCGTCCTCGCGAGCATACAAATGGGCCTTGTGCTTGGATGCATTTTGTTTATTTTTAGACACTATTGATTCGTACCGGCCCACCGCCGATGTACATTAAGCGGCGTAATATGCACTCGTGCGGCGGTGCTGCTGGGGAAATGTGCTTGTGTGCCGCGTGGGGGGGGGGAACAGGTGCGATGACACACTTTTGCACATCACATACATCAACCCAATGGATAAAAACTTACTCCACGTAGTATGTGCCGTATTGCGGGTCGTCAATTTCCTCCCAGCCGTAGGGCAACTCTGCAAAAGAAAACAGTGTTTCATTGTGCAAATAGGGAGCGAGCACGCACGCGCACGCACGCACGCACGCGCGACGAGAACAGAAGAAAGGGAATAAAGGGGAGGAAGAGCGAGCACGGCGCTTAGCCGACAGTCGTCAACCTCAGCCACGGAAAAAAAAATAGGCTACAATGAATCGTCGGGAACATTTCTGTGGTTCCACAAGCAGGCTGATGTACGTCACGCCCTGGTGAACACATCATGCAGAGGGAGAGAGAAAGGAGCTCCTCATGCAAGAGGGAGCTCCGGAGTTGCCTCTCAGAAGCGACAAACCGGCCGGTTTGTCCTGTCCGCCTGTAAAAAAGAAATCCATTAAAACCAGGCCGGAAGGGTCCCACTCTTTCAGCCGGGGGGGCCACTCACCGTCTCCGCCTGCACTTGAGCCCACATTAGCGTCCTGGGGGATACAAAGGCACGTCTGGAATAACCCCCCACCCACCACCCTGCTCTTGATTTTCAGAAAAAATATGTTTTTTAAAAAAGGAGGCCGCTTGACTGTGACGTTTCGGGTTGCTCTGAGGTGACATGTCACTTCAGAGAGGAGTCACGCTGTCGTGCTTTTTACCCCGGCTGGTTATTTGATTAACTGGGTGAAAAATGCGCTGCAGCGATGGATCATGTAATGTGCGGGCAAAAAAAGACACGCGCGGCGTGTCCCCCTGTGCAAATCCACGCGCGGCGGTTAATGGGATGACCGCCGCGCGCTCGAGTGCACGAGCTGAGTGGTGTGGTCTGCACATACCTCCGTCCTCACACTTCTCGGGGGGCTTCGCCTTCTTCGCCAAGCGGGGATCCAACCACGTGGTCGTCTTGGTGTTGTGACTGCGGAGCAGAAAGGGGCGGCCAGGAAACATCAACCGCAGAATGGGCCACAACAGAAACAACCAGCAGCCGCTGTCTCCAGTGTAATATGCTCTCGTGCACAACGGTTGCTGGATTCATCAGCAAACATCCGATCCGGATCGGTTTATGTCCGGTACCATTAACGTGTTTATGAATAGGTGGCCTTTCTAGACCCTCCGAATGTGAAACATGACCAAACTTGTTTATTCTCAAATGTGTATAACGAGTGGGGTGTGTAATCAGGAGGAAAATCACAATGGACTTCTGATTATCTTCAGAGACAAGAGTCCTTGCAGTCAAATATGAATAAAACACACACAAACACACACACACAGGGGCCTGTGGCCTTCGAGAGGCCTTCGAGAGGTTTGTTTGCGTGACTGTTCCAACAGCAGCGAGTTGATTGGTTTAGAGGCCGAGCTCCACATTTTATTACTTTATGAAAACGTGAGATTGTACGTCTGTGTTGTTTTGTTAAGACAAACAACTGTCACAGCCAATGGGAATGATTTATACTTTCCTGATTCTCTGAGGTTAATTTAATAAGGGTGGGGCCGAGAAATATTTGAACTCTTATCCCGGGCCATTTCTTTTCTCTCCCTTTTTCTGTGAATGTGTCGCCGTTCGAGCTGAAAATGACTGAAATTATTACTGAAACAATGCGACTTGTAGATCACAAACCAATCATTATGACACGCGCAGGATCAAACCTAACCCTGCCGCTGGGCTGATTGGATGCCGACAGAGACGGTTATCTGTGTTTCATTATGCATAAAGGAAGATAGCAGTAAACACAATGTTGTATGACATCAGATATACAAATTTCACTTTCATTTTTAATATCGCGCCGCGCGGCAACACCCCACCGCAGTTGTACGACGACGTATTCAACACAAGCGGCGGGCGCGTCGCCAGTTGCCCTACATTTCAGCACTTATCATCTGGAGAATAGTCTGTACTGCACCTGGTGTAACGCGCCTGATCAAGTCACAGCTAAGGTTATTGTGCCATGTCTCCAAAAGCCCAGTGGTTCACACTGCCGGCGTAAAAATCTTTGACGACAGCTCATGAATGCATTTTCATTTGAAACAAGAGTCACATCTAAAAGTCGTTCCCAGCGGCAGATTAATATTCATGTGGTTGCACAAATTCACAGCAGCGGACCAGTTTACGGTTCATGGTTTATGTTCACGGTAATGAAGAAAAAGTTCTCAGCCGGTGCAATGTTGTACCTCACTGATATCATTTTAATAGTTTTGGGGCGACACAGACAATTCTAGTGTTTTTAATGGAAAAAAAAAATCCCCCCCAAAACAATTCTAATGGATCACACTGGAACGAGGTACGGCATACAAATGTGGCATTTCTATTCAATAAATCATATCCTATAAATTCCGGGTTGATGCACACCAACAAGTCAGTTGACTAATTGTTTCAGCACCAACGACGAACAGAAAAAGAATAAATTAATTTGTTATCTGATTCTGTATGAATCGAAAATCCTGTAGTACATTTGAACAGTTTTAAATTGTAGAGTAACAGATGAATATGACATTTGATGAATGATAATTTGACGAATTATAAGTCAACATCTTGTGATGTTGGGTTACACCTTTGTACACCTGTGTTAGAGGTGGTTATAGTCAAGTCTTGTGTATCTATAGTTATAGTTTGGACTGTGTAGTATGTATGATTTTTGGAGTGTTAAGGAGCGGCGTTATAGTTTTCCGTTGTTGAATATTGAATAATATGGAATATTTCGTAATCTCAAATAAGAAAACAGAAAACTACAGATATGCTGTGTTGTACGAATTCTCCCAGGAAGCCATCATTTGACTAAAGGGTCACGTGACCCCGCGACGTGCGGCACTTACTCTATGAAGTAGACCATGCCGGTCTCAGTGTACGCCATCTCCCAGTTAAGGGGCAGAGGCTCCAGGCTGTCGTCGCGAGGAAGAGAGCTCCACGTGCGGAAGTCCATGGAGCTGCTGGACTGGGTATAGCTGGGCACCGCCTTCCTCCAGTCCGCCCTCTCTTTGAGCTCTGGATGGACAGGGGGGAAGAAGAAGAGACGGAGACGGGGTTATGACGGGGGCACGACTGGCTGAAAACAGAACAGACGGCGCGGGAGGTTAGCCTGCATGAACACCTCTGTCTGCTGCAGGGCAGGGGAGGGGAGGGGAGGCGAGCGCTGATGTCACTCACAGGATTTACATGTGAGGGATGGTGTGTGTTCTTCGCCAAAGGGCGGTTTCGCATTTGCATGCGCACACTGTGTTAATGCTCAGGCCTGGAACGTGAGTGCGTGCGTGTGTGTGCGTGTGTGCGCGTGCGTGCGTGCGTGTGCGTGCGTGCGTTCCCCCCGTGGGCTGCAATGATAAAGACAGGGACTCATACAGTATTAGAAAAGGGCCATTTGAACCCCTGAGGCGGATTCTGTATGCTAATATTATACCGCTGCTTCCCCCCCCCCACATATAATACATTCTGCATTCTGTAGACACTCCCCTTTAATGAAGAGCCGCTCCGCAGAGAACATGAAACATACGGTACAACAAAGGGCCCCCCTTTAATTCACTTAGCACTTCATGCCTTCCCCTCAGAAGATGGTCATAAAGGGATGAAAAACATCCTTATGTGAGGCTCACCTCTTCACAACAAGGCAACAATGCCCAAAAAAGGCCACACACACCACAAAACAAAAAAAGCGCGTTTCATTGGGGGAAGGCTTTCCGAAACACCATTCCACCTGAATCGGAGCAGAGACACCTCGCGGCCCTTCGGCGGCAGCATCACCGCGTTGGCTACCGCCGATCAAAAACGGCGGCTTTCATATTTTAAAGACACAAACGCACGGGAAAGGAAAAAAAATTCTTATGCTGTAATCATGCACTTCTCTCGAGCTGTAGCCATGTAAGCACCAGAGGAGAAATCCGCCCCGGGGGGGCAGAGCCGCGAGGAGATCTGGCGTTCTTCAGCGAGGTTCACAGCAGGGTGAGGGCCCGCGCCACGTTACTTAAGGCACTGATGGGTTACAGAGGGGCCGCGGGTGCAGAGGTCGGATGGGGGTCGACAATGACAGTCCGAGGCAAAAGGCGGGGGGACGCTGCAGTCGAGAGACTCGCGGCTCACGTTTTTCCATTAACCTCTTCTTTTTTTCTTTTCTTTCTCCGTTCGACCGTGACTCTGGCCATCTATGGCCGGTCGGAGACGTGTGTGTGCCACGGCCGTGAGCTGCGGCGGAGTTCAGTCACGTGTGACTGCGCTTTGCCTTCCATAGAGAGAGAGAAAAAAAAAAAGAGACGCCGAGACGTCTGGGCGTCATCGTGTGTTTGATTTCAATATGACACGAGCAGTTGGGTAAACAGACTTTGGAATTTTACTTCTTCTTCTTCTGTGAATTCTTTTGTACAGCCGAGCAAGCAGCGTTTGAGCCGTGACTGTCAAAACAATGTTTTATTATGCAAAAGAAAGAAGGAAAAAAAAACGCCCCCCCCCCCCCCCAGATTTTGTTTTCAGCGTGTGTAACCTACTTCTGTTGCACCGCCGTTCTCCTTGTGAGCGTTAAGGACAGATTTGTTCCTCAGAGGAGCCGGGGGCTGGGGTGTGTGTGTGTGTGTGTGTGGGGGGGGGGGTTCTGATTGATCACATTCACAGTGTCCTGCTCCCCGGATCGGACTCCCTCAAGGTGATCTGTGCCCCGGTCTGTTAGAAGGAAAGTGCATCGCCGTCGCAAGATGAACAGGAGTCCATTAAAAAAAAGGGGGTCCACTTAAAAAGTTGGAACGCGTGAGTGAAAACTGTCACCTTGGAAAAAAAAATACGGGCGCCTACATCCACATTACAGTACAGTTCGGCAAAACAGAAGAATCAACTTCATGCAACATATCCTTTGTTCACCAGAATTGGTCCAATCTATTTTTGTAAGTGTTAAGTGGGAAGACGTTTTTTCTCCTTTCAGAGAGAAATAATTTTGAGTTCCCTCTTAACTCATATATATATATATATATATATATATATATATATATATATATATATTCCTTGAACAAGCTTATTAACCTCGACCATGTCACCCCTTACGTCTCCTCTATACTAAATATGGTAATTTCAATGTTCCCTTTATGAGGACACCAGGCAGAACTCGCAAAATTCAAGATGAGATCTCACTGGGGATTTGTATGATGGTGAGAAATATTTTCCCTGCATAGAGTTTGAAAAGTTCTTAAGAAATAATCGCCAGCATGGATTTTGCCTTTTTAAAATATTTTTTTTCCCTCAAATATGTAAATGGGATTCAGGCTTACTATCAACCACCACTCCAGTATCCTCTTGCACTCGCTGAACCACCAGTCTACCACGACTACATTTTTAAATATTGCGCACCAATAGTTAAAAATGAAAACACTGTTACATCTGGGTCGACAGAACAGTACAACCTTGACGGACGGATAAATGATAAGTGGCTGGGGCCGGAGAGCCGGAGCGAGATCGTCAATCTGCTCCGAAGGACGCAGTGGAACGCTCTTTTAGTGCCGTTTTATGTTATCCGACTGAGATCGACCGAGTTCCGTGGCGTCAACCTGTAGACGATCGAGCCAAAGTCTTTCGCGTCTCACGAGAGAAAAACCAGTGGCACTTCCACGACCAAAGGACAAAGACAGGGAAGGCCCAGAGGCCTTTTTATTCAACATTCTGTGCCCTGACGTTCACTGACCAGGCAATCCGTTGACCAGCGGTGGCCTGTCATCGTCGTCCTCCTCCTCGGGGACGGTGCTGTCCTTCCGGTCCATGTTACTGACCGAGGTGGTGCGCTTCCTGGGCACGTCGCCGACGTAGTCTTCGTCGAACAGCACCTGGTCCACGAGGTCGGGCTGCACCAGGTTGGGCTCCGCCGGGGGCTTGGGCGTCCCGTAGTAGTTCCCTTGGAGGACAGAGACGGGGAGAAGAAGAAGAAGAAGAAGAAGAAAAGGGTGAGTGACTTCGTCTGACAATGCTGCGTCCAAAAATAGAAAAGGGGGGCAGACACAAGAAATATGACCAGCATGAAAGTGAAAAAGGAGCAGGTTTTGTCACAACCTGCACAATATCTATGTAGGTCACGTGAGGGAGGGAGATCACCCACCGTGTCCGACATGGCTCCAGTCTCCCCCCTGATACAAATCAAAAATGAATCCTCTAAATGTCAGACTGGAGTTTCTTTTTCTTCGGGGGTCGTCGTCCTCTGCGTGGTTTTCATGTCTCTCGACCCGCTGCTCTGGGCCTGCCATGACTCACGTGACGTTAAAAATCACTACACTGGGAGTTTGCCCACATCTAATTACACTGATCACTGAATACAAGCAATCGCCCATCTCCCATCCCGCTCTTTGCCCCCCCTCACTAAAGACGTAAAACCTTGTGCTACAGAGATAACAATTATTCTGTTAGATAACAGTGCTCCGTAAAGAGAGAGGAGGAGGGAGAGGAGGAGGAAGAGGAGGGGGAGGGGGAGGAAGAGGAGGGGGAGGGGGTTCAAAACTCTGTTAAATGATTCGCTCATTTAGCTCAGGGGGTGATTCATCTATGTGCGGCTGGTGAGCAGTATGTGAAACTCAATTTAGTCGTAGGATAAGTAATTATTCAACCTCTATTAGGATTATGAATAACGCACGCAGCAAATTTATATCTCCACCATTCGTTATGATTGTTTGTTCGCTAAACGCTTTCTCTGTCACGCGCGCTTTATTCAATGAGATCAAATTAACTGCAATTCATTTTGTAAGGTTGAATATTTACTCCGCTCTCCAGATTTAGGCCTACACTCGGCGAAATCGCGATTCATAATGAGATGAATTAAAGAATGGAGAGAGGTGCCACTGGGAAATGGGGGGGGGGAGATTTCTTTTTCCCGCAAATTAATTAGCCTCCATAAACTCGGGTCATGTTTTCATTTGGACCACAGCTGTCTGTGGGGTTTTTTATTAACTTATGATGTGCTTGCGCGCGAAAACACGCACACGCCACAAATGCTGGACTGTATGAGAGCTCACGTTCATCAGCTCACGTCTTTTTACAGCCGGGGACAAAGAGGGGAGGCTGACGACAAGCTCGCGTGCCAGGAAGGAACAGAGGCCTCTGCGGAAAAACAGCAGCTCTACAGCCCGATACAGTGGCACCGCAGAAAAAGATCTGAGCCCGCCTCGGGGGCCTGGCCTCGTCCCCTCAGGCTTTGCTCATCTTCCCTCAAAAGCAACAGGAAGGTTGAGGAGGAGGCGGCTGGATGAAAGCCCGCCCCCTCCCGTCACTCGGCCTGACTGTTAACTAAGCGACGCTCATCCGCATTTGTCAGAGATGTCTTCATTAACAGGGTTGGCAACGGCGATAGCGGCGAGAGATTGGGTCTGCTGGCTAATCTCCGCCTGTCTCCTGCCACACGCTGACATTCATCAGCCAGCCGCCGCCGCCGCCGCCGTGATTAATTACTGACAAACGCGTCTCACGGCCCCCCCGCCCTAATAAATGTGCGACGCAACCACGGAGGTGTGCGTGTGAAAGCGGCACGTCACAGTGAAGACCTGTGGCAGCGCGTGCCGCTCTAAGCGGGCGGGGGGGCGGGGGGGGGCGACTCGTGTGATCCCCGTGTCACGGAGGGGTTGAGGAGCCAGGAAGAGTGAGGCCTCCTCTTTCTCATGGCGGGGACTTCAGCGTCGCGGTGATGAGAAAAAGAAACCCCGACCTCCCGTCGTCATGGACACTGTGCAATACAGTACGCTGCCCAAGGTCATGGGCCGACAGCCGCACAAACACCCACCCGCCGGGGTTTGCCCCAAAGTGTTCTGCCCACTTTAATCTCCAGGTCTGTTTTCCTTCCTTGTTAAAGTCCAACTCATTATCACAAAAGAGAGGGGGGGCGGGGGGTTTGGAGTGGATCTGAATTTGGAGGCGATCAGATTTTGCCTGAATTCCCTATGTGCAGAATTTCACTTTCCTGGCAGCCGTCCCTCCGGCCTTCCGAAAGAGCGACCCGACCCGAACCGAGGAGGCCGGGGGAGACTTCCCTCTCGCCGCCTGGCGCAGTTGGCTGGCCGACCGCCGGAGCCCTCCGGACGCAACGCGGAGCAGCCGGCGCGTACCCCCCCCCCCACCACACCACAGAGCAGACTGGCAAGCTGACCCATGACCTCGCCACTGGTGTACACGTGGGTCGTGTCTTCACCTCGGCAGTTCTTCGTGAGAAGGGGGGAGATTAACGGGGCGGCGAACGGCCGGCTACTTCATTAAGGAGTCAAAGAGAGAGAGAGCGTTTGAGTTGAAATTGTGTGCAAACGCATTAAACGACTCGCGTACAATGTTTTTCGGGGGGGGGAAAGGGCGGTTATACGTGAAGCCATTAACATAATGAGCAGTCAGGCAAAGTCATTTGGGACTATTAGCGAGACCATTATGATTAGCTAAGAATCCCATTAGTTCAGTACCGTGAGCACAGCCCACTTACTGTGCACTTACAAACTGAACGTAATTCATGAGCTCCGCGCGGACGGGGAACGCGGCCCACGCCGCCTGCAACGGGACGACGCCTGCCCTCGTTCGTCTTTCCTCTTCTTTTCTTTTTTTTACACACGAGAGAGACAAATAAAAAAAAAGCACAACTAAACAGAGTCGATCCCATTCCTCGATCCAATTACTTCCGGCTTGTCTTCAGATCAACACTCCGATGGCCACGGAGCGCTGGAGTGCTGACTGGGTTTCTGAAGACGGGGATGGAAGTGCTCCCCTCTCTCTCTCTCTCTCTCTCTCTCTCGGGGATAGCGTACTGAAACCTTCCAACTTTTGAGAATGCAATCCACACGAGAATGCAATCCACACTCGCGGAGAAGGAGCTTTGCACACGGGAGCCGAGGAGCTCAGCACGCCTCTACATCAACGGTCTCTTGTTTCTGTCCCTCTGTCTCGGTCAGACGCTCTTCCCTCCTTTCCTCCATCCCCCTTCGACTCGCTGAACCCCTCTGTACAGGCGTAAATCCGCTCAGAGATGAACGAGAGCTCGCGGGCGACTGCGGCGGCGCGCCGAGGCGAAGGGGCTGGCGCCGCATAGTAGGGATCGAGAACCGTTGGAAGGAACCTGCCCTCGACGGGGCCCCATCGCATTGCTAGCCGCAATGTGCACTTCGCCCCCCCCAGAGGAGGCTGCTCTCAAGCCTTAAGGCGCTTTCTCTCCGAGCGAGGACTTGACTTCATCTTTTAATTCTCCATCGTACGGGAAGCGGGAGATGCGGCTGACATGGGAAATGGGAGAATTGGCGCGCAGAGGGTCCACTCGCACGTTCAGAGAGATCCTCTCTCGTCTCACGGCCCCCCCCCCCCCAGATTTGCAGTAAGACAGAATGTGCTCAAAAGGGAGCAGTAAGTTTATCACACTATTGCCATAGTCGCTGAGCAATGTGAGAGAAATGCTCCAATCCGATCCCCTCGCGGTGACACAAACACACTGCGGCCGTCTGAGCGTCAGAGACGTCTGAATGCACGGCAAGGGCTTTCAGGCGTACGGTGTCAGACATAGCAAATATGTGGCCGACAAGCTGGAACGTCCCTCATCAGGTGCACTTCCTACTGGGAAGAACACGCCTGCAGTTGTCACTGCTGACTGCAGTTGGGGGTTGTCTGATAAACATTTAAAACATATTTTTTTTGACAGAGGACAGAGGGACGCAGGGCGACGGGAGGGGAAGTGTTCCTTTAAACAGTTTTCCAAAGTTCAAGTTTGGATGTCTTGTGATGGGCCAAAGTTTACTTGTTGTGCCTGCGAGAGGAGAGGGGGGGGGGGGGAAGGTCTAGTTTGTACCATGAATAAAGCATGACTCGAGACGAAGAACACAAATGGGACCTCCCGATGTGTGACTGTGCAGCCAGCCGGCGCTATGAGCAGGTCGACTGGTTTACATAAGGCCAGCATCAGGTGCTACAGCTGCTTGCATGCTCACCGGGGTTACCGTGTGAATATGTTACCGTGAACTGTATTGAACGAGGGGGGAAGCGAGTCCTTACAATGTATTCTTACAGTGTTGAATACACACACGGGACGAGCAATGAAACGTCTGCGTTCGTAGGTGCTGATGATTCCATTGCCTAAGAGTCATATGTCAAGGTAAAAATAATGTGTAATATGCGTCTCTTCAGAAATGTAAAACACTGTAATGTTTTTACAACACTACAATCTAGAGCTGCAACAGCTAATCGATGAGTAATCGAATACTAAATTAATCATAGTAGTTTTTATGGGGAAAAAAGTCAAACTTCTCTGATTTCAGCTCCTTAAATGTGAATATTTTCTGGTTTCTATGACAGTTCCAACTAAATATCTTTGGTGTGTGGACAAAACAAGACATCTTGGGATTGTGGGAAACACGATCAACATTTTTCAAAATTTTACGACATTTTATAGAGCCAAACTAATCAAGGAAATAATCGAAAGATTTCTCGTTTATGAAAATAATCTTTAGTTGCAGCCCCACTACATCCCTCCCCAAAAAAATTAGAATGGCCCTCAGGAGAGCACATACCTCCTCCACGGAACAATAATCCCCTGAAATTCAATCAGGCCGCAACAAATCTCACACCCGGAAATTGGTGAAAATCTTGCATTTTTTTAAGAAAATGATAAAATATCCCTTTGTCTGATTCACACAATATTTTAATGGGGTCTTTCTTGAGCCATGTCCCATCCTTCCACCACGTTTTGTGGAAATCCGTTCTGTAGATTTGGCAAAATCCTGCTGGCAATCAAATAACCCAACCAACCAACCAACCAACGAACCAACCAACCAACCATCCAATCAATCAACCAACCAACCAACCAACCAACCAACCATCCAACCAACCAACCAACCAACCAACCAACCAACCAACCATCCAATCAACCAACCAACCAACCAACCAACCATCCAACCAACCATCCATCCAACCAACCAACCAACCAACCAACCATCCAACAGACAGGGGTGAAGACATAACCTCCTAGGCGTAGGTAATAACAAACATATGACCACAATGTTTTTTTATTGCTGTAGCCCACTCACTGTCTTACTGTTTGTAACTGCTGGTTGTTTCTGATTCTGAAAGCCCGTCTGGTAAAACATTTACATCCCGCGCTGGCCCGTTCTACTCACAGAGTGGAGAAGCTAAACGTCGGAGCTCATCTCAAGGGTTTTCAAGTACCGCTGCTAATCTGTCTGCGACTTCCAACAAGTCTGTAATCAGGTTTCACTGATCGATACATCTCGTCCCCCTTTGTCACATCTCATAAAGGGAGACCGCGAGTCATAATGACTGGGAATATTGAGCTCACACTTCATTATAGAGAGCTGTCAGTGTGAATCATGCAGGAGAAAATCCTGCAGCCACACGCAGGCGTCTGATCAAATTAACACGGTGGCGGTGACTATACCGTCGTAGGTCCCACTCTCCAGAAGAAGTCCACTCTCCTCCAGGATCCTGAAGTCTCCAACGCTGATGAAGTTGTAGTCCACACCCGGCACCTCGCCGTCTCGAGGAAGCCGCGTGGTGCCTGGGGAAAAACGAGAGAAGACACAAAGAGAATTGCATAAATAATACACGACCCAGGGTTGTTCAGCAAAAATGATGCTGTACGATGGAGATGGAAACTTTGAAGAATCTACATAAGGAATCAGGCTAATGACATTACATCAGGCGATGCTTGTGGGGATTTTTTTCTCAGGTGCAGAACTGAATTCATCAAGTGAAATAAAAAACAGTTTCGAGGTTTCTACAGAACAAAAATAAAAATACAACCATTCAGCTCCGGTTCATTCGTGATTATGACTATGCCCGTCCCGCAGTGTAGCAACAGGATGTGTAACAGAAATGTATTTGACTGCTGAACTTGAAGGTTAACTTAACTATGGTTTCAGGAAAAAAAATCTTCAAATGACATTCCTACATTTGTGATTTAACATTCAAACGGAACGGCCCAACAACCTCCTGACATCCTATCAGACCGCACCAAATTGCACACACTCATATATATCAATCCCCCTGAAAATGCCAGATTTTTTTTCCTCAAGATCCGTGGATCTTGACCTGGGATAGCTGTGATAATGAAAGAATGAAAAAACGCCCCACAGTATCCCAGAATGTTAGAGAAAATGATTCCTGGATCCACCCCTTTGTGCAGATTTGCGCCTAAATTTGATGAGTTCTTTCTTGGCCCATGTCCCACCATTCGACCAAGTTTCGTAGGAAGCCATTTGAATAATCTTCCTGACAAACATAGGACCAACAAACTCACAAACAAACTAACAGACAGGTGTGAAAACAACCTCCTTGGTAAAGGCAAAAAAAGAGGGAACATTGCATTTTGGGGACGACAACCCCAAAAGACCTCTGTGCCATCCTGTGAAACATGAATCATTGACAAAGGCTTGTGGAGCACAGAGGGGTGTAATTCATTTAATCCATATGAGTAACTGCAGCCTCTGCTATCAAGTCATCACTGTGAGCTACTTGGCGGCTACGGATTCAATGAAGAAAGCAGTTGGAGGAAATTAGGGATAGGAAACACGATGAAAGCAACATGTTGCGCAGAGTCAATGCAAATGACACGAGGGCCAATCGGAGTGCGGCTTCCGCTCCTGCGGTGAAGCAACAGTCTATTTTCAATACCGATGGGAGTTTTCTTCCTCCCAGGATGAACATCCACCAGGCACAAAATGGACACCAAATGATTACATTAGCATGAGGATTATGTAGACCACATTCCATGAATGAGTAAGTGGGACTGTGCCACCATTGCACTCAGGGCTAATTAGGCGGTGTGCCCCCCCAAACTTGTAAGCTCCATAGAAACAACCGCAGCTGGACAGGAGGCGAGACAGCGTGCTAGTTATTGCACGGGAGGCCGAACAAAGCCCACAGCGTGAACCAATCATCTCAGCCACATTCCACAGCAATCTCCGTCACCTAATTTTACTGTCACCCACGGTTATGGAGCAAATACATTAATTCACTCGGCCTGGCGAATCTCTTCAGGGGTCGTGGGAAGGACAGAGGGGTTGTGGGCAGGAGGAAAGTCTTTGAAACAACCCCCGGCGGACCGCCGGTCGATCGCGGGGGCCAACGTAAACAGCCATTTATATTCAGGAAAACAGGCAATTTGAAATCTCACATCAACTCCATTTCAAAGTCGGAGGGAAATCAGAGGCACACTGAGGAGCTCCGCGAGCGGCACGGGAGACGGCAGACAGAGAGACAAAACAAACCCCCACACAGAAAGATGATTAACAACTGAAGCCAGGGACGTCTTGCAGGGAGATGAGTCAGAAGCGGACCATGTATCACCATCAGAGTTTAGCGATTGAATATTCGTTCACACATTCAGGAAACGACGCCCTCAACTGTAGTGGCATACAACAGCAGCAGTACTCCATCCATCCATCCATCCATCCATCCATTTACTATACCGCTCATACCTTGGGGGCCGTGGGCGGGCTGGAGCCAATCCCAGCTGACCCCGGTCACCAGCGGCAGTGTTTTGTATTCATTTATACATCAAATACATTTGCTGATCTGTTCGACAACATCCCGTAAAAAGCACATTCCGGGAAAACTATGCTGGAATCTCGCGGAACGTGTTGCTGCGTCTCCAAATGCGATGGCGTGACACTTGGCTTGAGTCCGTGCCTATTAGCGGTGAAACCGCTCGGCACACGGGGGCAGCCCGGTGGCCTGTTAAGTAACTTTATGTTGCCTTTGCCTTTTGTTTTTCCGCTGATATATTTTCTCCCTAATTGGCTTGTGACAGCTTCCCTGCCCCCGGGCGGAGGAGTAAAATCTCAGTTTGAATAGAAAAAGAAAAACCACTCATCAGAGAGGCTTCCCTTCCAACACAGCGCCTTGATACCACAGTTTGTGTTACCAAACGCAGTTGACATTGCATCGTGTGTGTGTGTGTGTGTGTGTGTGTGTGTGTGTGTGTGTGTGTGAGAACGCCAGCCTCTGCTGCCTCTCATGACCAACTTGTCTGCCTGCCGGCGATGATGGCTTTGGTCCACAAAGAATGTCCCCTGTAGCCCAATTACTTGAGCCACAGTTGCGTACCTGCCAAGTATCTCCCCGAGCCGCCATCCCGGACGTCAGGCCGATATATACCGCGAGCAGGCGATATAATGAGCCGCAGCTCAGTGGAAGCAGCGAATCCGTGAAATCAGAAATTCGCAGACTTTCCATGTGCCTCTGATTCAACTGTCGTGGGCCGGTCTTTCAAATCAAAACATGTATATTGGGGAGGGGGAGAGAGTGCAGCCAATGCAGTGCAGTTAATGAAACCAGACGAGAGGAGGTGGTATGTTGAGAGGCTTCATCGAAGAAACCAAAAGATTTCCTGTCAGCGTATGAAGTTAGACACAGTGTTGGTGGGGGGGGGGGGGGGGACGCACACACAGTGTTACGTGTAGCGACAGCTCTAGGAACAGTTTCGACATTTTGGGAAACACTCGCTTTCCTGCCCAGAGTTGGACGAGAGGATCAATACCAATCTCGCGGAGGAGCAGTAAATATGGAACTACGGCCGCCGGCAAGTTAGCCTTCGAACATAGCATACAGATTATTTATAATATATTATTATTTATTACATGTATTTATTTTTTATTATTATTCAGCGATACATTTATTAACGAGATCGGTTGAGGTCCCATCCCTTGTCCTGTCTGTGGTTAGGTTTAGGCAAAAAATGTTAATAACCATTGTTGTGTGTGAACCTTTTCTGTATTTAACCGGATCATAATCTGTCGCTAACCTGTTTTGTTCTGAATCTGTTAAAAAATCAAAAAGATTATTAATGATTGGTATTAATTAATGAGGCTGTGGTCAAGTTGATATCATACTGCAAGAGCACATATTTTGGACGGGAAAAAAAAAAGTCATTCATTATCAACATATTGTGGACTTGCCAAATACAAGATATCATCATTATATGAATAGAAAAAACGCAGCCTGGGCCCAACTGTGTCTCCAACTAAACGTATTTTCTGTCCCACATTAGTTGTATATCAGCTTTATTTATCGGAGACAGCGTTTCCTCCTCTAACTCTCGGCGAGAAACCGAAAAAGCGCCTGTCAGGCTGTTTGTTTAATTTGACGAGCGCGCACAAAGGTTAGAGCCATCCGTCCGTCTGTGCCGGACTGAAACTAATTTTCACTTTAGCCGTGCAAAAGGGTCTCGGGCCTGTGCTCTGCTGGGACCTTTATCTATTTATTTTGAAATCCTCTGGACTGAGAGGATGTCACGAGGGAAACATCAGAAGTAATCAGTCAGAAATGGCAGGCCAGGAATTCAACATGGTGATTTTTTTGTGCACAGTTTTATGTCGGCGGGAAAAAAAAAAGATGGCTCAGGGCTTTGCTGCGGAAAGAAAGGAATGGGCGGAATGCTTTCCATGCTACCCATTAACATTTAACAGGAAATACAAAAACAACTAACTCAGAAACCTTCTACTCTTTTATCCCAAAATGCAGGATGGAGGGCGGAGAGGGAGCGTGTGAAAGAAGAAGCAACCGGCTCCTGAAGAAATGGTGAAAGCATCTCTCTGAGCCGAAAAGGTCACAGATGCATGTGTCCAAGATGTGAGCGGATTCTGTGCATATGTACCTGTGCCAACAGTGTGTGTGTGTGTGTGTGTGTGTGTGTGTGTGTGTGTGTGTGCGAGAGCGATAAGAGAGTCGGTGTGAGATCAAACTCTTTCTGCCCGACTCTGATCTCAGTCGGGAGTCGAGGGACTGCCTACGACCCTGGGCCTCGCTGTCATCCTGGAGAAAAATTCCTCCTCCTTGTCCTCCTCACAGCCCTCGGGAGCCTCCTCTATAGTGTTCCCATAAGAATCCAAATGAGACGGAGCCCATCCCCCCAAAAAAACCCAGCGAAGGAGATTTTCCCATGTGCACCTTGAACGTGAAGACCTTGCTCCGCCCTTGTCTCTCTGTTGCTTTTCACTTTTGTTCCCCGAGACTCTTTCAGTGTCTATCTTTCTTCCTTTTTTTCTTCTTCCTTTTAACATGAACTACCGCGATCTAGAAGTGCATGGGCTCAGCAGAATTGACCCCCGAGGTGATGGTAGGACACACAAGCGGGACGACGGGGATCAGCTGCAGTGATGTGGTCGTCACACACATTTGGATTTGTTTATTTCTTCATGCTTATTGTAATTTCGCAGCATACAACTCCTCCTTCAGCCTCTCTTGTACGCCTGTTCTGCCCCAATATTGATTTCCTACAATGAGAGGATGATCATTTTTGGCGCACAATTTCAAAAAGGAGGAGGTATCGAGTCTGGCCTGCACATTCTGTAATAGAACAAAAAGGAAGGAAACTGGAGATGTGCGGAGAGTAGTTGTTAAGATCTGTCCCACACGGAGTTGATGCTCCCAGAAAGAGCTGATGTTTGAATTCCAAACTTTTGTAAATATAGTCAAATACGTCGGAGGAAATGTACGTGCAGTACATGTCAGTTAGGTCGACCGCAGGGCTCAACCTGGGACCAATAACTGTTCTGGATCGGATTTCACCTTCTGAATTAATATATGTGCAGACATTTCATTTAAAAATATTCAAACGCGAACTCCTTTATTTATAATAATCCGCTCGTTACGGCGCTTGACTCGGTTCATTTGAAAGATTTTTTTTCCCATCCCATGATGTTAACGAAAGCATCAAGCCGCACACAGCAAGTGGAAACAGAGTAAACCCAAGTTAAAGGGGGGAGAAAAAAAGGGGGGGGGGGGGGGGGGGGGCAGGCAGAGGTAATTGAAACAGAGAGAGAGAGTGAAACAGAGAGGGGTGAGGGACGGGAGACTGACAGCGAGTGAATGATGGAGGTTCCGTCTCTGCGCGAGTGCTGGTCTCTTCCTCATTAAGACAGTAATTCAAGCAGGGGATTAGAGAGCCGGACTCGTGCAGCGAGCACCACGGGCTGCCGATGATTGATGCTGGTTACGGGCCGTAAAAAGCTCAAAGACTGCCACTATTGTACACGGGGAGAAAGATGTATATGAAAGCAGTTTTTTGCCGTGGTACTTAATAAAGGGGGTTTGTGTGCAGGTGAATGTGTGCGACTCCAGGCAGCGCAGGTAAAGCATGCGTGTGTGTGTGTGTGTGTGTGTGTGTGTGTGTGCGCGAGAATGATAGGCTGCGGCCTACTGATCATTTCTTTTTTCGTCCATCCACCGTAACTGGCCTGGGCTGCTTCCAGAGCTGCCGAGCTCTGAAAAGAAAGATCCAGTAACAATTCAAGTTGAACTAAACCGCCCATGAAACCGCCAAGATAAGAATGTGACTTATATGTGAAAAAGAAAGAGTGAGTGAGCGAGCGGGCGAGCGAATGGCGGGGAGAGGGGATGGAAGAGACTGGCAACGAAACGGGAAAGCGGGTGAAAAAAAGAACCAACCGCTCGGCCTGCAGGAGACGATATTAAATATACATGAAAGGTTAAGCAGCTTTGTTTCCTGAAAAAAATGTCAACAATTGTGCAATGCCAGTTCCCTTTGAACGCGGCAGAGCAACCCCCCGGGCCTCCGGGGCAGAGAGCGGAGATGCTGCCTGTTTGTGACAGTGCTGTGCCCGAGAGTCTGTCGCCGCCGCGGCAGCAGTCGCTCTGCGCACGACGAGGACCTTGACTGTGGCGCTGCTGTGAGCGGAGGCGCTCTCCGGCGGGACGCGGCAAATATTTTCCGCCGATGCATACGAGTGTGTAAACATCGCAGTGTCAGAATTACAGACGCCGGCGGGCAGAGTCACGTCTCCCGGTAATTGAGGCGGTTTCATTTCACAATCAACACGTGCTTTATTAGTGCAGGCCCTCGTAACGAATGAAGCAGGAATGGCCGGGCCGTTATAAGTCGATGAGCATCTTTGTGTACCAATAGAAATTTTGAAATAAACTGTTGCACGCAGATGCAGTTTGCTTGGAAAAAAAACAACAAAAACGGTATTTTTCGGAAAACATTAAATAAACCCGTCGCTCTAAATTTGGAGCAGTTTGCGTCACTGTGGCAATTCCATTTGCATTTCTGCAAGCCACACAAGCCGTAATCAGCAAACTCATTTGCACATTTACTGTAATGACGCTTTCATTTGGGAAATTTTCTTTTTTAAAAAATGTAATTACAACATTAAGCTCATAAAAAACCTGAAAAAAAACAACCTTTTGAGTAACCTGAAATAAGGAGGGGGGTGGGGGGCATCAGGCTCCCGTCTCCGGGGAAGTGACATCTTACGGACACAAGGTTCTCGTTTGCATGGCAACAGCAAATTGTCCCCTCATCAACCGCTCCGAGCGGTGACATCATGAACACCCTCCTCCCTCTTCGATATGCACGTCACCATTTCATGCGGCCATCCAACAGACTCATGATATATCAGCGGTTGTTTTGTCTCTCCGCAGTCAATGAACATACAACAATATACGGTTCACTTGAAGGGGTTTTCTATAGTTCCAATACACAGTGCCGACCGTTTAATTTGCCACTCCGTGTACTGATCTCGGCGACGAACAGTGGTTTGTGACGCGCCTGCCGAGCAGAGCGCCGGCGAGGAAAACACGAGGTCATTGAAGGAAAGAGTGTGACTTTGATCACTGCGCCGATACGGCACAGAAGTAAATAAGTTACATAGGGGTAAGAGAGATGTCCTTGGGTCGGATTGCTATGGTGACAGTGTGTGTGTGTGTGTGTGTGTGCCAGTGGTGAGAGGATGGCAATATGTGAGTGCAGTGAGTATGTGAGTATGTGTGTGTGTGTGTGTGTTTGTGTGTGTGTGTTTGTGTGTGAGTATGTGAGTATGTGTGTGTGTGTGTGTGTGTGTGTGTGTGTGAGGCGAGCGTAAGAACAAGACCTACATAGCTCAGAAAGAAGACAGATTAATGCTGCCTCTAGTGGGATGGATTTCCTGCTGCGTGTCACATAACACAAGATCCTCACTCTTCCCGTAGGATGCTTCAGACGGAAAAATACCAAATTGTGAATCCCGGGGCTTGCCCGGGTGCTTTCAGGAGCCTTTTTGAGTGCAGTGAATTACGGAGTTCGACGTTGTGCAGTCACGTTTGCGGGGTGTACTCACAGGGGATGGTGCGCAGGTAGAGATTGTCCCGTATGATCTGCTGGAGCTTGTGGTCCAGCGAGCCCTTCTGAAACTGCAGGCTGAGGTAGTGGCGCAGGTCCGAGTTCAATACTTTACCTGGAACAAAAACAGAGACAGAGGTCAATGAAAAGTAGAATGGAAAAAACATGGCGGTGCGCTCTCTGAAGGCTTCATGTCGGAAAAAAGGAAAAAGCATCCAGGTGACATGGACCCTAACAAAGGGATCGATGGACTGAATCAAACTGTTTCTCTACTTCACCGCACTGTGATCCAACTGCAGCAGAGGCGTTGTATTATTTTTGGCATTTTCACAGATGCCTGGTATCATAAATATTTTTTTAAGGGATGTTCGATGGTGAATATATTCAGTTTATAGATTCAGTTTTTTTCCCTAATTAAAGCAGGAACAAACAACATCACTTCAAGTCAACCAGTAGATTACACGTCAAATACAAACGTGAGACAAGATGGCTGCCAATGGCTGGACTGTGCACGTGGTTCCTCGTAAGCACTTTTCTGATCGGAAGAAGTCAAAATGTTCTCCTAACCAAATATATACTGTGTAGTTTATGAGGTACAAAAGGTTTCCACTCGTTGCAATATTATAAGCAACAATACGATAGATGCCTGCATGTATATACAGTATGTACGGTATGAGCGACTGTTTCAGCTGAGAGCTTAAACCCTTGTTTGTTCCAGTTTGATCACTGACAGGATTGGGGGGGGAGGGGGGGCAAAGGTTAAACAGATTTTAAAAACTCTGATCTTTTCTGTGTAAATCCTCTTCTATGATTACTGGAGATGGAGATGTTTGTGTCACCAGAGAGGTTACAGAAGGACGTGCGACCTAGAAACACACACACAAAAAACTGTGAAGTTTGCTTGTTCAAAAAATGGGAAGGAGACTGAACAAACTGGACAGAACTCTTTGTAATCACTGGCGTCATTCATGTGAAACAGGAAATCTCAAAAATCTCAAATTGCACAGACGATGGCTGTGTTTGAGATGCCGACTGTCTCCACAGCTTCAACCAAATCACAAACCAAGCCTCAGAAATAAAAACGCTTGTGCGCAAACGCCACGAGCTCCAAACGCAGGCGCCGGAGTTGTTCACAAGGAAATCTGAAGAGATCTTTTTGCCTTCGCTCTCGACTCCCAGAAGCCTTTGTGAAAATAACGGGGGTTCATACGGAGTTTGAGACGGAGGAAGACTTCAGAGTCGTCATGCAGAAAGCGCGGCGGTAAAAAAGTTTTCCAAAGAAGAACACGATGAGCAAGTTTGGAAAAACACGAGGAGATCTTCGCCGCCAGCTCCAGCGCGAGCTCCGTCTCTTGACGGAAGCGGGAGAGTAAGATTTGAAACAGCTCGACTACAGAGGAGTAATCACTTCTTCCCCTATTTCCCTCCCATATAGCCGCTCCCCCCCCCCCCTCCCCCGCCTCCCCTCGCACAGACCAAACTCCGCTCAGCACGACTCCCCCTCTGCATTGCTCTGAATACCAATCAGCAGCACTACTGACTTGTCTGCGGAGGTGGAGATGGAGCAACGAAAATCTCCTGGGAATATTTCAGCGAGATTTCGCGACCCGTAAAACCCCCCCCCCCCAAAAAAACTTGGGGCCATTAATGTGACGGGCGGCGCAGGAAACCCCGTTATTTCTTCCTGTTCCGAACTCACACCCCCTCCGAGGTTTACGGGCCGTTTGCTCGCTCACTGCAACAAAAAAAACCCTCACATCGAAAATGCCGCCTGGCGTCCGCAGGCCTCGCCGCCATCTGACGGCGTTTTAGGAGCCGCGCGTCCCAGCGGGCGTGGCTTCTTTCAGGGAAAAAAAAGAAGCTTGTGTGTTCTCCGTCTGCCTCTCTCTCCTGCACTGCAGCTGGTGTAGCCGGCAAACAGACTGAGACTGGGGGGGGAAGCGAGGTCCAATCTGGCAACTTCATCTATGCTTTTTTTTGTTTTTTTGTTGTTGTTGTTCTCATTCGGCTCACACACACACGGGGGAAATTCACGGGGACGCAAGGCCGTTTCAACAAACTCCATGTGCTCCTTATGTTTCCGGGGGGAAAGAAAAACTGTAAAAACAGTTTTGTTGCCAAACTTTATTGCAGTTAAACCCACAGTAGATAGGAAAGACTCAATTACAGCCCGACCGACACGGATATTTGGGGGCCGATGCAGATATCGATATTAGGGAGCACAAGATTTCCGATACCGATATATATATATATATATATATATATATATATATATAGATCTCTCAGTTAATCCTAAAAACGAACTTTATGACAAAGAAATGTAATTGTGTAATGTAAATGTAAACCTTATCATCAAAAGCTAAGGAGAAAAAAAGAAAACACAAATACAACCGAATATATAGTACTCAAATTAAGAAAATTAATATAATTTATTTTTACATAAAACCTTAAGATAAATGCACATTTCTCTACTGCATTGTTTACTCTGTACAATGAAAGATTTCATATCGGTCAACGTCTGTGAAAGGCTCATATCGGCCGATATTATTGATACTATTGTCCAATGGTTTTGTGTATATATATAGATATATATATATCTATATATCTATATCTCTTTTACTTTGACTCTCTTTTACTTTTACGTAACTTTGCTTTTCCTCTAAGAATGCCCTACTTGAGGTGTCATCCTTTTTTCCCTGTGTGTGTGATAGGAGAAGTGCTACAGCATTTTCTTTTCTGTCACCCATTTCGCTCCGGTTCCTTTGTGAGCTGGAGCTGGGTCACGAATCACCGATAAACAACCCTACCACAGACATGTCAAATGGCTTCTCGCTCGCTGACGCTCAGAATGTTTTGTGGCTCAGTGTTTTGAGGCCATCGATGTGGCAACGACAGCAATAGTCAGAGATAACAACAGCAATTATGGTCCGAGAGGAGACGGGGTGAAAGCTTCCTTCTCCTTTTTTTTTTTTTTACTTCTGTCAGGTAAGACGGTGACCAAGAAAGAGGAGCAGGGCGGGACGCTAAAATGTCAGAGATGAACACTTGCCAGACCAGATTGTGATATTACTTTTTTTACTTGACTTTTGGTTGACTTTTAACACGACTCATTGATGTTGTGGGTCTGCGGAGCCCAGCGAGACTTGGCATCACAATTAAACTTGACGTGACTAGTATTTTGATCTTTTCCCGTTCTCACCCCCCCCGCGCCCGCGCCCCAGTACGAGCCCGGTCCTGTCAAATATCACTCTGCACATTGAACCCGTAATTGTGGGCTAAAGCTTTGTTGCATCTGAGATGATGAAACTCTCTCTCTTTGATGATGAAAGACTGCTAACACACACACACACACACACGCACACGCACACACACACACGCCTTAACCAACAGTACACAGCAGTCCACATAGCGGCAGATATGTGTGCGACTGTACAGTGAAGCTACCTGGTGCGAATGTGTCGGACTGTGCAAGACAGCACAGTGTCACACGCTCAGTCACCCTTCAGTGGATAAATAACAGGGGACACACACATGCACACACACACACACACACACACACACACACACACACACACTGTGCCCTGATCTGTTCATGCCGGTGCAAGTACAGTGGCACAGTGCGGCCTTTGTGGCTGCCCGGGTCCTGTCAGACACTGTTATGTGAGGATGCCGCGTCCGGAAAAAAAAAAAGAGTCTCTCATTCCTCCTCCTTCCTGCAGATAACACTGCTATTGTGGCGGGGGCCTCGTTTCCCTCTGCGACGGGGGGCTCAATGGACTCCATTGTGCCTCATCAGCCATCCGCTCACTTGTGGGTTATTGTCTCTGCCGGCCGGCCAGGAGGATGAACAGCAACTGCTGTTTCGACAACAGAAATCCACCGGGGGGGGGGGGGGGGACTTTGGTCTCATCCGTCACATTTCAATTCTTTACATTTCTTCTTTTTCTCAATGTTTACAAGTTAAAGATTCGTTTTTTTTCCCCATAGTTCACAGTGTTCACGATCCACAAAGCTCACACACAGCTAAATTGACCGTAGGTGTGAATGTGAGAGTGAGTGGTTGTCCGTCTCTGTATGTGGCCCTGTGACAGGCTGGCGACCTGTCCAGGGTGAACCCCGCCTCTCGCCCAATGTCAGCTGGGATTGGCTCCAGCCCCCCCCGCGAATGAGGATGATCTCCTCGCCTCCCTTGACATTTTTTTTGGGGACGCAAGCGACGGCAGGGGATGCGTCAAGAGAGGAGCACGGCCGCCCGTGGGAATCCTTCAGCGCCACCACGATGCCAGATTTCCACCTACAGCATCAGCAGCGCTTCCCCCCCCCCCCGGCCCCACCCCCCCTGGAACGTCGGAGGCGCAAATCCGCAGCGAGGGAGGCGGTGCCAGACGGCCCGCGTGAAGCGGCACACTGTTAGCATCCTCACTTAGACCGACACCTCGCTCAGAAGCCGCAGAACGAGATTAACACTCCGGGCTCGAGACGTTCTCCAACTCTCCCCCTCCCCCTCTGACACTCACACACACGCACACGCTCACAGACACAAAAGCACATGTCATGTATCTGTTGGAAGAGGTTGGTGCCGTGAATTGCACAACGCCAACGTGTTATTCGGACTCACGGGGAGAGTTTAATTTCATGATATACCTCAATCTCACAATGCGGATGAACCTTAATTGAGTCCATCAAACCACTGCACACGCCCGTCCGATGATTACATTCAAATGCGATCAGTGAATTTTCGCCGCTACAGCTTTTTCTGAGGCGAGAAAAAGACGCGTCGAAAGAGAACGAGACCCTGAGATAAGCTAAAGGGCCGCGCCGGCTGCAAACGGGAGAACGGAATCAATCTTCTCATCTAACTCTTGATAAGAAAGTGTATTTGCCAAAAATGTCAAACTACTCTATATTGGCTGTGTATATTAAAAACAAATCTCCCCTCCAACGTCTGGTGTCTACTGCCACATTTCTCTCCCGGCGGCATGTGGGACGTCCACAGGGAGGTCATCATCTCTGTTGTCTGACCGTCCCTTAATCAAACAGGCCTCTGAGCAGGCAACACGTCGTCAGGTATAGAGCCGTTATTTCTCACGGGGAGACCAATGGAAAGAAAGAAATTCTACACATTCTGTCGGACAGACACACAGGGGTGCACGTGCATGCTATATGAATTATATGATGTGTGCATGCAAAAGACTGCAATCTCTGTTCTACACTGAACTCCCTCCTTTATTTTTTCACTCTAATATGTACACATGGGACTTCCACAGCCCCCTTTCACCAGAGCGACATAATGTGTCAGCATCTGTGAAAAGTGACGCAAATCACTATTAATACATGTATATATATATATATGTACTAAAGTTAAGGTTGAGGCACAAAAACAACTCGGTCAGTGTTGGGGGAAAGATCATAGTTTGGGTTACATAACCACGGTCATTTATAGAAACCAATGTTGACTGAGAAGAGAAATGTGAACAACAATGTTTTGTTTGTGTTCCAACCACCCCTTCGTCCTGCCTCTGAAGATTTCGTGACTCTATATCTATATATATGTATATATGTAGTTTATTTGATGAAATGGTTCGACCGTAAAAATATGGAATCTTGGGTTTGAATATTTCTCTCAATTACAGGCGGGCAATATGTCTCTATGAATTATAAAACTCAATGCATTGTCAGATATATTTCCATATTGTCTACGGTGGTTGGTAGCTTTCTCTTTTATGTTTCTGGAAAAATGATGAGCAATGTTGCCAATCAATGAGCTCGACTAATTTATTGCAATGTTGGGTTCTAGAAAGATTTTTGTATAAATGTGATGAAGTACATGAAGTCAGGTATTTAATACGCAGGATTAGACGAACGGGCACTTACGGCCTCTTTTAATGCATCAAAAAATCTCAGCATCTCTTCCAAAAAATGCATAACAATTATGATGAGATATGTATTCGTAATTTAGCAATGATGTATGCTAATATCAGCCTATAACATCAAGGATTTCACCCATATTGGCCAAATATTGCAAATAGCTTACGTGCATGACAGGAGGAAAAATAAGATTAGTGTGTCACAGGTAGCCAAATAAATATCCTTGACATGACCAACTTAAATAATACAGTATGAAACAGACTATGATTTGTATGCGTGTGTTGATTATCGCTTTGAATTCAGAAAATAGCTCCGCTCATTATATAAAATGATATAATGAACGGAGTATCATAGCTGATACTGCTATTTAACAATATTCCTGTTTTCGGCAGACGCTCAAAACAACAGGGCAGCAACGGTCGTGGTGTTCTCGGCCCCTTCTTTATTTCCTACGGGTTTTTCTGCCGTCCCGGATTCCCCTGCCCGCTCAGATTTCTCACCTGTTCCCTTACAAATCGGTGCTTTTGAAACCCCTGCTCTCTGCTGCAGCAGCAACACCTCCCAAGCCCCGCCCCCCCCCCCCCTCCCTCCGGCCATCCCGTCGCGCTCGACAGGTCACCGACATCCTCTCCGTCAGGCTCTCCTCTTCCCCCCTGCGGCGCTCAGTCAAGCTCGGGGCGGCAATACTTAGAAGACCTCTGGTTTGGCTCCTCTCATCACTCTCCTGTCAAACCCCCCCCCCGGCCCGGCCCGACCCGGCCCGGCCCGGCCTGGCCTGGCTGTGCGGAGATATGCAAAGTTAAACAGGCAGTGGCCTCACGCGCCAAAACCTCTCTCTGCACACTTCATTTCACCTCATTTCAGCAGTGCGCCCGCGCTCGGGGAGAGGGGTCTTGCGTAAGCGGCTTAAATGGATGCAGTGAGAGAGGGAGAGGGGAAAAAACAACACGCGCGCGCGCGCAACAAGGGGGGGGGGGGGGGGGGAATATGAAAATCCGGCGAGTGATTAGATTTGTGTTCGTTTGATGTCGGCACGACTTCGGCAAACTGAAGTACGCCGCGGCCATGTTCAGTTGTTTCCCGGGAGCGTGGTCTCTGTGAGACACACACACACACACACACAGGCAGTGTGTCGATGTGTGCGTGGAGAGACAGTGTGTGTTACTGCGACACCTTTCATTACATTCCAGACTCCAGATGACGTCCGGTGAAATATTCTAAATAGGAATTTAGTATTTTTATCCTTATTAGGACCGAGGTGGAAAAAAGGTGGAACACTGCGAGCCACATGCGCCGAGCAGCACAGCAGCACAGCCACTCGAAAGACCACTAACATCCCCTTGTAGAATCACAGGATGATTGGGGGGGGGGGCGATCTCACAAGTACACGGAGACATCTGTCTCTGCATCTGAGTTGACTAACCATGCGCTCCCCCCCCCCCCCCCGTCTCCTCCGCCCCTCCGCTCGCTCCCTCCTGTCCATCACCGCAAAAAGGAGACGGAGGGATGACCTTCCCGTGTTGTAAAGGTATATATATATATATATATACGCAGTAAATGCACGATCAGCAGAACTGGAGGGGGGGGGTTGTTGAGTAGAGGGGGTGTGACGAAATAACAGCAGCATCAGAGCCAGTGCCAGAGCCTCTGTGACGTGTGACGGGGGGTGGGGGGGGGGGGGGGGAGCGAGAGGAAGGAGCGATGCCCTGCAGGTGCTGAGTCACGTCGTTCCTGTTTCTGCATACCTTTGCTTTTTTAAAAAAAAATAAATATTTTTGCTTCTGAAATCTTTTACACCTCAGTTCCACATCTTTCTTTTTTTCTTTTTTTTCTTCTTTTTTTGCTGTCTCACAGTCTGGCTCCATCTCCATTTCACATTTGTTCTCCGGCTCTGTCTCTGACGAGCAGTGTATGGCCCGGCCCGCTGTTCCATCATTAATGTGCTCTGTGTGCAGAATGAGGCAGCTGGAGAACACACACGCACACACACACGCGCACACACACACACACACACACACACACGCACGCGCACACACACACACAGACACAGACACACACACACACACACACACACACACACACGTGTCACATCCCACATGGGTCCTCATTAAGACTATGGCTCAGACAACATGTGTAAAAATAAAAAATAAAATATTCTCATTTTTGGGGATTTGACTGACACATGATCGATAAGCATTACCAGGTTTTTTTTTTCCCCTCCTGTCAAATCATCTGATCCTGCGCATATGTTGCTCTCCCTTGTGAATACATCATGCAAAACCAAATCTAGCCTGCTTGCTATGGCATCAGAGCAATCTTAGTTGTGGCACGTGTTCTTCTCCCTCTGGTCACGTGCATCCTTCCCGAATCTGTGCCACGCAGTTTATTTTGTCATCGGCCCTCCTCGCTCCACTTTCACCTGTTTTTTGTTTTTTTTTACGATGCACAAATTCGCGCAAACGCTGTTTCTGCTGGAGAGAAATTACCTTTTTCCAACTTGTGTCTTTTAAAAACCCAAGTGCGACCGTCGTCCTGCGCCCGGGGGGGAGGCCCCCGTCGAGTCCCGAACTTGTCGTCCAAATCATGTCTCCGTAGAAGTGAAGTCGTGTTTTTTTTTTCCCCCGTTTCTCTCGCTGCCAGACGTGTTCAATTATTGAGAGCGGCAGGGAAACGGTAGAGACAGTGAACCTATTAGCCGCTGAAATGAGGGGGGAAGCACCATGCTCAGGTAGGGACGTGAGACACAACGCCGGGTTCCCTAACCTCCCGCCGCCGCTCACGTCTGCCTCTGACCTGACGGCGGTGTGATGTTCTCCTCAACAGGTCACACCGCGGCACCATGGACACAACTACCTCGCACTGTTTTGCGCCACGGCAAACATGCTCGCAGACTCCCCAAGTGGGGTAAATGCAGCAGGCGGATCTGAAACAGGCTGCAAGCGAAGATCGCATTGTTGCGACTTGCCGAGCTCATCGGGCATTCCCTTCGGACGCCTGATGAGTCTGCAGCGGGCGGCCGAAAGGGCCGCGTCATCCTCGGCGCAAGACGGCTGTCGAGTCGGCGAGTTCCACCGTTCATCCGGCAAAGCCATCGGGGGAGTGATGAGAGAAATGTGGGCTATCGCAGTCATCTTCCTCAACGGCGGCGGGATAAGTAGTCAGACTACAAAGTGCTGGTAAATGCGGGGGGGGGGGGGGGGGGGGGGGGGGGGAATATCTGGGGCCCAGAGTTTCCGCTCCTTTGTCTGTGAGGCGTTCAAGTGACAGACAGATTGTCAGCGGAGAATCATATCATTAATTCAACCGCACACACACACACACACACACACACACACACACACACACACACACACACACACACTCTCCCGGGCGAAGATAAGCCTGAAATAGAACCGTGATTGTTCCTGTGGCGATGAGATGTGAGAGCCCCGTTTTCAGACGGCAGCCGCCTTGCCAGATTTTGCAGGAGGTGTGTGTGTGTGTGTGTGTGTGTGTGTGTGTGTGTGTGTGTGCCTAAGCAGAGTGGGAGAGAATTTGTGTGTCATTAAGCACGCTACCTTTTTTTCTGTGCCTCATTACAGTCTGCTGTCACTAAAAAGTAACTTGCCAAGGTCTGGACTGAAGGACAAGTCAGTCTGAGGTGGTCATCAAAAAAGAACAGAAGAGAAAGACTGCGTGGTGAACAAAAGGTGCAGCTCACCGCCTAATTCTACCCCCCAGGCTAAGGCTCCTCTTCCACTCTCTCTTTTATCGTGGAGGCTTTCTTGCGGGGGGGGGGGGGTTAAGGGGGGGGTGAAGGTTGTCATTCCTGTGCCGCCTGCAGTGCCATTCCATCGCCTCCCGCACCGATGCAGGTTTTTTCTTTTTTTTGTGCTGAGTGGGCAAAGAGCAACCCAGGGGCATCAGGGCATCTCATGGAAGCGCATTGTGCTCCGAGAGTGCAGCTCACACACACATCCAGCCTCTTACGGACTCTCAGGCAACTCCGGCCACGTGATGTTACGAAGAACATGGGTCCCGGCAGATCGCCGCTGTGTTTCAAACGTAAAGTGACCGCTGTAACTCACATTACGGTCTGCACGTTGCTCGCGCAGTTGGCCCAAACGTATCCAAGTTCTGCTTCGTGCATAACTGAAGAGACAAGACCCGTTTTAGAACACGGGGGCTTATGAAGGTCAATTGCCACTTCTGGGCTGCTGAAGAAACTATTTCTTATAAAAAAAATAAAAAAGCATTTTATTTAAACGCTCCGCTCGTGATATAGACCTCCGATACTGTAAATCTGTGTTATGGGGGGAAATTCGTAGAGGTTATTGGCGGAGGCTTATTGCCAAGCTACAGGGAAATGGCAGCATTCATCCATCAATCCATTAGCCGTATCCTGAAAGGGTTACAGGGGGCCGGAGCCAATTCCCGCTGGGTGAGAGGTGGCGTGCACCGCGCGCCAGTCTGTCACACACAGGCCTGATATATAGAGACCAACAACCGGTTTTATGGATACATATGGCAGCGTCTGACGGGCCACTTGCCCAGCGATATAAGTGATGTCATCCGAGGGGGCAAGGGCACATTGGAGCAACTGCACAGATGGTCAAGGATAAAATGCGCCTTATCTATTCTAGCTTTGTTTATCCGGTTCATCTTTCACTTTTATTCTTGTTCCCCTTTTCCTCAGCTCAGGCCCGCGGCCTATATCGAAATGACGTTTGCGCTATTTTCATGCAAAACGACAAAAATAGAAAATGATGGAGATAAAAAAATAAAAATAAATGCCTTTTCGCATTGGGCTGCCAGTTTTGTTTCATCGACATTTTGTGTGTGATGCCTGAAGAGGTTAAACTACACACGATTACAATATGCAGGAGGATTTCAGAAAAGTCAATTCATGTAACATAAAATCTCTGCAATCCGTTAGATTCACCTGTCCAAACTATGGGCAATACGTTGTACTGTGCATACTGCAGTATCGAAGGGCGTAATGCTCCCGCCTCCATTCCCCTGTACGCAGTTCAGCTCACACAAATTGAAAGGTGCAACGCGTCTTCCTTAAACATCTGTACATTTCATGTTCCGCAGCCGTGTGCAATTTGGGCGAGCGGCAGCGTGTCAGCGCGGGGCACCGGGGGTGAGGCGTGCGTGATGAGATATCCAGAGGATAACGATGGCAATTCCAATAGCTCGCGTCGCTCACTGCCGCACGCCCACTCGCTGCCTGTGCGGAAACTTAATCCCGGGCTCTAATCCCGCTGACGGGGAGGACCCAGAGAGAGCCATTTATAACTACGCCGGTAATAAAGGAGACGGCGCAAACTACGTCCCTGTGGTGTTCGTGACAGGACACACACAGATTACATCCGACGCCGGGAAAGTAACCGGGGTGCAACGCGGCCACGCGCCAGGGCCTCGGCGCTTTATGTCGTGAGTTATCACAGCATCCCCGGTTGCTTCATGCATATTTGAAGGACGTACGATTCCATCCGCAGTCCGTGAATGTGCCGCAGGCCGAGAGCAGAGGTGACACTGGGAGATTCCACCAGACGCAGCCCGAGTTGGCCACACGCCGCGTGGACGTGCGCTCGCGTCTCCCGCAGCCGCGGATTGGCCGCTCGCCTCCGTCACGAGGCCACGTTGGCTGTAACCGCCGTCCACTGCCGCGCAGTCGGCGGGCGAAGCAGAACGTGCCGGCTGAGGGAGTTTGAGGGACGGCGGGACTTGGGTGGCGAGGGCCGGGGGATCTGTTGGTGACTCTTTAAAAAAAAAGGAAAAAAGAAAAAAAGAAGTTTAATCTAAAATGCAGCCGCGCAGCTGGCGCTGTCAGACTACCTGTCCTCCAGCCAGAAATATTGCTTTGGATATGATGCGTGTGCTTGTGAATGTAGGAGACACAGCGTAATATATATATTCCCCAGTGACGGTGCAACATTTCTTTTTATTCATCTTCAGTCTAAGAGGCCTCTACGGTGGCGCAGCCGTGGCACTGTGCAACCCGTTCTGCACCGAGAACTGCTTCGCATTCTTGAACAGATTTGAGTCTCTTCCGTACATTTTCTTTGAACAGAAGATTTCTGATTAAAATCAAGTTCTGGCGTTTAACTACAGTCCAAAAAAACAACGTAGATTGTGTATTTCTGTTTCCCAAAACTGTACTTTTCATGATATAAGAAAACCATGTTGTTTTAAAGCTTTGTGCATCTCTTCTACAGTTCATTTACTTTTCAGATACTTTTTTTTTTTGCAGATTACAGAAATATTAATATCTAGAGTAAAAGTTTTATCAAAAATACTGTTGCGTGAAATTCTACTAGAGGCAAAGGTCACATTTTCAAGTCCAACAACCAAATAATTGCTTGATTATTACGTAAGACAAACGAAAGCAGCAAATAATCACATCTTAGAGGCTGAAACCTGCAAATGCTTTAAAAATAAAATGAACTCTAATCAAGTTCAAAGCAAGCAACCAAATCCATCTGCATAGTGTCACAAGATATCCAAGTGTGCAAATCCCTTATCTTCTTATATATATTTTCAGTGAAGTAGCCTTTGACACCTGCTTAAAATCCACCACCCTTTCAATTTGGATCGTACAATAATCAAAGAAGAGAAGAGAAGTTCTCGGAAATCCAGTCAAACCTTCGGCGTATATGAACAGAGGGCCGCTCTCATCCCTGCACAGCACCGTTGGTTCCGGAGCAAGACTCTCAAATGATGGAGATGGACTTCATGGGAAATCACTTGCGTGCTCCGAGGGGCGGGTGAGGAGAGGCACTGAGGGGCCAGAGTGGCTGCAGACGAGGAGAGAACCTGTCGCAGCAGAGGCCGACGGATTTCTGCAAGTCGTGTGTTGACACTTCACTGGGCGAGAGGTCAATGGAGACAAGTATGGAGGGAGAGGTTTCACATGTCTGTAAGCTCTCTCTATCACACACACACACACAGACACACACACACACACAGACACACACACACACACACACACTTTCTGTCTGTTGATGGAGGCACAAATTCAGAGAAAGATGTTTGGGACAGGGTATTTTACAGAGAAACAATAGTTCTAAAAGGATATTGATTATATACAAAAGTATACAAAAAAAAAGTCAATGAAACATTTTTATCATATGTTTGTTTATGTTTATAAAATATCCTATTTAGAAAACTGCATTTTATTGCGCCGCTTCTAACGTTTGCAGGTGATTTTCTCAATAAGTGTTGATCGTTCAATCAATTAAACATATTAATCATATTTAAATGGACATAGAGGTAGCTTATTTGGACATATATGAGGTAAATGCGATATTCTCTGTTTGATTATTTGTGGTGACCTTTTTTTGCACACCATGACCCCTCTACCTCTCCCCTTGTGTTTCCAGTAAATGTTTATACAAAACTCCCCCCAAAAAATCGATTAAAAAATGACCACACTTCTAAAAAGACAGTGCTTGTTTTGTCTAACTTAGAGATCCAAAAATATTAAATTCACGAATTTTAAATCGAAGACGAAGGAGTTGGGTCCAGCAAATGTCTGGACTTTCTGCTGGAGAAGTATATTTTTAAAATTATTCCTAGATTATCAACAAAGATATTGTATATTAATTTATGCTCATCAGCTAAATTGTAAATATATTGTTTCACCAATATTAGTATTATCGGCTGGGCTCCATCGTGAGTTGACATATATGTGTTTAAGGCACCTGGGATGCATCTAAGAGGATGTAGCTCGCAGCAGCAGTGAAGTAGAAACAATGTGTTTTAATAACCTCAATAACCAGCGGCTGTGCACAAGACACCGGAATCAAAGTTGGGTTTTTTTCTCCCCCATTTGCACATGGCCCGGTTCAAAAAGCACGGAAATCCATCGCATGCTGAATCCCGTCTCCGCAGTCCGGCGAAATCTGCCTCGGACACATTGATGCGGGAAGACAGACAACCGCAGGTGTGTATGAGAAGTTGAGAGCAGAAGGAAAGGGGCGGAGAAAAAAGAAGAAAAAAGGAGACCCCCCATTTTCTTCAGACAAATTATGTAACAGGCAGACTACCCCGACTCGACGAGTCGAAACCCAAAAGGCATTTTTCGAGCAGGATGCCTGCTGAGGAAGAGGATCATGCGGTAACGTGATGAATCTCAGGAGACGCGGATTATAAGGATGGTGGGGGGGGGGGGGGGGGGGGGGGGGGGGGGGGGGGGGGGGGGCTGCCGTTTGTCAGACGGCGACCTGCGCCTCCAATATGGCGCACACACGCTCAACAGAAAACAGCTCAAAAAAATGAGGTCATATTCTTCAAAAGCATTCTACAATACAACACCATACAGTATATAACATCTACAGCATCTTTACCTTAACCAATCACATGACATTTAGAAATGAAACATATGATATACGCATTTTTTCGTGTTATGCAATTAATGCAGTTTATCGATGATTCCATTAAAGTAAATTATTTGTATCAATCGGACGTTGGTTGGTGAAATTGGTCGTGAAATGTAAAATTTCATCCCGTGTGCGAGCACACACACACACACACACACAAACACACACACACGCGCACACACGCACACACCCTTTTCTAGTACTACAGCTGTGGTACGCAGAGGGCAGACGGGAAATCCTCGCTCCCGGTTCTCTCCGAACCGCGGTCCTTTCCAATAATCACACCCAGACAAGTGCCTCGACACCCGGGATGATCACAGCTCTGATCCCCACACTCATGTGGGGGTAAAGCTACCATTGTTTCTGCCGAGTAATTGCTCTGCATAGCAATTACCCTCCACATAAACACTATGTCTGCAATGTGTCCCCCGTGCAAAAGGGAGCTGTGATTATTTCTTTTGAAAGGGATTTTTTTTCATTGCCCCGTAATGAAACCCCTCAAGTGGATGCTCACTTTTAAGGTTTTTTCGCCGTTGCGTAATGAGGAGGGGGACGTTCTTGTTAAATGGAGCCTTGGCAGGCTTCCCGATGAAGCCACTGGTCGAGATGGAGTGCAAGCGGAGTAGGAGGAAGGGAGGACGCGAAGGGTGGGAGGGATGTCTGACGGTAAGGAAGCGGAAAGTTTATTGTCAGCTCAAGGTCACGTTGTGTCCTATCCCCCCGAGAGGCTTCATTGACCACACCGCTCTTCATGGGCCATAAACAACAAACTAACAATTGCCTCCTGGCATGCGCGCACGCACGCACACACGCACGCATACACGCACACACGCACACACACACACCTGTATTTATACCACAGATCCTGCCTATGTGTTCTCCAGCAAATCTCCGCGTGACGCATGCTGACACCTCTGTATAAATTATGAAAGCACGGACCAAATCAGGCATTAGTCTCTGTCTAGCTCGAACAAAAGCACACTGGGGCCACCTTCAAGCAATCCCACGTTGAATTAAAAAGCGGGGATAAATCAAGCTGCCAAAGATTTTTTAATCGACCTGCAAACTGCCTGATTAAAATTGTCTCCGTGCGCACAAAAGCTTATAGCCAATAGGCGCGAAGCAGCTCAACCAGTTGTTCTCTGTGGATCAACAGCACCCCCCCCCCCCCCCCCCCCCCCCCCCCCCCCCCCCCCCCCCCCCCCCCCCCCCCCCCCCCCCCCCCCCCCCCCCCCCCCCCCCCCCCCCCCCTCCCCCCCGCACCTAAAGAACGAGCACAACGCCCCGAATCAATTAGAGCTGAATTATGCCGTTTGAGGATTGGTGATTTATCTCCGCCAATATCCACAAGGAAAGACCATAAGGGGTTTTTGGAGGACAATGATTAATTTAATCAAGTGTGAGTGAACTTTCTCCTTAAAATCATGTTGCTCCCACAGATAATCCGCTTTCCCTGAAACGTTTCCAACAGGATTAGCCCCCGAGGGAAGCCTGGATGCGTTCGCAGGGGAGAGAGAGAGAGAGAGAGGGAGACGGAGCGAGAGAAGGGAAATATGAGGAGAGAAGAAGGAGAGGGAGAGAGAGAGAGGGTTTGCATAAAGGAAATAGAGAAAGTTGGAAAGAGGGATAGATGAGAGCGAGGACAAATAGAGCGAACGTTTGATGATAAAATATTTGTGGTTCGGGGGGTAAATACATGGTTGGAAAAGAAGGAAATTGTGATATATAAATAGATAGATTCATAAAGAGCCAGGGACGAAATAAAGTGAAGAGATGGAAAAGGGAGATGGGGATGGATGGAGATCCGCAGAAAAGGTCAAAGGGGTGAGGTCATATCTGGATGGGCCAACGAACAGGATTTACTCTTCAACCTCGCTCTGACTGGACCGGTGCAGCTGCTCACCTTCCCACAGGGGTCGCCTGTGAGAAGCGGTATAAATGCGTGGCTGCCTAAAGCACCGAGGATCTGAAATGCAGTTTTGTGTTCACGTGCGTTCGACTTGACGGGAAAGTTTTCACTCCATCTCGGCAGGAAACCTCCCGAGAGACAGTGAGAACATTTGTATGAACCCGTGATGAATCAAAAAGGAAAAAGAATGCTTTACAGTCTGAAAACTAGGCAGGTGCTCCAACTACCTGAAAAGCTGACATCTCCGGGGAAAAAAAATACTCCATGTCCCAAAGCCCAGAGCCCGTGTGAACAGAGACGAAATGAAGCCGTAGCATTTCATACAATTCCGATTTCCACAATGGTAGGCAAATATTTCCACAGAGTGCTGATAGGCAAATGATCTTCTGCGGAGGGGGGGGGGGGGGGGGGGGGGGGGGGAAATTGAAACAGCGTGAATCAGAAACGTGGATTCAGGTTGAAATAGAAAGAGGGGCGGAGCTGAGCGGGACAGTCCAGGTGTCCTGACCGCCAAAAAAACTAAAAAAAGACGAGGACGTTTGCCGAATGGAAGATTTTCCGAATTGAGTTGCAAACTCGAGAGTGTCTCGGCGGCCTCTCCAAAGTCCGTCCGCCGGCCCCCGCCGACGATTCAACTTCCCATTCGTGATCTGTTGTGCCGAGCTCGAGGGGTCACGCCGGCCAGCGGGGCGGCCCCGAGCCGCGCTGGAGAGCTGCGGCCTTTGATTAAGCTCCTCTGCTCCGAGCCTAATGCCCCGGCCTTGAATTATTCACCGAGCTGGTGGAGAGGGTTTGTGAATGCTACAAGCTTGCTAAGTGTGTTAGCATTAAAAAAAAAAACAACATAATGCAATGAAGGCCCCTCCATGCATAATGGATGGGGGACCGGGGGCCTGGGTGCTCCTTGTCGTGGGAGGACAGAATTAGAGAGAGGGGATCAGGGGCACGGCGGCTCAACGCCCCACGTTGCCGAATCAGCGTCTCCGGCCACAACCCCTCCTCCTCTGTCGGACACTTTCTCTCCTTTTCATCCATCCAGCCGAGCATCGGCGCAGCGTCTCTCAATCTCAGGGGAAGAATTCAACAAGAGTCACGATGGAACGACTACGGCACAAGAAAAAGGATTACCCTCAGGAGTTTGGCTTTATTTAGCCACTTGGCTCATAATGAATTTTTCGCCGTGTATAATTAATTCTAATACACTACGATAATGATGTCCGTGTCACATGATTGCACGTGGTGTACTGGTGCAATCAACACCACTCTGGTTTTTCCTCGGCGTGCCAGCGCTCCCCTCTCCACAATTAAGGAAATGATCGTCGGGGGGGGGGGGTGCATGTCGCACAGACTCATTCATCACTTCCTCTTGTGCAGCATTGCTTTCAAAAAAAAGTCCAATTCACACCTTCAGGATCCATCACGCTCACTGCGAAGCTTCCGCGGGCATTGGAATATCCAAGGTCACGCGCAGGCGCGAGGAGGAGATCTGGCGCGTGCCTCCGGTTCAGCCTCCGTGTCGGTGTGGGATCCAAAGCAGAAATGACTAATTGCGCTTATTTTTTAAATATCCCTCCTGTTAACTCCAGCTCTTTTTTTTTTTTTTTTTTTACTGAACTGAACGGCACAATGCCAACAGGCAGACGAGGCTCGCTCCAAAAAACGAATGAAATAAAAGGCAGAATACTTAGTTTGCCGTTCGCATACTTTCTCTTCCTAATAAATGCTCGACACATGGTTACAAGCGCTGGTGCGGTCGTGGCACTTCACTTCATCGGCTCGTTCGCTGCTCTGGAAATGTAAAGACCCGATGCCAATGAGAAAATTCTATGTCGAAAAGGAAAAAAACGTCATAAAAGGGTCACGAGAAGGTCGGCGGGGAAAAAGAGCTTCATGCTCACGGATGCCGTGTGTAAATAAACTGCTGAAAACCGAGCGGCGTGCTGCTAAGCGTGCATAAGCCCTTTGAATTAGTCTTCCTGATCTGCCGCGGATGACAGCCGCTCGCGCGGGCAGAATGCGATATGAGAGCATACCAACACAACACTGTTGCCATGTGTCAACTCTTAACCGCGCGCGAGCGCCGCAGGCACGCACACACAAAAACTTTGGCATCATCCACTCCTTATTCCGCACTGACGCGCAAAAACTCTGGAACCCGGAGCAAGGCGGCCGCTCGTGGCCGAGTGATTCTCCAGCATTGTTCAGGGTGGAGCGATGATCCGCCGTTTTCCAAGACATCCGGCCCCTCCGGTGTTTGTCTCCGATTCTTATACCAGTAAATTTCCTCGGAGGCTGGCTCGGAGAGCTCTTCCACTCGGCCCGCTCTGCTCGCCACCCCGACGGCATGTAAATGGCTTTTTCGGGATTCATTAGACGTCGCGTCTCGTAAAACGGGCCTCTCTCCTTTTGACGGCTGACTTAGCATTGACGGTGCGACGGTAAAGACATCCAGTAAAACGCCCCAATAAATATAAAACAAAGAGGGAAAGCGGCGGCAGATATTGACACAATGGCACTCCAGTTAAAATCAAAGATCCACAGCTTCTTCCCTGTGTACTCGCCGGGCTTATAAATAAAACAGATTATTGGCACTTGACCTTGCGTTACCCTGCAGTGGTTCCGACCGGCCTACGATTAAAAAAAAAACCCCGAATGACTCAGTGTTCCTGAGTGGAGACGGCGCACTCGAAGCGTCTCTCGGCGCTCATGCAGCAGGGACGAGCGGGGCGTGGGAGGGGGAGGAACGGACCGGCCGAGTTCAGAGCAAAGATCGCCCGGCGCTTCGTCCTCTGTGGTGCTGATGCTGGCAGACAGATAGCGTCGCCGCGGGGCCCGATGTGTGTCACTGACACTTGCGGGTGTGTGTTATTGGAAGCTGGTATGTGATTCTGGTCTACAGCCGAAAGGTCACACACACACACACACACACGCACACACACACACACACACACACACACACACACAGTCTGCTTTGGAGTGTATTTATCTGTGTTTGTGCATTTTTCTATATCCCCACGCTGCTGCTTCTTCTTCTTCTGCTTCTTCTTCTTCTTCTATGCACGTAATGTGTGTGTGTGTGTGTGTGTGCGTGCGCACGCGTGTGTGTGTGTGTGTGTAAATAAGGGCCTGCTACAGGGCCATGACACAGCTTGTCATCCTGTCACAGCAAGAGCCCAGCCGCTCTGAGAAAATAGCTGCGAGAGAAGAAACAAGATGTCAGGGCTTGGCAATTATTTACTTCCCGCGATGTTGGTCAGATGTGGGTTTAAAAAGGGGGAAAGGAAGAGAGGGCGTTTGCTTTCACCTTCCTGCCTGTCCCGCACTTTACCTATTTAAAAGAAGAGACATTCAGCGCGGTCAGGGCGCGCGGGGAGTGAGGCGTAATCAAAGTGTGTCGAGCGGTGGCAATGCATCAGAGTGAAAGCAGGGCAATCCTGCAGCCGGCAGGTGTTGTGGTCAAAGCAATCGACCCCGAGACCGTTGAGGTGTGATGCGGCAAGGGTCTAACAGAACGCTGGAAGAAGGAAACGGTCGCGAGCGGAGACAGACTGTCGTCCTGTCGGTGTTTACTGTGTTCATTAAAAAAAGACGTTTCTCCTCATGCTCTATTGGTGATAAAGCAACAAGATGTGTGCGTGCGTGCGTTAGTGCGCATATATGTGTGTGTGTGTGTGTGTGTGTGTGTGTGTGGCAAAGAAAAGTGGAAAACTTGAGAGAGGGAGTCTTGTTTATTCTCACACTGTGTCATCTTCTGTGAGAGTGTAGTTGTGAAAATATGCAGACATATCAAGAACAGATCGTGAGAAAAAGAAGTGTTGAGCATGGGAACAGCAAAAAGGCTTGATCAATATATATATATATATATATATATGTGTGTGTGTGTGTGTGGGATATATGTGGGATTAAAATTTTTATAGACTAAAGGGAGGAATACGTTTTTTATCAAACGTATGAGCGACACATGGAGCAGCAAACAACACATACAAAAAAAATGGAGACCAACATATCGATACATCGCTCCCTCGCTCGACTCGTGGTGAGATGCTCCACATGATATCTTTAGATATCTTCTTGTCCAGCTGGTGCAAACGAAGAGGTTTTTCTCGTTCTTTGGTTTTGACATTGTGTGAAGGACGGGTCAGGTGTGATCAAATCAAATCCTCTCCTTCCACGCCTCTGCAGCCATCAGCTACAGAACGTCTAATTCTCATCTTTTCATGAACTGAATTAATCCCATTTTGAGAAACGACATTATAATATGGCTCATACCTCATTAATAAAACTCCTCACCAAAACACTCCAGCTTAGTAAAACTTAGATGTATTGACATAGATTTTTTAATTTCTTTACTCACAAAGGACGTGTTGTGATATTCAGTTCAATAAAACTTTATTCATCCGGGCAAGGGCAATCGTTCAAACAGCAGCTCGCCACCCTGATACACACAGAGTAGCTGGCAAATACATAAAGACTCCGTGGATCAGGAAACTAAAGAAATTCAAAGGCTAGAAGCAAAAAGCACTTATGTGGAACTAGCGATTAAGTACATTAATAAATATATAACGATGACATAAAAAGGAACCTCAGAACGAGATTCTCAAAGGATACATAAGTTAATGAGGATGAGCACGAAGGCATTAGAAGTAAACTGAGGAAACCGAGGAGGCGGGAGGCAAAGGAGGTAAAGGACTTGGAGTGATGATTAGATCTGAAGGTAGTGAGAGCAAAGTCCTGAAGGCAGCAATGAAAAATCCACCTGCAACTAAGAAACGCTCGGATGGCTTCAATATGCCCACTGATATTCACGGATACCAGGGAAGATGTTCTCGTTATCATTTATCATATCGTGACATAAACGCCCACCACCAACACATGATGACAAAACTGCAGGTTTTGATGTTACCAGTTTGTGACGGCTTCTTTCGCACTTGCGCAGCGATTCGAAGGTTTAAGACGGAGGTGCCGGATTCGTGCCGAGCGGGACTGTGAGGCCGACGGAGCTGGAGGCCGACTTTGGCGAGGAAGATGAAGGTGTGAGCTGCCCCTGCTCCCTCCTCTTGCCACAGGACACGTACTCTACACAAACAAGAGCTGTGTCCCAATTCCGGGCCCGCCTCCTACTGAGGCTACATTGCAAGACCAATTGCGTCACAGTGGCATGACTCGGCTTTCCGATTTCAAAGGCTCCTTCAGAAGCGCCCTTCCATTCCCGGGGCAACGAAGGATCCAACGGGCGGATCCAACGGGCGGATCCTTCTTAGTCCAACCTATCCCAGGATTCATTGCACAGAGGCGACAACCTTTTGGGCAACCGCAGTTCCGTTGCTAGTCAACAGTAGAGAGGGTGGAACACGCTGGTGACGCCAAGTAGGAAATCCGCGGTAGACCAGACCGTCTCATTTTGGTTCAGCCGTCGCGGTCTGGGGGCGAGTGGCCTCCGTCACTCGCGTAGTCCTCTGAAGGGGACGGCCGCTGAATCGGGACACAGCTGAGCATTCTGTGAAAGGACGACTGTACTCCTAATTGCCTGTCAAACTCTGATAGTTGCTACAACAGCAAACTACTCCCCCGCCTCTCTCATCTAGTCGCAGCCATTTATCGCCGTTTCTCTGCGGCCACCCTCTCCACAGTGAGGCAGATGGGTATTTTCGCAGTGGTCGATGGCGCGTCTCCGGCAGGGATGTTGAGCTGCTTAGCGTCCTCACTGTGGCCAAAGCACACACACCTGCCGGTGTACTGCAATGGCGGTAAATCACATTCATCGGACACCCATGTAGTGAACGATGGGGAGAGTCCAAAGGAAGGAGTGGTCAGCACAGAGAACAGTATTTGTTTCATACTGTGCACACATGCTTTGCTCTTTATTCATCTCCACATGTTCCACACATCTTCACAGAACTAAACCTACTACTGACGTCACCACAGGTCCACTAGCAAACCCCCATGGAGTTGCGCTGTAATTCATTCGGCCTCCTGCTGCCGACCCATCTCCTCACATTAAATGTCTGCTATAGCCTGCTGCTCGAGGAGCCACCGGCTGGCAGCCGAGCCCAGCGCGCACAGGGCCCCCAGTGTTTATCGTAGTTTGCAGCACGAACGTGGCCAAATCCCCTCGACCCCCTTCCATGAAAGTCAAAAACCCAATTCTGCATTCTGGAGGAGCACGCTCATCCCTCTAAGACGGGCGATAAATCACGGGCAGCGAGGCATGCAGTCCGCCAAAGGACTGCAGTGCTGCACTTCAACCCAGTCGCAGAGTGCTGCTGCAGCAGCAGCAGCCGGCCCCCTCCCTCTCCGCCCTCGCGTTGATTGCGGAGAAACTTCCAGGCAACCCCCTTGATCATCATCTTCTGCAATTGGCCAAACATCCCTCCACCCCCGCTTCTCCTCCTCCTCCTCCTCCTCGTTCAGTCTCCCCCTTCCATCCTTTCCACCTCTGAAGCCCTGTACTCCCCTCCATTACACTAATAAGGCTAATCACCCCTCCGGCTGGCGCGGCCATGAGCCCCGGAGAACATGTCAGCAAGGGGAGATCAATGGACGGCATCAAAGGGCTGGAGCGGCACACAAACCAGCCCGGCACAGGGCCCGGGAGATAAGGCTGCTGCTAACCCTACATTTTTCATGAGATTATCCACCACTGTTCTGTTCTCGCCTGCGGTTTGAGGGCAGGGTGCTTTTAATGAGCCGGGCAGCACCAGGCTGACGCCGATGGCAACAACCAAAACAGCTTGCGACCACATGCGTGCGGGGCACGATAACGCACACGTGCAGTTAGATGTGGGCACGCACATGGAAGCCGCGTGACCAACAGCGCATGCATGGTTGATGCTGCATGCCTGAGCACACAAACCCACCAACACCCACACGGGGAACGGCCGTGTAGTTATTTCTACAGATCCATTAGAGGTTCATCCATAATAGATTAGTTGCTAATTAGGGGGTAGTTTGCTGGTGCTAAAGAAGCGTTGAGGGCAAAGCTTTGCCAGCCAGCTCAGCGTCCCACTTCCCAGCTCCGTCTTCCTCGCTCGGTTCTTCCCGAAGGCCAAGGGGTCTTTTTTCCGGGATCCGAGGTTGTGCTAACGGAGAGCAGAGGGGCCCCCCCGAAGAAGGAGACTGCGAGGTAGAGTGGAGGCTGTTTCCCTCCAGTTAGGGTGTAGGAATGAGGGGATGAAAGAAACACTTGAGCTCTCACCGAGCAAAGTCTCGAAGAGGAGCGGGGGATGAATATGTATGGGGAGATTTGCAAAGGAGGTGACCTTTAAGTGCGACCAAGGTGTCAACTGGCGGAGGCTGGGCTGAAATGGGCCGGGGATCTGAGGTCGGCGCGTTCCACATGACATTTCTCTTTTCCCGTGGACAAAACAACAGCTCCGCGACACACAACAGAAAGAGCTATCCGTGGCGTACGGAGAGCTTTCAAAGAGAACAAGTGTTCTATTCAGATTCTCTGTCGCAGATGTGACGCTCATGGTAAAACTCAGATGCCACATTGTTCGACAGACTTCACCGTGTAACGGAAAAATTCTCGAGGCAGTCATTCAGAGTACTGAATATGCCGCTTCTGTCTCGCGCAGTCAGTTACACCTGTCTGCCAAAGAACAGGGAGGACAATGGAGATAAAAGCTGAGAAAAATTACAATTCTCCTCTGCAACACAATGGTCTGGCTCACCGCGGATGTATTGACTCACTCAAAACAACATTTATCAGAACTCGGCGAGACTCAGACTTGGACAGGGGGAAGCAATAACACCGTGGGATCCTCTTCCTAATAAAATAGACTCACGGAGACTCAGAAAGCTGCATGTGATGAATTTTTAATAATGCAACAGATTTGCCTATACCTATCCTCTTTCAGGGAATAGAGACAAAAAAATAAAACTTGGATAGAGACAAAACTGTTTATACAAAAAAACAATTACCTTAAGGTTCAGTTTGTCTGTTTGTTTGTTAGCAGGATTACTCAAAAGGTTAAACACAGATCCGCATGAATATTTATCAAACGTGGGTCACGACCATGCAGTTAATTACATTTTGGGAGGGATCCAGATCAGGACCCAGGAATTACTGGGCCCCTGAGGTCTGTGCTCTCTGGAAAAAACATTTTATTTCAAACATCCTTCATTAACTCTTTACCAAGCTCCTTGTGGTACCCCCCCCCCCCCCACCACCGAGATATGACACGGCCACTAATGAGCAGCATTACATTTAGTGCATTTATGAAAATATGAAATAGTTTTTTTCTGGCATATGGAATGGTGTAGCAGATATACAAGCATCTTAAAAAGTAAAACAAGCACAGTATATATATATATATATATATATATATATATATATATATATATATATATATATATATATATATATATACTGCACAAGAAAACATATAACATATAACATATCTGGCGGTAACATAAACCGCCAGATGCAGCAAACTTTTCTTCTCTGCAATGTTTTATTCTCATTACTTAACAATCCTTAAGGGAGAAAAGCTTTTACACAACTGTGGGAAAATATCTTCTCCCACTCGCGTTCTTTTTTTTTTCCAGTCATTTGAATTTCCACTTCTCTTATGCCAACAATTATTGTGCGTATTCTAATTGAAACCCCTCGCCTACACTATATAACAAAACACGCATCTATATTTGTTCAAAGTCTGCGTTTTAATAAAAGGTGAGCATTATTTTGTTGTGGGGTTTTTTTTTTTACAAGAGAATCACTGTCAACACAACGACAGTCTAATAGCCGCTGGGCGACTTTGACACAAGATCTGTATAAAAGCACACAGGATATATTCAGTGGAGCCTCAATGGATTCTCTTGCAATAGGCACAATAGCCTCCTCTAAACTGTTTGTACAGAGAAAACTGATCTGACAAAGTGAGACATGACAACGAATCCTTTCTATAGAGCTGCAACAGTATGGATTAGTGATCGACTACTAAATTAATCGCCAACTATTTAATAATCGATTAAATGGGTTTAGGTAGTTTTTGTGAGAGAGAAAAGAAAATTGAAAAATTCTCTGATTTCAGCTTATTAAATGTGAATATGTTGTGGTTTCTTTGCTCCTCAGTGACAGCAAACTAAATATCTTTGGTGTGTGGACTAGAGCTGCAACAGTTAATCGATTAGTAATCGATTTGCTAATTAATCGCCAACTATTTTCATTACGCAGCCCCTCTTCTCACCCTCTGTCTAAAACGCCTGGATTTCTTGTAGCCCCTCCCCCTCCTCCCGATTAAACCCCAGTCTGCTCTGATTGGCCAGCTGGCCCAGTCTGATGTGATTGGTCAACTCTACACAACGTGTAGGAAATGTCACGGTCCTTCACCAGAAAAGAGGAGATTGTCAGATTGCGGTCAGTGTTACACACACCATAGGAGACAAATCTGGACCAGTTGTTCAGAGCCAGGTTGGAGGGTTTAGCCAGAAAAAAAAAAGTTTTTCAATCAGCGGGGAGTGTTGTTTCTAATTCTATTTGGATGAAAACTGAAGTATCACTTTTGTTCAGTCAGTGGCAGATTTCTCAGCCTGTTTATGGACAATGTGTTGTCACTGTATTTGTGTTGCCCCAGGCTTTTTTAATCTAAATTACACTTTCGCTTGATTAAATTAAAGGGCGAACAAAAAGAAAATGCATCGTTTGCCATGTTGGTGTAACATTTCAGCCCAGAAAACAGTATAACTCATCATAGTAGAGGAATAGAAATGCAAAGAGAACATTGCAGTTTTATGGTAAGAGGGACAACTAGAGGATGAATCAAACCGTGTCCCAAGACTTTTAACACACTCAGCAACATTAACGTTGCGGGTCATTACTCAAATGTCACAACGGCAATAAAACGGCAATAAGCTGAACTGCCGGCGAGAGGGGAACAGTTAGGATTTCAAATGAGAACGTCTTCCGCAACAATATCACAGAGAGAACATGCGGCAACGTTGGACTCAACTGTATCAATAACAGCGAAGACAATGTCGTATGCTCTAGATGTGACAAAATACTTTGTGGCCCTATTCTGACTTCCTTTCACACACTCTCTGTCTCTCTCTCTCTCTCTGACACACACACGCACACGCACGCACGCACACACACACACACACACACACACACACACACACACACACACACACACACACACACACACACACACACACACACACACACACACACACACACACACACACACACACACACACACACACACACACACACACACACACACACACACACACACACACACACACACACGGAGGCTGCACTGTGCTCTGGTTCTTCATTATCACTGCGGTGCCTTAAAAGGCATCGCCCGCTCCGCGGTGTCTCTGCTATTCAACCCTGCACGTATCTCTGATTTACAGCAACTCGCTCCGTGTGGAAATTGAGCCCGTCAGATCAGGAGGGGCCTCTCCTCCCTCCTCCTCCAAAGGATCTGAAACGGTGCCCTGCAGAAATCAAGACAAAAAAAACAGCTCTGACCACCGGTCACGACGGCGAGAGCCGCGTGCATTCTGCCACGCAAACAAAAGCGCGACCTCAAAGTTGTCCCATCGAGGGAGCCACGCCGCTCGCTCTTTGAGGTAATTGAAAAACACATTTCTCGCGGTGAGGATAGAATCCCGGCTCAATTTCTGTGACTTAAGTTGACTGTGAATATATTAGTTGCTCATGACCTACTTACTGTACTCTCTCTCTCTCTCTCTCTCTCTCACACACTTCTAACTGCCACTACAGTAAGGCGTGGTAACTGTGTGTGTGTGTGTGTGTGTGTGTGTGTGTGTGTGTGCGTGCGCGCGCGCTCCACCTGCAGAGTGATGTTTCCCCATCGGTACAAAGCGAGAACAAGTACATGCATGCCGCCCCTGTTTGTCTGCGCTCCCTGGGAGGTGTGTAGCAGCTGAAAGACCTCGCCTGGGACTAATACACTGACGGTATATTCATACACCCACACACAGCACACACACACACACACGACATAAGGGTGCACAATCAGCGCCGAATGTCTGGCATCAAAAGTTTCCCTCGCTTGCCTGTCACCCACATTTTCCTTCACCCACTAACAAACGTCATGAGGAATTCAAGGCGTTGCTTCTAAGTGGCAAAGAATAGAATAGAAAAAAAGACAATGAGAAAATGTCTGTTCCTCTTCCGAGAAGAACAGTAGTACACTCTAACGAAGAGCCGTGTATATATATATACACACTATATATATATATCTATATATATATAGATATATATATTGTGTATAATATAAACCAACATTTAACAGAGGCAGCTCTTTTAAAAAAATGATTCAATCCGCCGGCAAAATCCCGTCTCCGCTCAACTGACAGAAACTTATATCAAGGGGGCAATTAACGCACAATAGGGTTAATGAGCACATTGTGTGCGCGAGGCAGCGGGTGACACCGACAGTCCTCCCTAATTTAATACTTGCCACCCGAGTACTTTGGGGGTATTTGACGAGTAAAAAGTCGAGTGGGAGCTCGTGCGCGTGAACGTACATCCTGCGCGGCATAAGGGTGCACACCCCCCCCCCCCACACACCTCCCCCACCCCTCCTCTCTAAGCAGCGGTCCGCGACATTATCCATCTAGTACGACTCTCCCCACAGGAGAGCCCTATCGGCTGCCCGACTCCACGGGGACTCCATTACTTTTTGGCTGAATGTCTCCTGCAAATGGAGAAATGACAAGAACAAAATGTGTGGTGTCTTTTTGTCCCAGGCAAAATGAAGGAAGAAGAAGGAGACGGAAGAGAAGAAGAAGAAGAAGAAGAAGAAGAAGAAGAGAATGCTGCCGTCACGGCTGACTGCTGTCTACTGACACAGCACATCCCACACCCCCCTCGTAACTAACAGGCGATGGACCCTGCAAATTCAGAAAATCTGCCACCGACCACTTACGGCAGGTTCCTGTGCAGCTTTTATTGTTTTGGCAGCATCACCAGAGGGAACGACAACGTCTGCATAAAAAGGTTAAGGTCAACTGACATCCGGCCTGTACCCCTCCTGCCTGATGAGGCCCAGAGCAACCTCCAAACTCAAACCCCTCACATCAGTGGAATAATGATGTCTCCTGGCGGCGGCGGTTTGATGGAAACAGATACGAGGTATGGCGGGCTGAGGCCAGACCAGACCAGAGCGGAGGATGTCAGGGCGGGCCACGGAGAAATCACCGCCGTCCGACCCCCCCGGAGACAGGAAAAACGTAAATGTGCAAAAAAGAGTCAGCTGAACCCGAGGTGGGACTGTGATAGGATGAGACACATCGGTCGAGCCAAGATGCATCAAAGTCTACAAAGAGGGGCTGACAACTACAAATGCAAAATGCACAACTACAAATCCACAGGATACATAAAAACGAATGTTCAAGTATTTGAAAGGACACTGTGGCATCTTGCATGTGAATCCAAACAACGGATAGCCTCAACGAGGAGCAATTTACTTAATAATATCATTGATTAAAGGATTGATATTTTAACCCTTATCCGTCCGCATGTCACAGTGGTACGTGGACTACGGCTCTGCAGATACAGTAGTGACAGTGGCAGGTACAGAGAGTGTGTCGCTATGGCGACGTTTATCACTGACCGCTGGAAAATGATTGACCAGATGAGAGAGATTGAGACGGATCGTTAGTTATTCTAAAAAATCTTTGGATTTCACGTCCGTTAAGGCATCAGTATGGAAACAGATTTTTTTTTTCTCCATACTCTCGTTTCTTTTTTTTTCCATACTCATCCAGACCCGGAAATTACTAAAATCAAACTCTTATAGTTTTCCATACTGCGTCGGACCCCTGCTCCATGCATGTCGGACATTCAGCATCTTAATGGGACATCAAAAAAGCTGCATATTATGATAATTTTGTTTAGTCTGTTTATCTATTTCGAAAATATGACTTGATCCCTCTTGTCTCGGCAGCCGAGGATGACTGCGGGCCCACAGGAGGAGCTCCTGTCGCCTGACTGCTGCCGTCTCTACTGTGAACATGATGAAACCATGACGGCAGAGGCCAACACCAGTCCGTTACAGTGAACCACAAAGGGAATCACATTAGCGAGAAATGAGTTATCTTGGTGGATTTTTTTCAAAGAGAGTGTGGCTCAAACAACAGCGTGAAGAAAACAGCGCTCGGTGCAGTACGAGGGTGAAACTGTTTACCGGCTGTTTAAAGCGTGATTCATTTCCTTTGGATTCATGTACGCGTTTGAGACATGCATATGAAAAAACACAAATGCATGGGAGATTATCTCTGCAGTCGCCCACCCCCAGATTCCCCTGCTCCCTCACACACACACACACACACACAGATAGAGAGAGACACAACTTAAAGTAGGTCAGATTTCTTTTCTTCTTCTTCCGGAGAACACGAAAGTGGTCAACTTGCACCAGCGCACGTCGTGAGATATTTGGCAGGCGGACAACTTGAGGAACATTGACCATCCCTCTCGTGTCACTTCCAAAGTAATCCTCGGTCGGTTTACATCTCGGAGCCGGGCTTATGTGTTTCGGTGCGACTCGAGGCTCCAGAGGCACAGAGGGAGAGAGAGGATGATGGCGTTTTTCAATAACACAGAGATTCAGAGTCCTCGACAGAGAAGAAGCCCCGCGGCTGAGAGGGAGCAGTCCTCACCGCACCCGGGGGACCGGGTCCTTATTGGCTCGCGTGTGTCAATGGAGCCCCGGATCGGCTTCTCACGACAGTCCATCTCTAACCGGGTTAATACTGCCCTGAGTGATGCCAGCAATTAAAGCCATATCTAACATTTATTACCACGCGCTGGTCACCTCTACCCGGGCCTCCCAGAGTAGCGTCTGTGATTCAACCCCCCCCCCGCCGACGCAGATGCGGCTGCTACAGAATGACTGTTATCTGTCTGGATAACTAGCACATTAAGGGCAGGAAGGTCAGTGGCATCCACAGGAGCCTCATCCGCACCGTGGCCTGGAGGAAGGGGGCCGCAACCGAGCTGCACGGACCTGATCATCTTGTGCTGAGGCTCATTTCAACTAATGCGAGGTCACTAGGTTGATATGGAATGGGCCGAAGGGGTTGAGAGCAGGAAATACAGTGAGTCGCTCACTTAAAACACACTGGTGTTAAGTTTGACTGCTGCAAATAAGAATGATTTACAGGAAATATATTTTCATTCTAAAGATATTTAAAAAACACTTCACAAACCCCAAGGACACCAACCGCCAATACCAAAAGAAATTATATTTACAATGATGAAGCAGAAAGAAAAGAAACGCGTGCTCACATTTTACACGCAAATGTTTAATTTGAGTTGGTTTAACATTTTATCGATTATCAGAACTGCAGTCATTCAACTCTCTGTCAATCAACTAATCCATGGTTTCTCTTAGGTTTGAAAAATCTCCCTACTCCTTTTTGGTTCACGACCTGGAGTAATGAGTAAACATTAAATATGGATTTGTTTAAATACAGGGAGACTTCAGCCATAATAACCTAGAGCAGCAAATTGAGTTATTATTGAGTACTAATAGAGTTTTTGCAGATCATATGATTTTCCTAACAGTCCACCGTCCAGGGGTTGGGACACGTCACCATGGAGTGACCACGGTGCTGGAGTTACATCTCAGGGACGGCGGTGTGGTTACTTTCCAAAGCAAACTATATCACAAAAAGCCGGCATGAGGTACCTTGGAGAAAAATACGAGACTGTGATGGATGATACGACTCAAGCAACTTTCAACAGTCAACTCTCCAGCAGTTATATGGAAGGGTAGGAAAGGATACCTTTAAGAGGTCTAGTCCTCAAAATGGTCCACCGCCGTGTCTGAGATTTGCAGTATCATGATAAATAATGGATTTAATCCAAGGCCACGCAACAGTTCTTCTGCACAGGCGAGCACCTACACGCCAGCGCCATCCTCGTCGGTACCAGAGAACAGTTCACCATCGCTGATACTCCGGGGGTGAGCGAGTGGAAGTCGGTGAATGGACGAGCGAGTGCGAGCACTGTAGCGTTGGACAAAAGAGGAGGAATGACAAGAGCAGGCAGCGAGAAAGGAGCGAGGCCGCTCACGGGGGGCAACAGCACGTACGCCTGCGGCTGAGAGCTTTGTCCGCCGAGAGAGATATTCATGTATAAGATAAAGGAAACATCTTTCTTTCATAGGAGAGCAGCAGGAGGGGCCAGTGTTGGAAACCAGACCGGCCGCCGCCCCCCCCCCACTGCATACTCATTCAGTCTGATTGATGGATCCCGATTCTGTGTCTGTTGATGCGTTTGGGGACTCGCTCCACCGAGACGCGAGGTTGTGCATCTGGTTCATTCACCGGGGGCCACATCCACAATCTGCACTCGCGGCGGGTCGTGAGAGTCAATGTGTGTTTCCTGTGCGTGAAAAGCTTTTCTGCAACTCCAACAGCGATCGTTACTTAATGCTGATGTCATTACAGCCTGCAGTGATTCTTTACCTCAAGGAAAGAACTTATTAGGGCCATTACACTAAGTTTTGGCAATCGCAAGCGCATCAGAGGCTTTGCTCAATTTGAATGCCTCGCACAGATTAATCTTTTTTTTTGAAGTGGTTTGGATTATTGCTCATAATTTCCGTCTGCAAAGCACTCTGACATTTAATCAGAAATGTGATTTTAGAAAATGGTTTTCCAAATGATCCAAGGATTCTGATGCTTCCCCCTTTGACATGATACCAACAATCCCAAATGAATCTGAGTCAAACAGGATCCATTTGAAACATCGCTGGTTTAATTACTCCATCAAACCAGCCTCCGACATGTCGTTGTGAATATTTGAAGCACTCCGGCGGTAATCGCCTGGTACATTTCGCCATGTTGCTACACTCGTATTGTCTTTCTCAATAATGAGAATGGGAACAGTTAGACACAGACGACCGACCTAGAATAATAAAAACCATTTGCACAAACAAAAATGTGTGCGATGTCGTTTTTTATTTTTTATTCCGGGGCCCCATAACTGCCTCGGTGACGCCAACCACCGACTTTAAAAAACAAACAGCACTTGGGAGGAAGAAAAAAAGAAAAGAAAGGGAAGCTGAAAAGCAGCTCGTGCACTTTTGTCCAAACTTTAAAGCCAATTAGCAGGATGAGACGTCTCATCCGGGGGAGGACGCAGGGTCAGGGCGACTCCCGCAGACGGGTTTGGCGTGCACGTCGGTTGTCCTGCGAGGAAAATGAAAAGTCCTCGTCGGCTTGCCTCGTGGCTGCACCAGCGGCGGCGAACACAGAGCGGCGGGCACAAAGCTCCCGCTCCTCTTTCGGTTTCGCCCCAGCTGTGTTATCGTGAGTGCGTCCAATTAGTGTCGAAGGAGTAGCTGGATCACAGATGGGCTCGACATTTGCACACCGTTACTTGCAACCTGTCGCGTTCCGCCCTCTCCCTCAGAGTCCTCTTTATTCCTTTTCTTCTCCCGCGTGCCGGAACGTGATGCGCAAGTGACCCCGGTGGCACAAACCAAAGAGCCTTCTGGGCACGGACCCAGCTCTCTCTCTCTCTCTCTCTCTCTCCTTCCTCTGTTGCATCTACAGGTTTGTTCCTGCCTCCTTGAAGCGGAGCCAAGGGTTTGTGCTTGAACGTCGCGCGAGCATGTCGCGGCATTTGAAATGCGAGCGCCGGCCCTTTGTGCCCGGCGACACGTGGCACATGATCAACCTGCTCAGGGGAACTCGCGGGCCCGCCAGGCTTCAGAGCAGGAACCTGGGCATGGCACACGGCGTCTGGGATGGAGCGCCGATGGATGTGCTGTTGTGTTCGACGGCGCCCTGTTACTCTGCCACAAAGCATCGGCGCGTTCCAAAAACAGAAGGAAAATAAATGCCACGCGCGCAAGTCAGGGTCTCTTAGCGAGGTGGCAGGGCGGCGGCAGGGGTACAGGTTGTTCATTAAAACCCAGCGCCGCTTCTCCATCTGAAACGGCACAGAGTGTACGAAAGAGAAGCAGATATGAAGAGAAAAAAGGGGGAACAGGATATATATATATATAGAGGGAGTGCAGCGGGAAAGGGGGAGAGGATATCACTAAAGGACACAGGAGTGAGTGACAAAACCTTATTGGATTTATTTGTCTTGCTCTGCTCCTCAGATGAATCTCATTTATTGTGGCTGACAGCCAGGGGAAGTGCACATCAAAGAGAAGGCCAGCACAGACACAAATGTCTTTTTTCTTTCCTCATAATGAACGAGGAGCAGGTCCCTCTCGATCCTCCAGCCATGAAACGCAAACACCGAAATCGAGACGCAGCGCATAAATTGGGTTTGCGTATTACCTACTCAACAGAGACACATGAAAAGAATACACAAAAAATACTACAAGTAAGTATTGTGTCCTCTGAAGTGTCTAACTAGAATCACTAGCTCACTGTCAGCCCATGTACTCAAATACAGTACTTCAGTAAAATGTTGAGGAACTTGTACTTTAATTGAGTATTTCTATATTGTGGTAATTTATCCTTAAAACCCCCGGTGTGTAATTTTTGTAACTTTCTGGTGGAAAAGTTGCAAACCCACAACCAACTGAGCTACCGACAGGGGACACTTTACGGGGGCGCACCGCTGATTCCATTTCCTGCAGTGCTGAAAATTTGACGCGAGTCCTCTATATTCTGGACCGTATATGGAGTTAAACATAGTTCTGGAACTATATTTAATTGGTTCATTGTTGTGTGCAGTCAGGGTCACAATTCAGAAATCTTTGAGTTGTTAACAGCTTCACCAAATAGAAAAAAAAGAGCAATCTGTAAAGGATCTGAACACTTCTTCCACCGCTGCTCGCGGTCGTGTGACCCAAGCCGAGTCTGTTCAGACTCCTCTGACAGATGAAGTGAAGACTTCTCACTCCGCCGGCACAGAGGATCTTGATCAAGATCGTCACCGATTAAGTATCCGCCCAAGTATGAAATACAATAGATTAAACACAATTTCTCCTTCTGTTCCCGAGTTCTCACGTTGAATAATATTGTGTCAGAATATAATGTCACCGAGAACGTTGACCTTTTGGATATTAAATGTCATCCCGCGATCAGTTTACCCAGTTAGACATTTGTGTAAAAGTTTGTCATGATTGGATTCTGGAGCTATGTCAAAAAAAAGTGTGACGTGACTGTAACCTTGACTTTGACTTTGGATCTTTGACCGTCGAAACATAAACCGTCCCAGTCTTGAGCGAAAGCAAAGTTTGTGCCGAATCCGAAGAAATTCCCCCCAGACGTTCCTCCGATGTCATGATTAATTACGGAAATAAGATGGACTGGCAGACATAAGGACAAACATAAGGCCTCCGTCCGCAGCTGCTGCCGGCACACAAAAAAGGCACAAAAGACGGCAGATAGTGAGACGGTAGTTAGGAGATACGATCCCTAAACAGCTGGCGGTGGCTTTCGCCTTTTTCCGCGGTTGTTTTTCTGCTCTGCCTCTGTGGCAGCTGAAGGAGATCGTCCTTGAGGAACGCGACGTAAATCAACAGCCGGCGACGGCGGCGAGCAGCCGGCCCCCCCGGGGGTCTGCCAGAGAAAGCATAAACTTAATTAAGTCCCATCTTACAAGGTGTGCGTGCACTTGGAAGGCTGTAATGAAAGCCCAAACGCCGGCCGCAAATTGGTGCAACGAACAGCGGGGGGAAAACGATGCCTGTCAAGGTTCACGCACAGCCCCGGGGGGGGGCTGTGCGTGAACCTCCAACGATGACTGGTGCTGCGAACACAGCGATTAGGAGATTGGAGAATTACAATAACCATATCGTCGCCACGGCCTTGTGCCAACCAGAGGGACCTTTTCTGGTACTGATGCGACAATGTGGAAAAATGTCCGGTCTCGTTGTCCACGGGCCCTGTCACGATTGCGCTACCTTTTTGTTGCGCGATATATTGTCCCAGGAGTTATTGCGATAAACAATATTAACGTTTAAGATCTTCTTTTTTTTTTATGCTGAATCACGCGAGCTTGCAGTAAAGGCCTATTGCTCCTAAGTCCTATACACCAAATGTGTTGCTGCTGAGAGAAATGTTGCCCAAAGTTTAGAGTCAGACAAAAACAAGCAATTTGAAGACGTGGTGCCTTCGGAAAAATACTAAGAAATCTAGAGCTGCAACAGTTAATCGATTAGTTATCGATTACTAAATTAATCTCCCAAGTATTTTGATAATCGATTAATCAAGTCGTTTTTTATGAAAGAAAAAAGTTCTCTGATTTCAGCTTCTTCAATGTGAATATGTTTATTTGCTCCTCTATGACAGTAAAATTTATGTCTTTGGTGTGTGGACAAAACAACTAATGATTAATGAAATAATCGACAGATTAATCGATTGTGAAATTAATCCTCAGTTGCCGCCCTCAGGAAATCCCTCTTTTCTGACATGGTAAAGACAAAATCAGTAATTCATTAATCATGCGACGAGGACAGGCGAGAGGACAGAAGCTTCGATGCTTGCCGGACCGCTGTAGACATTCATTCCCACGTCAGCAGACGCGCATGTAGACACAACGGCTGTCATTGGCGATCAGAGAAAATGATTGAGTTCGTGTTCCTGCGTCGTCAATAACGTCATTATCGTGACAGGCCTGGGAAATAACCAGTGTCAAGGTAAGTGGCTCACTCTCACCTCCTGGGTGTCGAGTGGACGTCTGCTGGCGACGGACCACACAATGTGAGTGGATCAGTCTATTTGCAACCCGGTAAACGTCGCGCGCATCCTTTGCTTGTCATCAAGCCGAGTGCCACAAGCGAGCTGCTGCCGATGATTCGAACACGAGCTCGAGTTATGTTTTATCTCAGCGGGAATTCAAACGCTGGACGAGAGCCGAAGTGGACCATCCCGCAAACGGGCATTTACGCAAACGCAGGAATATAGGAACAAAGTTAGAGTCGGACCCAGACATTCAGTCCGGTAAAAGACTGAATTCGCGGACGTGTGGTTGGGCGACAGATTCACAAGGACACCATCACTGAACAGACTGGTTTATTATTCATGGTTTCAGTAAGTCAAACTTTGGTCTTGCTCAATCTTGCAATCATCACGAATATACCACTCTGTATTGAAAACGACCAAAACAATGAAAAAAGAGAGCAGCTCAGATCCAATCATTCCAAAATCTCCTGAGAGCTGAGAGAGTGGAGTGGACTTTCACGAGTCCACTTGATCTCATCAAAGTCTCTCCTTCCGAATAAGACCTGTTGAGAACGCGCATCACGTGCCTCCGCACCGAGCTCCACAGTCCCCTACGCGAGGTCGACTCCGCGGGGCGCGAGCGAAACCTCCGCACGAACCTTTTTTAGTAACTTCCTGCAATCAGAGCCTTCGCCGACTCGCAACCTAAATCAGCCATTAAATCCTGCCGCTCACACGACTCGCCGCTCTTCAGGTAAAGTTCAAGGTGCTTGTACGAATTTATTTATTTGGGCAGAGAAACACTGGTGGTGATGATCCAATGTCTCTGCTCACCGTCAGTCTTGCAGTGAGGCCGGCACTGGCATGATATTCAATCAATAACTGTTTGTTGGGCCCAGGACACTCGCCTGTGTGCTTATTACTCAAATATGAAAAAAAAGCATAGGGGATACGTAGACCTAAGTTGAGAGAATTTTCGAGCTTCGGTAAATGATACCGTTGAAAATCCACTGACATCTCTGACCAGAGCGAAGAGGTCGAGACGTTGCCCGTCCACAAAGGCCACGGATCACGTAACAAGCTTTCAAATATTATTTTGTCTCGAGGCGTCTTAGGTCTATTATTATTATTATTAATAATAACAGCAACAGAGAAGATGGTGAGGACTTAACTTAACCTCCAGCTCTGCAGTTTTCTGCAGCCGCTCCCCCACCTCCCACAATTTGGTAAAAACAAAATGTAACTAGATGTGTGTCAGAAAGTTCTTCATCAACAGTTTTACAATCAGCCAGATGCACGATCAGGACACGCGGCGGCAGAGCCGTTCTGTCGTACTCTATCTTTCAAAGATTTTTGATATTTATCTAATCAAACACCTTTACACCTCTGCAGAGGAGGTTATGTTTGCACACGTTAAAGTGACGGACAAAGGTAATTCATCACTTTCCTTCACACTTTTTTCAACATTCTCATCAGTTTCTCAGTGAATAACGTACCATCGGACATATTGAGGGTGTTGAGATCTACGGGTTTGTACAGTATGGTGCAGATTATCCGACTACTTCCCTTTTTTGTTTTATTTTCCTATTATCACACCTAGACAGGCGAGTAGGATTAATTGTCCTTGGCGGAGGTTTGCGTTCTACGCTGAGAGCCATAAATATATTTTTAAATGTGTGAAAGACTATGCACGGCAACGGATATTACTCACATCGTTTCACGCAAGCTTTTCGGATGGAGTTCTTCTCAGATTTTTTCTCATTAATGCATATTGATATGCTCATGGTTATATAACAAAAAAATTGTTTCATAACAAGTGAAGATACTTCATAAGTCATATATAACTGCTTTACATTAGCATCTTCAACAGTTGAACCTGCACAATACTCCACATTTAATTAATTCCATTACTTACACATAACTGTTTCAGGTGTCATCTTATAATTGGCAAGTGGTTGTTCACAGATGCAATTATAATCGGGAGAAGTATATTAAGAAATTTGTGTGTGCGTGCGTGCATGTGCGTGCGCGCACGCCTCAACAAGTTACCTCTGATTTACACGTGCACCCTTAAAGTCTGCCTGTCTCTAATAAACGTCGGATGCTTAAAGTATGCCCGTGTGTGATAAGGCTGCGGTTGCCATGGTAACAGCACACTTCCTCCGAAGGAAGGGGCACACTCCTGTGCGTGAGAGTAAACCTCCCTATGGCAGAAGAAGTGTAAAGCCAACGCAGAGGGTTTTTAATAATGCCGACGTGTCGATTTAAAGTGTAATGTGAGTCGCCCCCCAAAAAAAAGCGGCACATGGACCCGAACTGTGAGTGGAATATTCATTTTAAACGTGAGGATTTTTAGAAAATGGAAAGAGAAATCGGCCCGTTGGGTCTCGTGTATTTAGAATCGATGGGAATCTTCGGCGCAAAAGTTCTGAGTCGTTACCTCTGATGTAACAAGCGTATTATTAAATGTAATGCACTGTAAAAAAAAAAAATTAAAACAAATCAAGCCTGAGAAGATTTTGTGACTGCACAGTGGTTAAGCAACAGACGCAGAGGACTTGCAGATAACGAACCGGTCTTTAAGACCCTCTGTCTTTTATTAAAGTTTGATTGAACGGCTGCTAATCTAAACACGTGAAGTATTATTTGTGTCTTATTATAAACACTGAGTGGTCTCAGGCCAGTTACCATTAGCAAAATACGGTCTTACACTGCGCTCTGTTTCATTAACGTTGCCCCGAAAGTGTTTTAGTTTCTCCCCCCATTAAAACTGCATTCATCCGTGCCCAGAGTTAGTCAATAAATATTTATACTTCACAACCTGGCTATTGGTATCCTAATTAGTGCGTAGGAAGAAAAATGACAGAGTGAGACACTAAAATAACTTGGAAAGGCCCTCTTACCCCCCCCCAAAAAAAATTTAATGACATGAGTATGGGCGGAAATCCACAGGCACATTTATTATTTAGTGGAGTGGGTATTGTTTCTATAATAGATTATGATGCCATGGTTTCGGGAAGGATTAAGAGGTAACCAAGGAGACAGACCCAGGGAAGGCGAAGCGGTAACCGCGGCGCAGACGAAGACGAACGTGCCAGTGAGCCCGACTATTGTTTGCCGTGAGACCGGATGAGATAAGGCGGCGGTGCGGGGGCTCCGAGCGAAGGGCCGGGAAGAAAAAAGGGAATGCAGGGAAAAGGCGTTCTGAAACAGAGCAGAGCCACCTGTCCTTCCTCCTCGTCACATGGATAGAAGTCTAATGAGCTAGATAACTCACTGACAGAGTCGTTTGCCGGCCCTAATGAAACCAAAGAGCCGGAGCTCTTCAGCACCCGGGCAACACGGGCAGCCGCTTATTAGCAGCTCGTCCTATAAGAGCCCAATCAATTAAAAAACGAGATGAGGGGGGAAAACTGGATTCGTGCCTAATCACGTGGGCAGGTGATGATAAACAGACATTTAATGCCCTCGTATGATGAGCTGGTGGCGGAGGGCAAGAGACGCCGCCTGGTGTCGGCAGGTTCCCATCAAGGCTGATTAGATTGAATTGAAGGCAGCGGACTCTGGAAAAGGGCCGTCGACACGTAGCTGAATGGCTTCAACCGAGCACTTAGTCGGACCCGCTGGCTGAGAGAATGATCGGCGATGGAGATGGTTTGCTTTACTTGACATCTTAGCGGAGCAAGCGGAGCTTTATTAGAAATAAGAATACCAATCTCAAAGTGATTGGGGGGCGACAGGACTGATAATTGAAGTGTGCGTCCTTTGCACCTCACACTTATTAATAAGTGATGGGGAAAAAAATCAACAGCGTGTTTATAGAGGTAGAATCAAGAATGAATATAATTTAGTTTTAGAAGAAACACGGTCCTCAGCTCACCGGTATTTTTTATATACTGCAGTGAAGTCGAGTCAAATCAAATAGTTATAAATAAATAAATGTAAAGAAATGTATATTAAACAGCACATTTAAAAAAAACAACCATAGTTGCTGGAGGTTCGTGTTTAAAGGAAGTTAAGTCCTCACCATCTTCTCTGTTGCTGTAATTACTATTGTTATTATTATTATTAATAATAATAATTATTATTATTATTATTCAACACATCGCTGCTGAACTGGCTAAAAGCTTAAGAATAGATGAGTATGAGAGTGAACGACAAATGAAAATGAATATTAACAGTCAAGGTGTCAAGCTGCAGCAGAATTGTATTCCGACGAGAAGGGATGGGTCTTAAAACGTTTCTCGTGTCCGATCAGGTCTTCTGTGAACAGGTTCCAGAGATTAGGAGGAGCCGATGTTTTGTGTTTTCAGAACATCTTACGGTTTCTGGCGGTCGACCTCAGCGGAATAAGATGATGAGAGAGTTCTGACAGCTTCGAAAAATCACGCAATGAAATCGTGAAACTAGAATGGCGCGTCCAAACAATCCTGCACATGATAGAAAATACCTCCGAAAAAGGGAAGCGGTCTAATAACCTAACGTAATCCCGCTAAAGGACAAACAACATGTGATCAACACTCTCTTTCTTTAGAAGACACGCGGACGCCACCGCCCCTTCGCCCACGTACAGTCAATTACAGTACAGCCGTCTCGCCGAGAGCCGACAGAAGCGCAAACTGGCTCGCGACTCGCGAGCGACAGTCGCAGAACTGCCTGAGTTGGTGCCGCGTCTGCAGTCGAAGGTAATTTTGCCACTCAAGTCTGTTTCTGCTTTGTCGCCCGGCACCCAAGTGGAGAGGAGACAGCCCAAAGAAGAACATGACAGCGGAACGCGTCCCGCCATAATTCGTATGGACGAGGAGTTTAACATGCCTGGGGGACGGCCGCTGTCGCCCGCGAGCCGTCATTCCGTGTGCCGCGGGTGTCAGCGCAGACGGCGACGGGGTTTTTTTTTCTCTTTTTTTCCCACCACACAGCGGTACACCTGATTCAGAGAGTTTGTGGCCATGAGTGCCCCCGAAAACCGTGGCCCTTTCAGAAGATTTTTAGCGCGGCCTGGAGCTTCAGCGTCTTTTCGGAGACTTTTTACAACATGTCCAACATTGAATGACCTTGGTGATCATTTTTATCCCGTTTTTTCAAGACGTGAAAGGCCACTGTTGTTGTTAGCGGATTTCTAGCCGTCCATCTTGGATACACTTTGACCAATCAGAGGCTTTGTTACAGATTTGTGCCAATCAGCCGTGTTGTCGACTGGTCAGAAAAAAACCAAAGATTTTACACTGAAAACAGGACCTCTCACTCCTCCAGATTACTCCTACTACTACTACTGACACGCCTCTGTGTCACTGCAGACAGGAACTGCTTTGCAGAATGGCAAAAGTGACTTTTGGGGTTTGTAGAAAAATGTACATAACTTTTGATTTGCATTAGTAAGAATGTTTTGGATTGTTTTATCTTATAGCCAAGGCTTTAAAGAACAGCTTTCAAGAGGGGAAATTTGTCATCATTGTGGTCTGGTGTGTCATTATGGTGGGCAATTATAATGATGTGTGTGTTTTATTTCGTCTTCATGGTCATATAAGTATTTATACATTCACGTGATATCACTGTAGCATACATGTTTTTGATGGCCTAGGTTTTCCTGAAAAGATAGATGTATATCACTTGACTGTACACCGCAGGGTTAACCAGAAGTTAAAACCCACTTTAATATCATCCTGAAAAAGAAAAAACTCTCTCAGCCTCAATGTGACAAAAACTGGCCGTCACCTCTGAATTCTGACGAAACGCTCCGGCTAAAAAATTCTGCCAAGCTAATGGGCCCGGTAGGGTTGTTTTTCCAGTACAATTATGGTAAGGAGGGAATTTTGGCGAAGCTACGGGGCTAACCTTTGGACGGCCCCTCCGAATAGTTCCTCAGACATGGTGTGCACTGCTCAGCCTCCTGGCACCTGCACTTCCACCGAGGGGGGAAACACAACAGTGTTGATAGCAAAGCTATAGTCACTGTGGCAACAGCAGGCCTCGGCTGAATTTGTGCTTTTTCGTGAGGCGATGTTTTTTAACCCAGAAAAAGAAAAAGAAAATCCATATAGGGCTCTTACTTTTACATCAGTGCAGACTCTTTCTCTCTCACACACACACTAACACACACACACACACACACACACACACACACACACACACACACACACACACACACACACACACACACACACACACACACACACACACACACACACACACACACACACACACACACACACACACACACACACACACACACACGCACGCACACACACACACAAGGAACCGTCAGCCTGACAATTCCTCGCTGACGAGAGTGTCCATGTGCCCCGAGGTCCCCATAGGAGGATTTCTTTTCCCCGCCTCTGGCCACCTCAACACAGATGAGAGGACCTTTCATTTTTTTTTCTCTCCCAACACAGCACCCGGCGGCTGCTGCTCTCCGCCGCGTAATGAGATTACGCCCGGCTCCTGGAACATCTACTCAGGAGGAGATGGGACCAATTAGTCCGCCGCCTGCCCCCCAAAGCAGAGACAATCACCACAGCTCTGATGTTATTACCTCCAAAAAAAAGTGTCCGCCTCCGAAAGGAACTACAAACACGCCTGAGGGGGGGACAAAAAAGGGGGCGAGAGCTTGTTTACACTGTGATTGGTCAAGGTTAACAGAGAGAGCCCTCTCTCAGGTGATGCCCGAGGCCCGACCTCCGTCACCGCGGAACTTTTACACTTTAAAGTATGAAGTATCGCAGCTATTGCGCTAAAGAAGGGGTTGTGAGGTAAATGTTCAGAAACGCGCGAGTCAGTGCTCCTCTGGGCTTTTGCCCGGGAAACCTCCGGGAGCCCGATGACAACTGGAGAGCCGGCGTGCTAATGCCGGGCGAAAGGTGTGGTACAACAGCATCTCCCCGCAGCCTCGCCCGTCCTGCGCACCCGCTCGCTCAGGCGGAGTGTTCCAGGTGTCACTGCGGAAAAGGTAAATTCAAATTCCGCCCGGAGCGATTTGAAAATGTGAGCATAATGTGCTCTGATGAGATGTTTATGAGGTAACGCTCTATGTGTAGAATTTAGAGTTGCATTTAAAGAGGCAGATCGTTCATATTTCAACACTTTGGTGTTTCTTTCCAATTATTACTCTCATATTTGAATGCTAAGAATAAAGCTGGTGTCAGGCTTCGTGTAGATCCAAGTGGGACGTCACCCATTGGTTGCTTTAAAGTCTTGAGTGGGCGACCACTTGAGTCGCCCTCTGCTGGTCATTGAAGAGAATACGGGCTTTTGGCACTTCCCAATTGGCTTCATTTTGCGGACCCGGTGACTACATGTCCATTTTTTATTTTTTTTTACATACTGTCTATGTGTAGCTCTCAACTTTTCCACGTCTCCGGGAGACACCGTGAAGTTGCCAGGCAACCAGTGGAAAAACTGCACGGAATTAGCGTGAAACTTTCCAATGGAAATGCAGCCTCGCGAGCTAGCAGGACCTCATCTGATTTGGATTTGCTGCCAAGGAAAAAAGCGAGAAAAAATGTGGACCCGGATAAAAATGTTGACAAAAGAAACGAGCCAAAGCCCAAGTCGTCTCGTCGCTAAACGTTTACCGTCGACTTCATTTAACCGCGAGCCCAGTGTTCCCCAGATGGTGGACAGGTAGTTTCAATGTTGTTGCTGAGGCATTTGCAAATATTTGATTGGATGTAATGATTATGGGCAGTACCGATGATTCATTCTCAAAAGGAACTGGCACTGAACTTTCCCTGAGCCGTTGATTGAGTTTGAAACGCCTCACGTGTCGGACACACGACACAAACCAGTATCACACAGTGAGGTGATCAAAATTGAAATTGAAATATAAAGGAAAAACACGACCGGTCTCAGAGCAGAATATGAGACACTGCGTGTTCGTACTGAAATCAGTACTGGGAGGAGAAGAGGCTCGATGGGTGCATCAACAGCATCTTTGACGAGCTCTCCTCTCCCGGGGATTTCATGTTTTTACACGCGGGCAAGAAGTCAATCGCTCGTGCACACGGCCGTTGAACAAATTGCTGTACAAATAGACGCTTTCATTGGTCTGGAGTAGCTTTTCCAATGCGCACGCCGACCCCACAAATAGTGCACCCTCACATCTCTCCGCTGCATAATTGGATTTTTCATGTCCAGACTGGCGCCTCATACATAAAGATTGCACAAACAAAGCTGCAACACTCTCGGGGCAATGTGCATTTAGATTCAAATATATGAGGCCCTAATAAATGACGTAATTGAAAACGTCTTCTCCAAAACATCCATCCCCGTTTTTTTTCTACTACGACAAATATTTATTGCGTCTCTTTTCCCAGCGATAAGCTTTTCCGCTCAGGTATTGAAAGGTTTTAGCAGCAACACTTGGAAAAGCTCTTCAGTCCAAAGCCTCTTCAAAGCTTTGCTCCTCACTCCTTCAGAACTACTGCAATGGCGAGAAACCAAAAATTCAAACAAAGTGATCATTTCAAACAGGAACAGATGTGGCCGATGAGGAAGAAGAGGAGAATGAAACGTGCAGAAGGGACGCAAGGGAGAACAAAGAGCCGTCGCTGAAGAAGAACACTGGTATATATATCTATACCTATATCTATATATAGATATAAAAATATATATATATATATATGGAGATAGATATGTATGTATATGTATATATCTCCTCCATGTACCAGGCGGCTCCATAATGACGCAGCGCCGCCATATTAACTCTTGTCAAACTCTTGAATTACAGCTCAGCGATCAATATCCTCAGTTCACATACGTGCTGTTTTTGGATAAAGAAGGTTCGCGCGACAGAGCAGGAGAAGAAGGAGAAGAAGAAGAAGAAGAAGAAGAAGAAGAAGAAGAAGAAGAAGAAGAAGAAGACGAAGAAGACGAAGACGACGACGACGACGACTGTTCTGGCTCGACAAACACCCCCAGTCCAATAATCCCTCCCAAGTATTGCCATGTCCCACGTGGAGAATCAATCACGGAACGAACAAGCTGGTTTTTTCGCCGTATAGTTTGGATGAGTTTGAGCGCGTGTGTGGTGAGGAGGCTGCGCGACTTCGTGCGCGGCTCCTCCTGTTTACGCCACCGATTGAGAAACAACTGATGGTATCCGGAGAGCCGTCGGTTAACCTCTGCGTCCAGTTGGCCACTTCTATCTGGTGCTCGTCTTCTCTGTCTGTGTCTGTCTTATTACTCCAGTGGCTCTCCACTGCTCACAGCGGGCTATTACGCTGAATATCTGATACAGGCCTCCTCCTCCTCCTCCTCCTCCTCCTCGCAGTGTCGTGTCTGGCTTCGGCTTAACGGGGCATATCTCTGCCATGCTCTTCTGTTGACCACAGACAGCACTCACTGCCCCGGTCTATAAGAGCCCGGGCCCAGCTTGCTCTATTCTGAGCCGCATGCATGACTAGTCTGTCTGGAAGAGACAGATAGCCTGACACAACACTGCTGCTGCTGCTGCTGCTGCCTCCTCTGTGATGTACATGAGAGGGAGAGAGAGAGAGAGAGGGCTGATGGAATTATGAGAGCCGACTGAATCCATCCCAGATTCTGTCTTTTCGACTGAAAAGAATCATCAAACATGAAAATTCAGTTTTATGCCGTTCATACATCTTGTAAGAATTTTTTTTTTTTTTTCAAAATGTTTTTTCTTTCTTACTGCACCGCAGAGGGAATGGCTTATCACCTAGTTTGTTTATTTAAAAAGAAAAAATCTAGCTGGAATAAAACCAAAGCAAAGTTGCATGAGTTAAGAAAATAAAATCTTGTTTGTTGTTGTTTTTTCTGTATCTCCAAATGTTTTTCTGGTATTTTTTCAACGATAAAAAAAAAGGCTAACAATATAGTTGATGGTATGGAAGTATATTACGGCTAGGCATAAGGGAAAAAAATAGAGGAGGAAGATTTTTTTTTAATGTTACATTTTGATAATGAGAATCGAGAATAAAGTCGAAAAATTGTGAAGCACTTTCCAGCAGCACCAAACAACCGGATGTTGATGTTCTGTTAGCCAGTTGGCTAAGCTAACGCTAGCTGCTAACCAAGTTGCAAAGTTGCGATATTATTATTGACAGGCTGAATCTGGAAGAAACGACACGGTGACAACTGGTGTTTGCGCATGAACGTCGACGTGTGTTCTGACGCGATATAACGTTCAACTGCAAACAACCGTTGATGAATTTTGAGAGGCGTGCAGTTACCGAAGCTTAGCGTAGCTTCGCTAACGTTAGTTAACGTGGATGTGAGAGAGCGGAACTGGAACCACAACGCGGACGTTTGGGGCTATTTCCACTTTAATCTCGACATTTCAAGTTTATTCTCGACATTTCGACTTTATTCTCGAAATGTTGAATAAATAAATAAAATCTTTCCCCTCATTTTTTTCACTTATGCCTGGCCCTAATACTCTTCCATAGTTTTGACCGTGAGAGCCGATGTCTGATCTCACTTGGACTAATGATGGACAGGCTTGGTTTGGATTTTGTCACGGCGAAAGGTGGCGAGGCCGAGGTTTTGAAAAACCTCTCCTGCACATAATGTACTTATAACATCAGTGTTCCCAGGCTTGTTGAGCTGCCATCACTTCCAGCTGCTCCAGATATGATATAATAAATGTTTGAGAGCCCTCTCGGCTCTTGTGATTTCTCTCTGTCTCTCTCTCTCTCTGTCTCTATACCTCACTGGTCTTTTGGTTTTCACAGCCGCATGCTGTTTGTTTGATGGAGCTGTTATTCTGCTCTCATGGAACCAGTCGGGTGTCTAAACATCTCTCGCGAGCGCCGTCTCTGTCCTGTAGGGTCCTGTAAGCTTTGGTATCTATGGCAACCGCAGCAGGGACAAGAACACGGACCAATTTGAAAAGGGGACATTATTAAAGGGGATGGATCCCTGAAAACAAAAGGCACAATTGCAACTTTTCCGACCGCAACTTGCTCCGTGTGATAACGTGTGTTGTGGTATTGTGAGGAGATTACGGGATGTTTTCCCATCCCCGCGTATTCTTATGATGTTTGTTTCCGTGCTCTTTGTTCAATATAAACAAACCCCCTTGTTCCTCGGATATTAATAATTCGGTCTCGCATGATTTTTCATTCCCTGTTCCTGTCCCATTTGCCCGTGGTGCATCCTATTGGCATCCCGCTCTGGGTCTTTTCGGCCGCACTAAGTCAAATTCGAGGGAGACGTGCGGTAACGTTCGGCGCAAACACAAAATGTTTTCCACCCCTCGCTCTTTAGATACCGTAGCCCGGGGTAAAGAGGTTTTCAAGCTGAAAGCCGGTCTCTGTAACCAAGCTGAGCAAATCTCCTCTTATGGTATTAAGACGTTAACTTTGCAGCCATGCGGCTACTCGGGGATGTTATCACGGGATAAGCAGATTACGGCCCTAAATATCCCCACGCGCAGTAAAGCAGGCGGCGCATTATTATTATTTTCACCAAGCAATTTCTCCCTCCAGATGAAACCGTCATCAGACTCGGCTTCCCTGGTGATGAGCATTTGTTGCTGCTCGTCTGAGAGCGAATTTTTCCTGGCGACCATTAGCGGAAGGGAAGACGGCCTGACCGGGCGGATCCCCGAGCGAGCTCGACGGAGCTCGGCAGAGGAAAATGCAATCTGGGGTTGCCTGCCTCGTTGTGGCGTCTCCAACAGAAGCATGGAAGACGGCGAAGGTCTTTCACGTTTCATATACTTTGACACTGAACGGCCGGGACAAGGCCCGTCCAACCCCCCCCCCCCCCCGTGCTGCCGGTGACAAGGGGACGGAAGTCGAGTGTCGAAGTGACAGGTGTTTAGCTTTGACTACCGAGGCTCAAAAGTTGGACAGAGCCCCTCAGGACTGGCCCGGGCCCTCGTCGACTACATCAAGAGAACTGCTGACACAGAGATAATAGGGAGAACGGCGGACCTCGGAGATATGGCTCGGAGACAGAAAGAAAAAAAGATCAAAGCAGGCGGATTGATAAAAGTGGAACACGGAAAGAGCAGCTGATGACTCCGTCCGCTATTAGGAGGGGAGACGTGACAATGGCTGCTCCTGTTGACTCAGAGGGCCACGGGCCCCCGGGGGCTCTCCGACCGACGTGTGCGTCATCCCGAATATGAGCCTCTTCAGACCTTGGGTTTGATTTATGCATAATATTGGTTTGATTTTCCCAGTTCGGTTCGAGTTTGCAGATTGTTCTGATTGTTATCTGTCCTGTCCAGTGTTTCCAAATAAGCTCATTTAGAGCCTTTGCTGCTTCGACGTAACGATGACTACATTGATTTGTGAAGTAATTGATTGAGTTAAAACAACTTCTGGTGTTCGTGAACTGCTGATTGGCCATGACTGCAAACACATAGGGTGTGTGTGTGTGTTTAAATATATAAATATATTTATATTAAAAATCTGAAATGCTTTTGACCATTTGGCTCATATTTAAAGAAAGTTACAAATAGTCTCCCGACCGACCAACAGGTCGGTCGTTACGTTCCCGTCCAACCAAATTCTCATGGGTCGGACAATTGCTGGTGTGCTACATTCATAAAGAGAATAATATATCAAAGGATATCACAGCTCATCAACCAACAAGCTGAAACAAAACAAAACATAAAGAAAGCTGACTCGTCTGCATCAGGATGCTCAGGCAATTTGGAGGATTTGAATGTGAATATATATTACAAAATGTGTTTGGTCTAATGATTTAATATGCTGCAAACATTAGTTCTTATGCTTATGGCATTAAGTGACTCATTGGTTACCAGAATCTGTTTTAGATTATGTGTTATATTATATGTGAATCAAATTAACTGACCGGTTATTTCAGCTCCAAATGCCTTTTTAATGAAATACAATTCAAAGTAAGCAACTCTCAGCCCAGTTAAAATGTCAAATTATTCATAAAAAAAAAACCTGCCTGACTGACCTCATCTGCGGCCGCGACGCCACATGACGAATCACTGTCTCACACACACACACACACACACACGGGACTCCCTCCCACAGAGCCGGCTCATCCATCTCTGATCTTTCCCTCTCCCGTATTGACTAAATGAGAGATTTATCAAATCTCCACTTATCTTTCAAAGCAGAGGAACCGGGGGTGGGACCCCAACCAGGGTGTAAGAAACCATCCCGAGGAAAACAGTGAAGAGTAAAAACACAACTAACAATCTACTGGTGGGGAGGAAGAAGAAAAAAAGGAAAGAGGAAGATATCATTAACATATGTATTTTTAAAAGCCCCGCAGGTTCACATGTTCTATATTTAACCGTAAACGGGAGTTGATATCGCAGCGGGAGTATGGATGGTGGTGACACTGCCATTGTTATCCATGGTATATTTTAAGGAGAGCCCCGCTGCTCGTGTAATCACCCCTTTAATCTGCTCCACGGCATTTATGGAGTGGAATTTAAGACATTTGCGAAGAAGCTCTGTCGGGTTCCTGGCTCTTTTGCCACTTGCGATGATCTGAGGAGCACACACACGCACACGCACACGCACACACACGCACACGCACTGACACACACACACTGTATCTCCAACTCTTTTCTTTCCTCCATTCTTCTGTAATCTTCTCTTTTCATGGATCCTCCCTCGCTCTGCCCGGAGGACTCCATCACTCTGTGGCTGGTCTGTGTGTGTGTGTGTGTGTGTGTGTGTGTGTGTGTGTGTGTGTGTGTGTGTGTATGTGTGTGTGAGGGGTGGGTGGTGCATTGATTGGAATCACTTGATCATTTTGTACTTAAAAATAACTCTGCTGATACAGACAAAATAGGGACGAGGGGGTGTGGGGGGTGGGGGGGCGCACTTCATCTGCACTTTTGCCACTTTTTAATGCGGAATTTTAAATTGCAAATCATTTAGTATTTCTCTTGACCTTTTCAATATCTTTGCTTTTTACTCTTTTATGGCGAATCTGTATCATTTATCAAGTTTTCATATATTTTTAATGCGAATAAAGCTGCCTTGCCCAAATAAAAGTTTCGAGATTCTTTTAAAAACGGAAGTTTGAGGGAAGATTAATAGTTCGTCAATGACTGACCTGTTACTTTTTATCTTTTAGTTTTGTGTGATCAACTGTTCAAGGCATCTAATTAGCTGGAATCAGCCGCTCTTTGGCATTTCAGTCGGATAAACATAAATATTCAAAACAGTTGTGCATTTATTTATTTTTTTTAATTCAGATGCTCAAAGTGCCTCGTTTGAAATCAAAAAAAAAAAAAAAGAGCTGAAGCTCCGCGGCAAACAGGCGGCACATAGTAAAATCTCAGCCATTTCTCACATGCGCTCTCGGCTCTGAGAGCAGTAATGGTCTCCGACTGAATCCAGATGAGACGTCTCAGTGATCTTTTGCCATTTCCTGTGACAGCGGCTGACAGTGGCAGCGGGGGGGGGCGACGCTCCCCTCCTCCTTAGCCTACTTCTCAGAGGTGCACACAAGAAGAGAACAGGTGAGCACACCGGGGACGGGGGGCGGTTTTTGGCAGCTGGGGTCCTGGCTGTCTTTTCAGGCATTCATTATTTAGCCCGTCTAAAAATACATCAGAGGCTGCCTCCCTCCCAGCACATGGTGCATCTGAATTTTCACAGCGTCCTGCTCCCTCAGCCGTTCAGTGTGATCTGAGGAGCCGCTTGATCTACTGTACATCAAGGTGAGGAACGCGGGGCGCGGGCGCACGCAGACGAGCCGGCGCACAAAATGTCACCGGAGACACGGACGCGAATGAATCCCAACCGCAAAGACAGAAAAGCAGGGAATTAACACCGATGCATTGACTTTTTTTTCTTTTTTTACAATAAACTATGGGGCTGCACGCTGGCGTAGTGGCGTAGTGGACAGCACTTTCGCCTCACAGCAAGAAGGTTCTGGGTTCAAACCAACCAGGGCCTTTCTGTGTGCAGTTTGCATGTTCTCCCCGTGTATGCGTGGGTTCTTCTCCGGGTTCTCCGGCTTCCTCCCACAGTCCAGAGACATGCAGAATGGGGTCAGGTTCATTGGAGATTCTAAATTGACCGTAGGTGTGAATGTGAGAGTGAATGGTTGTCCGTCTCTGTATGTGGCCCTGTGATAGGCTGGCGACCTGTCCAGGGTGAACCCCGCCTCTCGCCCAATGTTAGCTGGGATTGGCTCCAGGCCCCCCCCCCGCGCGACCCTTAAATGGATAAAACGATAGACGATGGATGGACAATAAATTATGAATTTATAAATTCATAATTTTACAATAAATTATGAATTTATTGTCCATCAAAAAAGCACAATGTGCAGGCCTGCTAATTTGCGGCCCGACAGCACGGCAACGTGACAAGCAAGCGGAGCTCACAACGCACCTCAAGAAAAAATTAGCCAAGTGAACCGGATGTGCCCCACGGGGCGGCGTTTCCTCCTCGCACCTCGTGTCCCCGAGAGACCTCCGCGTGCCGGCTCTTGTCGGACGCTGCTCGCCGCCTCTCGGGGGCCCCGACAGGCGCAGCGCGTGAAATTGAACGTCTGGCGCGGCGCCGATTGGACGGTGCTCGCCGTTAATTGCGTCGGGGAGAGAGTGTCAACTTAATTATTTCGGCCGGAGCTGGAAATGATTTCCTCTGCAAATCCATTAGACACGTATGCTATGCGAGTCATGTACTGAGTCTCGAGAGTCAATAAGCGGCGTCCGCGAGGACGAGGCAGGGCAGCGCCCGGCGAGGCCCGGCGAGGCCCGGCGGAGATTCACACATCCAGATTATCGTAAGTATGTGGTAAAACATTCCATCAGTTGATGTTCTCGCCCACCTATTTGAGAATAAATCTCTGCCGCCCCAATCAGTACACTGAAGGTATAATGATAATAGTGATGATGATAATAACAGCATGGGTTTATATGAGCACCTTTGCCAGGAACTTTTTTTTTTTTTTTTTTTTTTTTTTTTTTTAATGGAGTAAGGAAAACAAAGATGGTGATGAGAGGAGAAAATAATACTAGCGGTGCTTCAGGTGTGGAGGAGGACTTTGAAAAAAACGGATGCAGGACTTGACCGGAAGCCAGTGAAGTTGGATTAGCGTGGAGGCGATGAGCTGCCAAGGCCCGGTGGTGGTGGTGGGATGTTTATTTTCCTTCCCATAAAATACACTGCAGAGCCGCAACTTAGGATGATTAATTACTGTACCTTTGATTAACCTTATTCTTACCTTACTATAATTATTACTACCCTAATTCAATACTTATGTAGCTGACACAATATTGCAAATAATTCCAAAAAGAAATGCTGAAGAAAAACAAGAGGCAAAGGAAATTTCTTCAAGTTCTTCCATTATCTTCTGCAGGCGTGAGAGTCACAAGCCAAAAATAATGAATGACATGTCGATTATGGACAGATGAGAAGCACGTTTCCCTGAAACGCTGTTTTTAACAAACCATCGAATACAATATCCTGCCAAATGAAATGCAAGCGAAATCATTTTTCCCAAAAAAAAAAGGTCATCCAATCATCCAGAGAGAGAGAGAGAGAGAGAGAGAGAGAGAGAGCGACATAACTGGTTAGTGATCTTAAGTTTGGTCCGACCGACTGCGCGACCTCCCATCGGGCTCGGGCTCCGATTGAACCGGTTCAGTGTTTGAGGGGGCGAGGTCAACAGATCAATTCTGCATTTCAGCACACGGGAGAAGCCCAACGCACGCCACGACACTAAACTGGTACCGACACAGAAAGTCTGCCATCATTTTCTGTGCAGGTAAGAGCAGTGGATGATGGTGGATGGTGGTGTGTGTGTGTGTGTGTGTGTGTGTGGGCGTTCTTCGTTTGTGTTTTTTACCCTGCGTGCACACACACACGCGCGCGCGCGGACGTGACGGCGAGGTTCTTAAAAACTGCACACATGAGAGGACATCCTGGACGTGTGCATTCATCACAAAATTCAGCACTACCCGGCGTAAACCAAAGTGCAGCACACAGCGACTTGCCGTCGCCGCGCCCCAGTTATGAGCGCCGACCGATGGGGGCGGTCTTGAGGGAGGTAAGACGTATTGGCATGGGAGAAGGAGGCACCAGGGAGAAGAGGGGAGAAGCAGAATACACTTCAAAGGCTGGAATGCGAGCCAGCGGCTCACAGCGTGCGGATGGTGCGCGACGTGGAATCTGCGGCGGGATCTCCGCAGCCCGCCGGAGCAGATGGGGATGAGATTGTCATCACTGAGGGGGTTTATCTGATAGCCAGCAAACTTTGTGAGACACGTCTTCGGTGCAGAAGGAAAAGAAGCTAGCCCTCTGAAGCTGATGCTGCCGCTTCAGATTTTAAGATGCGTGCACAGGCAAAATGTCACACGTTTCAAATGCCACTCATCAGATTTGTTTGGAATCAATGCAGACTGGGTTAAATATCCAAATAAAAGCCAATAATGACTCTTTATTACGCGTTTCTGCTTCTATTTCTGATCCTTTTTGCAATGAACGACACTGTTATTGTTCGGCGATCACTTCACCGGGTTGAAATGGTCAATGATCCAGCACCACGTTGGTCAAATGTCTGCAACTGAGGATTATTGTATTTATCGACTCTTTTAAAATGGTGAAAAATGTCGATCGTGTTTCCCCAAACTCCAACATGATGTTTTGTTTTGTCCACACACCAAAGAAATTCAGTTTACTGACACAGAGAAGCAAAGGAACCAGAAAATATTGACATTTAATAGGCTGAAATCAGAGAATTTTGATCTTTTAATTTTCATAAAAACTACTTGAACCGATTAATCGATTATCAAAATAGTTGGCCATTCATTTAGTAGTCGATTACGAATGGATTAATCGGTTAACTGTTGCAGCTCTACTCTGTAATCACATCTCTCTCTTCTCTCTCTTCAATCAAACTTTCTAAATTTCTAATTATTCATAACTTGATCCGAACAGATTTGATGAGGGAACAATAATCTATGAGAGATTTCATGGTTATTTATACGTATAAATCAACCCCTTCGCATCACGTCCAATCGAAAATTGTGCATGAATCATTTTCCGAGATGCACAATGAAAAAGCACTTATAATAATCATGTCCTGTGATTTCCAGCATTTCCTGGAGTGTGTGTTCGTTTCCCCCTCGTGCCGGGAAAAGCTTCAACGCAGCAGCAGCAGCAGCAGCAGCAGCGAAGGAGGAGGAGGAGGAGGAGGAGGAGGGATAAAAATAAAAACGCTGCGCACAATTTCAAATACAATTTCACACAGGTCCTGAACAACTGGGCTGCGTTTGATTATTTAATGTATACGCTCAGAGAGCGATGCAGCAATCCCCCTGACTATTGACCTGGACGTGCACACGACGGCGTCATCCTCCATCTCCGTCAGCCGTCGAGGGCCCATGTAAAGCTTTTAGATGCTACAGCTCTGCCAGTGGCAACGCGCGCACACACACACACACACACACACACACACACACACACACACACACACACACACACACACACACACACACACACACACACACACACACACACACACACACACACACACACACACACACACACACACACACACACACACACAACCTATAGAAAATAACCACGTTCCCCTTCTGACCTCAACTCTGAAAGCAAACACTGATAGTGGACTAGAAAAAATTCAAAATAGAAAAAACAGTTTTCACTCTCCCTGATGAAAACATAACAGTAGCGCGGCTGAGTGCATCCATTTTTTTTTTCGTTCCAAGGTGGAAACACGCATTTCGCTAATGATGATGTCGTATGAATCTAAAAATAAAAAAATTAAAATCCATGTGGACATTTTAACAGGGGTAAAAAAAAAAAACGACATTTCTACTGGAGAGGGGTCTTTAGGTACAAGGTTCTCAATCCTCCATGTACACACACGCAGGAGCTCACATGTTGTGGTAAGTGACACTCCTGGGATCTGGAAATACAGGCTCCGAGCGGAGCGGAAACTAGCCAGAGGTGGATCATAACTCAGCTCTGAATCAACAGTGGGGGCCGGCACATCCTGTTATCCGCCGCGGCTTTCCACTCCGGCAAAACGGCAGTGCACTCCCGTCCCAGCTCTGCGGCCGACTGTGGACTATATATCTCAGCACTCTCTCTTTTTGTCAGCTCCCAGGACACATGCGGGCGTTCACACACACACACACACACACACACACACACACACACACGCGCGCGCGCGCGCGCGGCTCCCGATTCCATCTATGTCAGCACAGTGTAAGCATGCATTAAGAGCTACGCCTACAAACAAAGAGGAAACACTGTTTTCCTCTTTGCAGGCGAGGCGACGCTTGAACGATCTACTCCAGGGCAAGTGGTTGAACACATACCTTCGCACAGTTTCCCTATGGCGATGCGAGCGTGCGTGTGCTTGACTGAGAGTACAGTACATGCGTGTACAGCTTGCGTGCGTGTGTGTGTGTGTGTGTGTGTGTGTGTGTGTGTGTGTGTGTGTGTGCATGCACTTGTCTGTTGGAGAGGCCAGATGGGCTAAAGAAGAGAAGAACAGAGCCAAATAGAAAGGGGAAAAAAAGAAGAGGAGATAGCAGAGAAAAGAGAAGAAAAAAAAAGAAGAAGAAGAAGAAGAAGAAGAAGGGGGGAAATGGGGATTGAGGACACTTGGAGCAGAAATGCCTCAGTGCCTCTGTGGCCTGCCACCTCGGATCAAGGAGCATCCGCTGACAGACCAACACAGGAGAGCCTAATAATAGAAATGCCGGAGAAAAAGAAAGAAAAAAAACAGATTAAAGGGGAGGAGCTCCTGCGCGCAGTAAGAAAGTGATGCGTAAGAAACGGCACAAGGGTGGTGGGGGGGGGGGGGGGGGGGGGGGGGGGGGGGGGGGGCGACCTGGGGTCAGTCGTCTCGACGGCAGGCGACCCAGGAGCCGGGGGGAGGGGGGAAGATAACCTGCGTGAAGACAACTTTTGGGGGTTTTCAGAGCACACTTCGGCGCTGTTGCCATGGAAACGTGTACCTTGAGCCCCGACTTATTATCCAAAGTGGCTAATTTTACCCATTTGCCGTGTTCTTTTCACAATGTGCTTCTCCTGCTTCTGCTCCGCTCATGAAGATTGCCCCCCCGACGGCGGCGCGAAGACGAGGGAGTCATCCGACGCGGGAGCAGTTGTCGAGGCCACGACCCCGGACTCTTCACGAGCGAGCGTAGACCCACGCGCCTGCACTGAAACGTGGGGAATTACCCACGTGAACTTGTATTCGTTTGTGAGCGGGCAAAGGTTCCGTCGACGGGTCGGCGTTGTTCAGCGAAATGCGTCACGTCGACCGGCCTGCAGTCCTCTCCCTCCGCGGCCTTCGCCGGCACAGCGAGCCCTTTTTTAGCACTTCAGCATTTACTTCAATGTTCACACAGCGCTATTTCTTTTTTTTTATATATATATATATATATATCGTCTGTGGTGAGGGGAGGTTCTGGGAAGGAGACAGAAGGACGTCTCTAGAGCTGCAGCAGTTAATCGATTAGTCATCGATCGCTAAATTAATCACCAACTATTTTGATGACCGATTAATCGGTTCAAGTAGTTTTTATGGCGGGGGAAAGTCACAATTCTCTGATTTCAGCTTCTTGAATGTGAATATTTTGTGATTTATTTGCTCCTCTAGGACAGTGAACTAAATATCTTTGGGGTGTGGACAAAACAAATCATCGTCTGTCGTCTCATTTTTCACCATTTTAGGAACCGAGCGACTAATCGATTAATCGAGAAAATAATCGACAGATTAAACGATGTTGAAAATAATCATGAGTTGCAGCCCCTAGACGTCTCTCTCATCTCTTGCACGAAGAAAGTACAGATTTTCAACCAACAAAAACATTTACACTTATGGTTAACAAAAAAAAAGGGGGGGGGGAATAAGTGCCTCCCTACTCTGTAATCTCTCCTACATTTAGGTACTGGACATATTAGAATATTGGATGGTTATATAATATTATAAAGTCTTAATCAGATTTAAGAACACCGTTCCCTGCTTCTCTCTTCTTTCTTTTCCCAACTTCCCCCTTTAATCCCCAATAAAACAGGTTTTAAAAAGAGTAGCGCAACGTGGCCCGCGGCCCCGGGTGGGGTTAAAGCGTTTCAGGCAGAGCTGACGCAAAATGCATGCATGTCTGTGTAAAGCTATTATGACGGACGTCCGAGTGAAAAAAGGTTGCCCCGCTGGAAAATTAAAAGATCCTCTATCACGCCTCCCGGTGTGCAATCCACTGTACAGGCACAAGTTCGCATCCCACCGAGCGGCCCCTCCCACTGTGTCCGCGTGACGTCGTTTTGGGCCCCAAGCTTCGAACACGTTTCGTGTTGGGGAGGAGGATGATTCAAGGACTCGTAGCAGGGTGCAGTTCAAGCCGGGAACATCCCTGGCGCGGCTGGGTGGATCCGAATGCCCGACATCTGAGTCACTGGGTTCCATTCAACGGAGTCTGTGCACAGACGCAGGCGAGGGGCCTCGTGGCGGCACTCGAACTCAACCATCAGGGCGAACGCGTCGACGCAAATCCTCTGTTTTATCCGCGCCACGTCTCCCCATTTCTTCCTCGAGAATGACGAAATCTAAACTTTGGACATAAATGGAGACGTGAAGCCAGTGGGGGGGGGGGGGAAAGAAACTACTGGAGGCGTCAGTCGGCGTTTCCCGCTCCGCTGCCGCGCCGCGTGGTGCAGATGCCTCCTCGACAAATCACCCGAGGCTTGTTTCTACCCAACCGTCCTGCGCGCTGTAAGCTGTATACGTGCCGCGTCAGCCTCGCGTCCCAGAGGGCGGAGGGGACAAAAGTCATGTGATCATTCTCCCATGTTGCGGTCAACAAAAAGGTGCACGCAAAGAGAAGAGGTCGGAAAAGCATATTTGACGAAGCCTTTTGACAAAAACATGTTCTCGACCGACTGTGTGAACAATTTCAATGAAAAGGCCAAGTTATTTTTACCGGAGTGGAGATTGCATAACTCCATTTTTATATATGAAGGTGCACATTGCGTATGTTCATATTTGACACATCCCGCATAATGTAGAACTTTGGAAGCTCCCCTTATTTACATAAATCTACACGGCGAAACATGGAAAGCTGGACCTTTTTCGTCCATAAGTTTATAAAAGCGCTGACGTCATCGCCGCAGACTTCTGAGTCATCTCGAAGCGTGGGGCCTTACGATACAGCTTTGTCGGCGCATATTCAACAGATGCTCCGTGTGCAGCCACGTCTTTTGTTTCTTGCCAACTAGACCGTGGAGTGGAAAATTAATATCCATTTTTTTTTCTTCTTTTTTCTCTCCTCCCATTCCCTTTTGAAAAGGTCAGCAGAGCAATTAAATCAACTCACATACATTGTACCCCTGCTCCGGGAGACAGAGGGAGAGAGAGAGAGAGAGACAGAAGGAATAACCAACGTATCCAACGGCAACCGCGCGTGACCAGAAGGTGCCACTGGTCCGACTGGTTTTCAATCGAAAGAAATCGTTTGGAGCTTTCAGCCGCACTAATTCCGAGGATTCCACAAAAGGTGTGCTCAGCCTGTTGACAGAGCGGAAGCTTTGCCGGCTTCATCCACGTCGGCCTGACAAGCTTTCATGCCGCCGCCCTCCTCCGGCCCCATAATCCCGAGCTCCTGTCTGCCCCGTCGATAAGTCTGTCACGGCGAGCGAGAATAAAAAAAACCAAAACTGTGTCTGGGCTGGAAGGAGCGATGAACGGATGAGTAGATGGACAGACGGATGTGTTCGTCTGTGGTCTGGTCCCTTTCCCTTCGGCGCAGCAGTAATCCAGTCTATTTACGCCGATCACATTTTTTTTTCTGTTCCCGTGCGCCAGATGTAACAGAAAAATTGGTTTGGTTCGCGACCGGGAGCCGGGGACATTGTGTGACAGAGCGCGCCGAGCGGTTCTGTTTTTTTCTTCCCTTGGCTGTGTTGTTGTTTCTCTCAGGTTAGCGTCCTTTTACTGTTAGTGCCACCCGGAAAGTCAAACGGCAGGAGGTCTTTCCAGGGCATCCGACTCATAAAAACAGAGACATAGATCTGCAATGCCGGACCAGAAATATGACCATTTTGTTGTATTTTTTTTTTTTTTTGTCCAGAATTAAAAAAATTGAGTTTTGGTCACGTGTGTTTAGGAACTGGACGCACACTTTGCACAATGGGCACAAACGGTTGGTGCACTTTTCTGGTGGACGTTTGCAAACGCCTGACACGTCAATATCACAACTTTCCAAAATTCTTTTGGAGGTTGTTTTTTTTATTTTTTTTTATACCTAATTGTCTCTGCAGAGAATTTGAAGTACATTTATGAGAACAACAGCGCGAAACAACAGATGTCAGGATTCCTCAAGGAAGGCCGCGGCTGTGCTTCGAGCGAGCGTGGGGGGGGGGGCAACAGGAGCTTTTTTGCGACTCATTGTTCAAATGGATATTATATGAAGTGTAAAATATGATAGACGAGTCCGCAATTAGCGATTCGAGAGCGACGGCGGGTTCTATTTCCATTAATTTGATAAAATAAAAAAAAAGTCTATCCTCAGAAGGGTTTTTTTTTTCTTTGCATCATTGAAATTGACAGCAGCAAACAAGGAGTTCATTTCACTGCACGGGAGGGAGCAAAACAATGTCATTATCATCATCCATATTTTAAATTAACTTCTGGAAGCGCTGCCTCTGCTGGTCCCTGCGATAGTGTGCCCAGACAAATCCTTTTTCTGTTTGATTAACTGTTTGAATGTCAACCTGCAGAGAGCATCAGTCTCACTCTCACACACACACACACACACACACACACACACACACACACACACACACACACACACACACACACACACACACACACACACACACACACACACACACACACACACACAATAATATTGCTAATGTCAGACTTTGATGATAATTTCAAAGTATAATCCCCCCGACATCCCAACATGAATTAGCTGGAGAGATTGATGGGACGGTCAGACCCCCCCCTCCCCCTTTCGGACGACTTCTGCCTTCACCTCATCCAACCCAGCCGCTTTGCGCCACGTGACGTCGTGCGCGTTTCCCGCGCGGAACGTGTCCCTTCGGATTTCTTACATTCAGGCGTGGGAGCGAGCGACCCGTGGCGGCAGGGGCTGCCGGGGGGCTCGGGGGTCGGGGTCGGGGTCGGAGTCGGAGTCGGAGTAGGCCATGTCAAAACACAAACCGTCTCAGTCGGTAATGGATCAGAGGAGAGATCATGGTGCCACGCCACTGCGTCCTCCGGGCGCGGCCCAGGACCCGGACTGACGGATCTGATGAGACGGCAGACAGCCGTTACAGGTTTCCCGCGGAAATCCAAACGAACGACAGCTGTGATCCAACTACTCGAACGTGAACGTTTTACGATTTGGACGCCTCAAAAATTGCGGCCCGCTTCGTCGCACAGGCAGCATTCGCCGGCCTCCGCGAAGAAATGAAGATCTCCAATGAATCCAGCAGCCGCGTGGGACGGATGAGAAGGCCTCTCCGCGGCCCCGACGACAGGCCGCGACTCGCGGAGACGTGACGTCAGACTCAGAGAGGAGGAAGACAGAGGGGAGGGGCGAGGGAGCGAGAGCAGCAGATCAGCATCTGAATGTTCAGAGCTTTAAAAAAAAAAAAAAAAAAAAAAAAAAAAAAGCGCGTGAACACGTCGACGTGTTTTATCATTGTCGAATTTTATTCGCCACTCTGCAGCTCAGGCAGGATCCAATCCCGTCAGCAGCACCTGCATGTGTCGGCGCGCAGACACGCTGGAGTCTGGGGAGCTGCGATCCTGCCTCCGCACGCGACACGCACACACGCGCGGCTGACATTTTATATTTAGTGCAGCCGCCGCTTCGCGATCTCGGGGCCTCGTTTGAAACATCAGATGAAACAGAGAAATTGCATTCCAGTGCGAGAAGCACCACTTTTTTTCTTCTTTTTTATTCAAAGCGGCTTCGCATATCGTACGCTCCCAGAGAGGGAGGCAGCCAGCCGCGGCGGTCTGGTGTCAAACTGGATTTTAATTGATGACTGTCTCTCATCTAATACACACCCACGTGAAAAACTTTTTTCAAAAAGGCCCATTGTAGAGGGGGTTCTTTTACCCCCGGAAACAAACTTTTATGCTGCCTGCTTTTCCGTGTCGTGTGTGCTTTTCGCGGAGGCACAAATAAACTCCGTAGGTTTGTTAAAACCCGTTTGTCTCGATCATGGGACTTTGTTTAAATCAGCGCGGGTCCTTTGGGTGTCGGAGAGACGCCGCTCTCAAGAATTCTGGCAGCCTGACTCATCGTTGCACCTTGCACGCCCAGGCCGAGGCTGCGGTCCCCGGGCGGAGGCGGGCTTAGTCACTGCGACGTACATGATTATTCATAAAGACCACTGTGGGAAAGCTCCCTTCGTATATACGAGTCGAAATTAAGTCAGAAATGTCCCAGGATTCATTGCTGCTGACGGCATTTAAAGCGGTAAGAAGGGGGGGTCACTCCGGAAGCAACTCAGCAAGCAGCTGCCTGTTCATGTCAGGGAGGAGGGTCATTAATACATTCATCAGCTTCAAAAATAAATAAATAAATAAATGAAAAAAGGGGGTGATGTCAGGAAAATTAGTTCGGGAAAGTTTGAAAGTGGAAAATAAAAAAATAAAATGTGGAAAAAGTGGAAAGTGGAAAATAAAATGTGAAGTGAGATCAACGTTTTGTACGGACGACTGGAGCGGGGGAAAAAAGAAGGAGAAAAAAAAGGCATGACCTAGAATTCAACCAACGAAAACTATCACAGGCTGCAACTTGCACCGGATGACAAACAGGCTCAGTCGGTTTCAGACGGAGCCTGAAAACCTTGAAATCAACATAGGACAAATAGTCACTGATCAAATAAAAACCAGACAATACAAGCGAAAAGAAAGCACCAAAAAAGTATTAGAATAATATAACATCAATTTATATATGTAATAAAAATAATAAAAAAACAAGATAGGCCACGATAAGAAAAAAAATTCATTATTACTATCAATGCAAATGAATTGCACGTCTCTCGCACGGACCATATTTATGAATCAATTTAATACCCTTGTGTCCTGGTCATCTATTAGTAAGCTCCTGGGATCCATCCATCCATCCATCGTCTACCACTTTATCCATTTGAGGGTCGCGGGGGGGGGGGGGGGCTGGAGCCAATCCCAGCTGACATTGGGCGAGAGGCGGGGTTCACCCTGGACAGGTCGCCAGCCTATCGCAGGGCCACATACGGAGACGGACAACCATTCACTCTCACATCCTGGTTGGTTTGAACCCAGAACCTTCTTGCTGTGAGGCGACAGTGCTGACCACTACGCCACCGTGCAGCCCTGACCTCCTGGGATGCGACGGAGAATTCACACTTATGTGTGTCGGAACCCTGCAAACCTGAGAGCTCCTTCAGCACCGGTTGCCGTACGCTCCTGACGCACTGCCGGGTGAGCCGCTCGGCGTCTTGATTTGGTGCCGTTGAATTAATCGGGCGTGCAATATGTGCGATAAACGGGATCGGCTGCAGACACATCTCGTTCTCCCTTCTCCGCTGTGACGGAGGTTAGTATCGCGTCGCATCACGTCGTTTATTGCCAAGTGCTCGCCCGCGTGAGGGGAAATGTGACTCAAATTTAGGGTGTTACCAGAAAAATGATGACAAACTACAACCACTGGAAGCTTTAGGACAAACAAATCAGACACAGATGCATGCGAGTGTGATTTCTATATCAGCACAGGATGAATTCTATGTCACAAGTTCGTCATAACTGCTAGGAGCCCGGGCGATTATATAACCGCCACGATATAATGCAGTGGTATTGCGCTCACATGCTTCCCCCCCCTCTCAACTGTATATTACACAACGCAAGAGTTAACCGCAGCTGTTGGCAACCCACGGCTCATCCGTCTGCCCCCCCCCCCCCCCCCATGCCCTCCCTTCGTCAGTCGGGGACGACCGTGTGAAGCCGTCTGTAATCAGATTAGGCAGCGACTGGGTGAGTGGGGGCCGCTGCATCCACCCACCGCTCCATCCCCACTGTTAGCAACATCTGCGTCATGGGGAGAACCATGTGCATGCAGCGAAAGAGACAGAGATTAACGCGTGACACTGTGTGTGTGTGTGTGTGTGTGTGTGTGTGTGTGTGTGTGTGTGTACAAACAGACAAGATGTCACAGCCCTCCATTTGTTGGACATTAACAGATCCTGTGTTGTAGTCTGTGTTTGCCTCACCTGCATAATTAAGAAGATTCAAAATGTGCCGAGTGTAAAATCCTCGCCAGACGTCCCCTTAAAGGGGCAGTAAAAGCTTGTCTCTCTCTTTGTTGCTGTTGTTGTTGTTGTTGTTGTTGTTGTGAATTTACTGCACTGACCGGGCCGCGAACCCACGACCGAAGGACGGGAGGTCGACGCCCTGACCCCTAGGCCTAAAAACCCCCGTGGGCACGTCTGTCAAGGTGGCGCCCGAGTGATGTTCACAAAACGCACTCGCGGCTGTTTTGCGGTGCGGTCCGCACCTTTTTTGGTTTTTCGATTAACGGAGCATGGAACCCAGATCTTTTTGCGACGCACACACAGAGCCGACAGCTAGCAGACCCTGAGGAAATATTCGCAGATTTTTACAAAACGTGTGTTGCTTCAGAATCGCTTACTGTCCCTTTAACTCTGCCCGTGATCTGTATGGCTGTACGATCGGCTGCAGACGTTAATCATCTGGAGATTCCCTCCAAAGTAAAAGTCCCTCCATGATTGGTCAAAATCTGCCCATGCGTTTATACGTGCATCTTTAATAAGCCATCAAATGTATGCATTTTAAACACAGAAAGGCAAATTTCAGCAACTGACAAGACCCTGCAAAGTTGAAATAAATGACCGTATGTGATCATCCAACCTGACCCGAAGGATACTTGTTATTTCACCAAAAAGAAGGAAGCAAGTCAGAGTCGACCCGAAAGGCGCTCAGATCATCTCCCTGACGGAGAAGCAGAGGAGAAGGCGCATCGTGTTCATTATTGTGCACAGACACGAGAGCCGCTCACGCTGCACATCTTCTGGGAGGAAGAATCGTGTGCGCTCCCCGCCTGGTAAAGGGCGCTCTCCGGCCGCTCACACATCTCCCGGCTGGCCACGCCTGATCCCATCCCAACTCAGCCCCTAATGTCTCATTGGCATTCAGGCACACGCCTGCGCCGGGCGCCGAGCGGAGAAGCTTGGCGCCAGCACACCGCCACTATTAACATTCTACAAAGCCAGCCGCTCGCCCGCCGCCACGAGCTGCGCACGGCGGATCACACGGCCGAGGAATAATAAAAGAGCCGGGGAGGGCGACGAGGGTGACAGCCGGGGCCCGGGCGGTGCACGAGGCGAAGACACGGAGACGCACAGTTTTTGGTCTAAGATGCCAAGGCTCTGCGACTCGTGACGTTCATGGGGGCAGCAGCTTGGTTGGCTGCTCACACCGCAGCACCAAAACGAAAATGACACACATCAAGTGGCTAAATCACTAGTGCTCACGCGTACTCGCAGCCGCCCCCGGCAGCCGCTCCATCCCACCCTCTTGTCATCCGCGACGCCGCACCGTGACCACTGCATGATGAGCCACATTACCGGCGAGCCCTCCATCTTGGACAGGGGAGGGAGCGTCCGTCCGGCCGGCCCCGTCGCCCCTGCCCGTTTAGGTCCGCCTATCCCGGAATCCTGAGCTGCCTGCTAATCACCCTTTGCAAGAGCAGACTAATTCAGATGTCAGGGCCCATTACCTCTCCGAGGTGACCTGAGCCGCCTATCTGGCGCTGATGAACGCCAGTTGGGGAGGATAATGCACATCTGGATGATGGGAAAGTTGGGAAGCGAAGCGCGAGCCAAATGTGCAATCGCTGAACGCGGCTGACGGGGGGGGGGGGGCGTGTGGAGTGCATAGCAACCATTGTTGCATAGAGATAACGTCCTTCATGACGGCGCTAGGTCAGTCGGCCGCCGTATGGCCGCTGTGCCGCCGGTACAATAAACAAGGCCTCTCCAACCGAAGGAGCGACTCCTCATCCACCAGCCGTCCACGACAATCTGCTCCGGGACACTGACGTAGCTCAACCAGAAGAGGACCCACGCCCCATCACATCCAGCCCCCCCAGTCCAGTTTTATATTTACAGGATGTAAATGAAGAAGAGCAAAGGGTGACAAAAGCTGGGGGGGGGGGGAAATCCACTATGGGATATTCAGGTATAAAACACAAAAACATCTTTGGTGATTTGTGAGCGCCTGTTGTGATTTATATTTTGACGATTACATATTTAGGTGTTCAATATAGGATTAAATGATATGACCAAGTCCGTTTCTTCTTTTTTTTTATACTGCCAGGTTCAGGGGCTGCACGACAAGTATCTGGACATTCACCGTGTGTGGATTCAGAACTAGTGCAGCGACAGTTAATCGATTAATCGATTAGTAATCGACCGCTAAATTAATTGACAACTATTTTGAAAATCGATTGATCGGTTCCAGTAGATTTTATGGGAGAAAAAAGTCTAAATTCCCTGATTTCAGCTTCTGAAATATAAATATTTTCTGAATTTCTTTGCTCCTCTTTGACAGTAAACTAATTATATTTGGTGCGTGGAAAAACACAATCTTAATTTTTCACAATCTTATGACATTTTATGGACCGACCAACTAATCAATTAATCGAGAAAAGAATCGACAGATTTATCGATTATGAAAATAATTAATTGCAGCCCTATTCACAACTACAGTTCATACATTCAGACTGACATATCTCACGGGTTGTAGTGACGTGCGGATAGGACCTCAGAAAAAAGAGATTTTTTTCACCAAGCGGGCACAAGGTGCAGTGGGTAATGATGCAGGTCAAAGCAAAAAATAAATAAATAAACCACTTTCCATACCCATTACTCCTCATCTATTCAGTCAGAAAGCAAAACCCACCCCTCAATTTCAAAGTTGCCTCAACTGTTGTATGGTCCTTTATATAATTATAATGAGGGACAGGATTCTTCGGGGGTCCCCCTAATAAACACATATTTACAGGGTCGGGATCAGAAGTAGGAATTAATCATTGTGTCGTGGTGTGAGCTCTAACACGCGCGGAAGACGACAACAGGATCCTTTTAATAAGGATCCTGAAGGCACCGAGGAGATGGAATCCGCCAGGCCCTCATACTGATAATCATGTCAAATTTTATTCATATATATATATATATATATATATATATATATATACACCTATGTGTAACCTTGGGGGAGCAATTGTGCATGCTGTAAATACCCAAATGCTGTTTGTATGTTTGCTTTACGGCTTTATGACCGGTGCTATTGTGAGCTATAGTGCACACAACACGACGGGAGAGATAATTGTCTCGTGTTTTAAGATACAACTTCACATAATGGGCTATTTTAGTGTAGTTGGAGATATCTCACACACACACACACACACACACACACACACACACACACACACACACACACACACACACACACACACACACACACACACACACACACACACACACACACACACACACACACACACACACACACACACACACACACACACACTATTGAGGACTTGGGTAGTGTTGGGAGAAACTTTGCGCTCGCTTGTTTTGTAGTCGCATTATGCCTGCGCCCACCTTCCCCCCCCCACACACACACACACTGCGCGGCATGAGAAGAGTGGGCTCTCAATTAGATCGCTACGGGATTGTTGGCAGCTCTGCTTTATGCAGTAGCATCATGTGAGAGAAACTGGCGCAGTGTTGCGGCGCAAGACAAACAGGTCATCAATCCTGCGACTGACGACTGGCGATGAAACAAAAGTAGCAGATGTTTCTGATCGAGTTTAATCGATTGGAGTCATTTAACCGTTATTACAGGCGGTAATTCACCCTAATTTCTTTTCTTTTTTACCTGACCTAAAATTTCAAAACATCTGGAACACACGCATGCGAAATTAAAAAGGCAGACCCGCGTCATTTCTATAATCACTGTACAATTCACACTTCAATTTCAATCTAAATCGATTTTCCTCACATTTGCTAATGGCGTCGTGTTGGAACTCCCTCCCCGACCGGCCGGAAATCAATTAATGTCTTAACGCTCGGAATTGCCCGGTGCGATTTTCACTTTTAGATAGGCGAGGTCTTCAGAACAAAAAAATTGCGATTCTAGGTCACGGTGGCAATTTAAGTCCCACGCCAAGGTGGACATTTTGTAGTGTGTACTTTTGTAGATTCCCGTGTGTGCGTGTGCATGTGCGTGTGCGTGTGTGTGTGTGTGTGGGGTAAGACAGCAGCACCTGACGGCTGCCTCGGGCGCATACGAGAGTAACAGAGGACAAACAAGCTGTATTTCAGGAAAAAATGCTTTGTAGGATGATATGGCAAAAGGCCAAACTGATACAAAAATACACAAAGGAATGCCGAGTAGATATAAAAGAAATGAGTAAATGGAAAGATTTCTCCTTCTTTCCACCAATTAGAGAAAACGGCTTTTCTCAACGAGAATTTATTTTTGCCAGTCTGCAGAAAAAGTGTTCTCAGTGACACACCGACAATTACCAACCATCCATCCATCAATCGTCTACCGCTTGATCCACTTAAGGGTCGCTGGGGGGGGCTGGGGCCAATCCCAGCTGACATTGGGCGAGAGGCGGGGTTCACCCTGGACAGGTCGCCAGCCTATCACAGGGCCACATACAGAGACAAACAACCATTCACTCTCACATTCACACCTACGGTCAATTTAGAGTCTCCAATGAACCTAACCCCATTCTGCATGTCTCTGGACTGTGGGAGGAAGCCGGAGAACCCGGAGAAGAACCCACGCATACACGGGGAGAACATGCAAACTCCACACAGAAAGGCCCTGGTTGGTTTGAACCGGGACTCGAACCCAGAACCTTCTTGCTGTGAGGCGACAGCGCCGACCACTACACCGAGCCCCAGTCACCAACCGTTAAGATCAAAATAAATATTCAATGACCATCATCTTTCAATAGAAATTGCCGTTATCCTCACACCCCTGAAAGGCTCGTGAGTATTTCAATAAAGTACGACTGCATTCATCAGGATCGTGAGTCTAACCGAGACACAAATAGCCGTAGAAGCCGTGTGCGTCGTTTAAAAAAAAAAAAAAAAAAAGGGATGACGTGTTTCAGAGCTAATATTAATAATCTCAACACACAAATAAAAGCATGTGCCTCCAGTGTGTGTACAATGTGAATATGATTCATTCGAAATCAGGGTCACCCGACCACTCAGTGTCGTTTTCTAATCGGCTACACGGGTTGCGCGTATGTTTTGATTGCGCGCTCGCTGGAGAGCCGCAAACGTGGCCCCGGCTCGGGCCTTTTAATGTCGAGGCTGATTGGCGTGTTGGGGGGGCGCAGAGAAAAATAATTGTGCTCGGAGAGAGAATCCTGCGATGCCATGCACGAGCCTCGTACAACGGGCGTCTTTTCTGATCCTTCGCCGGGGATGCCGGCGAAAAATGAAATCCCCGCACCGGGCTTTGGCTCCATCAAAAGACACCAGGGAAACGGGCCCATCCACCTCACGGCACATTGTTAAGCCTCGGCGCGAGCTTGGTGACAACTACATTTCAAAGCAGGGGATGTGTTGCGAGGTGAGACAATCCCTTGGCAGCGCCGCTCGAGGAGATGTGATGCGACCACGGAGAAGTAAGCGTGGCGCTGTGTGCAACTCTTTCAGCTCACGTTCCCTCTCGATCAATGACTGAGATGGATAATGGTCTCCATAGAGACCTGCATCCTGTCTCTCTGTAGAATCCCCATTTCTGCCCGTGCATCTGTGCGCACACTCTCTCCTCTTCCAACCCAGCTCCGCGGCGACTGTAGACAGCAGCAGCAGCAGCAGCAGCAGCATGGCAAACCTCACCAGCTCCAGAGGGCAAAGGGCAAAGGGCAAAGGGCAAAGGGCAGGGGCACGAGATGATCTCAGAAGGGGCACAGCAGAGGCAGGGGGGCAAACATCTGGAAGACTCAGAGAAGAGCCTGTCCGTCGCTGCTGCTGCCGCCATGTCACTACAGCATCCTGGGCTTCCTGCTAACAGCTGATCCTCTCTGGGCCCCGCTGCTTCCATCAGAGTGGAGAAAATCCACTCGCCGACTCAATTATGCAAGATGTGTGAATTAAACATGAGGCTACCGCACAGGAATGTATACACACGTCGCAGATGTGCGCCCGTGCGCGATACGTGAATCACACAATATAACAAGCCCATCTGTATGCTGATGCCCGGGGGGGGGGGGGGGGGGGGGGGGGACACAGACGGACAATGAAGAGCAGATCCGTTGCCGGGTTTGCAACCTCAGACATGAGCGACGACGCAGCGCGTGGATGTCCGAGCCAGACTGGAGGGAATGACAGTGAAGAGAAAAATGGGTGATGATGAGGAAATTCCGCCGTCCGAGCCACCTATTATATCCCTGTGAGCTTTAAAGAGAAGAAAACAGCCTCACGTGGGAGTCGAAGCCTTTTTTTCCTTTTTCATCCATCTCTCTCTGTCTCTGTGTGTGTGTGTGTGTGTGTGTGTGTGTGTGTGTGTGTGTGTGTGTGTGTGTGTGTGTGTGTGTGTGTGTGTGTGTGTGTGCCTCTCTCTCTCCCTCTCCCTGCCCTTTATTAATCATCCTTGGTTAGTGGGGCAGGGAGCATGGTGTTAGGAGCTCTGGGGAGTGTAGAGGCATGGAAACACACACACACCCTAATAGGCACTGGACTCAGAAAATATGAAGGATTCTTTTTCCTCATCTTTGCTGATAAAAGATAGATGAAAAAAATATTGATTTCAAACATAGGAAGACCGGCAGGGACGACCACACGCACGCGCACACGCACACGCACACACACACACACACACACACACACACACACCATAAGTAAGCATGTACACATTCAGGGGATCTCCAGTGAACCGGGCCTTGGGTCCAAGGACTCTGCTGCTGCCGCTGCTGATGTAACCTATTGAACAGTTGTTGTTTGGACAGTCCAGCTCCGGCGTACAGGCAAAGTATGTGGCCAAGGCTCTACGACACAAACAACACAACTTTCACTCCAGTGCCACTAAAGACCCCCCACCCCCACCCACCCCCTGGTGCAGCACACAGACAGCAGCATCACCGACCCATTACGGCTATTAGACGTCGTTATCAGTGCGTCTGGAGGAGGTTGCAGAGCCCGGCGTCCTTTGAGAGCTGGATGTCGGAACGATCGGGACGACGGGATGCAACACCAGCTGAACCACTCTCACCGCGCCGTGGCCAATGGGCTACAAGAGTGTGTACAGGCTGAATAATGGAGGATGTAATTAGGCCTTATTTCTATGCATGCAAAGTGCACTTAGCCCAGAAGGCTTCCAACTGGGCTACATGCCATTATTACCATTATCACTATTTGATCTCCCGGAGAAAGTGCTGGGCGATTGGACGTTATGGGACAGTGGGGGGGGGGGCTTCGCTGTAGGAGTCTGGGGGATGTCCTCTGGGAAGTGTAGTACAGGGATGAAGTGGTGTGAAGACAACAACTACACATATAGACATATACACCCTTCAGTGTGCAATGTCAGCTGACATGTAGCCAGGGAAAACATGCATCTAGTGGAAGTTATGAGGTTTAATGAAAAATATAAATATACATCCTTATAATCTAGCATTAGTTACTGCACATTAATCCAGCTCCTTCCTTGTGTGTTTGTCTTGTGATCACAAACCTGTATGTGTGTGTGTGTGTTTGTGTGCGTGCGTGCGTGCGTGCGATCATGAGATTTTCCTGGTTGCCACATATCAAAACGCTCATCATCTTCACAAACAAGAGCTCAGGTGTCACAGCAACAGCAGCGTCGCGAACAGAACGCACCGTGGGGGGGTAAGGGGGATTGGGGGGGGGACGCACCTGGTTTGACCGTCTTCAGGCGAACCGGCTCCCGAAAGTGGCGGATGACGGCCAGGGTGTCGCGGTTTGTAAGTCCACTGACGGGCGTCCCGTTCACCTCCAGCAGGACGTCGCCGTAGTAGGGCAGCTTGCCGACGTGACACACCAGCACGTCGAGCTTCATCTGGCCCAGGTGGGGGAACTGTCCCAGCTCCGCGCCGCCCAGCACCTCCACCACGGAGCCGAAGTCGCCCAGGTTGCCCCATGACACCGCGCACTCCACCACTTTGCCGGACCAGTGTTTCTTCTTCTTCAGCGTCCTGGACATGGTTTATCTTATCTTATCGACGGGCTGCCTTGCTCTCCCCTCGGCGTCGAGCGACGGGCGGTCGAACTGGTTCACACGGTCGCTGTGGTTAGACGAGCGCGGGGAAGCGACGCGGCCCGAGAAAACGCTCCGGTGTTTGCCTCCCGACCCGCCGGGGATGTCATCCCGCCTGGGGCCGCTCGTTCACTCGTGGAGACGCCGCCGGGGCTCTGTCATCCCACGGGTTAACGCGCCGGTGTGCGCGCCGTTGCCTTGGATGCGGTCATTCCATGCGCTCCGTGTGCGTAAAATAGCGGCGGTTGGAGAAAAAAAGAAAGAAAAAGGGGCGGTTGGGGGGTTGGGGGGGGGCAACAATCGGGGGGGGGGGGGTTATGTCCTCCGGTGCTTCTCTGGATCCTTATCCTCTGCGCTGGGGGGGGGGGGGGCGAGATGTAAACAGAGACCGTGGACCGTCCGTCAAATGTCGTGCGTCAACGACAGATCTCCCGCACCGAAGAAGGGCGGCAGCGGCGGCGTTCACCGGTAGAGGCGGTTCGTGCGGTTGAGATCCAGCCCCCGACACGATGACTGGCCCCGGAGACGTCTGCGGAGCGCTGCGCTCTGCTGCTACAGGTTTGAACACACCTGGTGCCGCCAAGAGGAACGTCTGCGCGCTCCGGAACGCCCCCTTTTACGCCCCGCAGCAGCAGCAGCAGCAGCGACGGCGTCTTCTGTAGCCGCCCCCCCCCCCCCCCCCCCCCCCCCCCCCCCCCCCCCCCCCCCCCCCCCCCCCCCCCCCCCGCTCGAGCTCCATCTACTGGTGTGCTGTGGTATTAAATAATTATGATGATAATAATAATAATAATAAACTACTTTATCATTCCGATAATGTTCACTGTGACATGTTGTCATCTCAGCAAGGGCGTACACTAGGGGGGGGGGGGGGGGGCAGACTAGCCAGGGCCCAAAGGTGGGGGGCCTAAAATACAACTTGCATTTTCTAATACCTCTGAAATACTTCAATGAATAATATTCTCTCGAGCATGATACTCTAAGCAAACTTCATTTAACCATAGTGAAGTGCTTGTGAGGGGTTGGGGGTTGAGGTGGTGGTGGTGGGTGGGTCCCACAGAGACCGCTTATGTACATGCTTATGTGCCTTCTTTTAAGTCACTTTTAAAAACCCATTTCTATAGACTTGCTCTTACGTGATGTCGTCTCCTTTTATCTTTTTTTTTTTTTGACATACAGACATGCCACCTGAAAACCGTATTATTGTTAGAATGCTGATTTGAATTGTCTGTGATTTGTATGTTGTTGTGAAAGCACTTTGTGAAGCTGCTTCTGAAAGGTGCTATATGAATAAAATTATTATTATTATTACAGGGCCCAGAATTTGGTGGTACACCCCTGCATCTCAGCCCCCGTGTCTATAAACTCTATAAATGTGTACTGACTGTTAATACTCGTGGGTCTATATCTGGCACGTTATAGGCAGTACCAGTATAATATATATATATGTCAAGTCCTGACTGAAATCACCCACAGAAGCATGTCATCCCAACACTGAGCATGCAAAAACAAATCACACCTAATTAAGACTCTTAATTTGTGCGGTGATGTAAGAGGTGTGTTCTCGGGGAGGGAGAAGAAATTCCAAATGTGAATCTACAATAATTAACGTCTCCGCAGCGCCACCTGCCGACACTTTCAGAGCACTTCACACAAAATGCTGCTGCTTGTGGTTCATCTCTCACCCTGCACGACTGCATCCAGTGGTGCCCCCAGGACATTTTCCAGGTGGGGGGGCGCAGATGTGGCAACTGACAATCTCAGGGTGGCACACCCAAAACCAAAAGCAAGAATTCCAGGAATTCTATTATGCCGTTGTAGTTTTAATTTGGGGTTTTCAATTTGAGGTTTCAGACTGTACGTCTGTTTTTTGTTAACGTATTTATGAAATACTCCTGTTCCCCTTTACCCTCATTTGGGTCCTGCTCCTTCAAACCCCGTGACACTTAAATATACTATTTAACCTATTATAAAAAGTATACTTCATTGATTTAAATGGATAGTACCTAATGTAAAATATCAGATAAAAGCTCTTGTATATATCAAATACAATAATTAAGTGTGCCTACAAGCTGCTGGGCTGGCTGGCTGCATTTGTTATGTTTATTATTGTACTTAGACCTAACTATACTATAAAAAATATACTTTATTGATTTAAATGAATAGTACCCAATGTAAAATATCAGATAGAAAGTAGCATTTTTGCCAGCATGTAGCATATAATAATAATAATAATGCATGATCTATATCAGACTGGATTGATTTCCTCATAACAATCAGAGTTGTTGTATATCTTTTCTATTTTCCAACTGCTCATATGGGAAATGCTGTATCTTTTATTTGTGTCATACAGTGCTGTGTGCATGCGTATACATTATCGTCTGTAGTGCTGTAAATCTGACCTTTTCATCCGAGAGGAAACTGCACACTCGCCTACACACACACATAAAGCCTACACACACACACACACACATTCACACACACACACACACAAACACACTCCATGGCCCCGAGAGCACAGGTTTTGCATGAGCTCATGAATTTACATAAACTTATTTTTCATTGGTAGCAAACTGTTTGAGATATAACAGATCATTTGTGGGGGTTATTTTTTAATATGCGCTTCATGTTACTAGAATTTAATAGAAATGATGATTATGGAAAAAGTGAAATGGGGTTCGGAAGTTAATTAGAATTTTTGTAAATGTCACTTAATCTCCGGGGATAAATAGTGGTGTTTCACAGCACGTTATTAATGATGCACAGCTTGTACTTTTCACCCGTTTGGACCATGAATGACGATATTCGCAGTTCGTTCGTGCCATCTAGTAATCTTTTATAATGTTCAATATTCATGAAGCCACATTTTAAGCGTTTGTCCTCACAAGAGAGCCAAAAGGTGAATGGGCAACGTTGTCACGAGGATTAACGTGTTTAACTCTGAATCATGTGTGAACTTTTTTGCTCAATCCTGCAAAGTTTTCAATGGTTTTCTTTTTTCAAAGTTACTGAAAAGCACTAATATTTTAATATTTTAAACCACAGACCTTCGGCACATGCGAATAGTTTTCACAAAAGTTGAAGTTCTTGAAATACCGTGAGTGTGAGATGCTTCTACGTTCAGCATCTGTAACATTTGCCTAATCCTTGGGATTGAGAAGTTTTCTTACATCCGTTCACCTGTTGAAGGAAGTAGTCGTCCACCTTTGAAGTTAGTGCCACAATCATCTTTGAAAATGACTCATTCTGTAATTCCCAGCAATTTACTGACCTTAACACCTGAAAAACAATTAAATGTCAGAGTGAAATATTGATCTTCTGTTAACGTTCGACTGCTATGATCATATCTGTACATCACAAGAAGCATCGGTTTGAAAAAAAAATACAGGCGAGACTAGAAGAAGCTCTGAGATTCTAAACAAATGCATGGATACTAAAGTAGGCGTACCAGGTCCCGGCTTTTAAACATGGATGGACCTGTGTGATGAAGATCTTTTATAGAATCAGAATCATGTTCATTGTACAAGGGGGAAGAGCATTTGGAATTATTATTTCATGAAATCAAAAATCAAAATATATGTGCAAAGTATGTGCAAATGGAAATATGTGCAATCGGTCACCGAGGGGCCTGCCGGAGTGTCCACACGAGGTGTGAAACAAGCCTTCTACATTGACTCATGGACTCATACTGCACATCTCTAACAGATGCGGCCGCTCTCTTACCTCTCTCGCGTCCTTGTCCGTGTCCTTGCCTCTGTTTTGCGCATGCGTGTTTCTTTAATTCCTCTCGTGCACATTTCTGAATGTCTCCAGCGTCTGGGTTTTCCAGTTGGTAAACCGCTCCCTGTAGCATCCGGCGGTCACCTGCCGGATCTCCTCCTTCGCTCGCTCCACGCCGGTGTTTTCAGGTGATTGGAGATTTGTCCTCCTCGCCTGGTTGACAGCGCTGCTCTGCACCTGCTTGGTAAGAGAGCGCCGCGGCCACACCACCCCCACCCACCCTGAACTTCAACGGCATCGTGGACGTATCGACGCAGTCCTCCCGTCGATTTCACCAAGATGTTTTTATCCACTATTGCGGGGTCTCACAGGTACATGCGCGCCAAGTTTGGACATAAAACTCTCCATCATTTTATCCTTGTAGACGTTTGAGTGAAATTCTGTCACAATCGGCGAATACATTCGTAAACGTTGCCGGTGACAGTGACAATTGACCGCCGAACTCTGATCAGTTTATGCTCGGGTCCAAAGCGACGTTTGCGCCAAAGGTGAAGAAATTCCCCCGAGGTGTTACTGGACGAGCCTGTGGCTGCCGCCGGCGCCGAGGCATCAAACGATGAAGCAGCAGCAGTTTGTAAGGCCGACATTAGCAGGCTTTGTGTTGGCCTCACATGACTAAATCCAGATTACACATGTCTCTGCCTTTTTTGAATCGTTCCATGGTTTGCCCGGAAATCACATTGTGGTTAAGAGCCCTGGTGGCTGCAATTACTGTACATGCAACCAGAATCAAAAAATCCTGCAGAACCCCTGCTCTGCGATTGGCCCTTTTCGGAATTTTTTTTTTTTTTTTTTTTTTTACTGACAGAATGATGAATCAATCCATATTGATATTAATCCCGTTACTGCCCAAGGCAAGTGTCGAGAGAGACGATCGAGACTCAGACATATCAGAATTCATGTTTAATGTTGGAGTAATGTCTGTGTAACAAAAAGGCTCTTTAGACATGCTTTACAGAATGTACAGGTAAATAAGGTCCCAAAAAAAAAAAAACTAGTGGAAAACTTCAACCATACAAAAAAAGAAGAAAGCAGCATTGGACATCGCCAGCGCAGTTACTAATGAACTTTGGTATAAAGTCATAAAGGACGTTTGAGAGGAAAAAAACACATTATAAAAGCACATCATGTTACGCTGGGATGGCAGAAAATAATAAATACTGGAATCGACGCAGCTCCCCCCCAGGACATGTAACTCCATTATCTTGACTTATCACTGAGGAGTTTTCATTTTACTTTCTAAAGGAGCACGGAACTGACCACAGGCTAGAAGTCCGAAAGAACATGAAGAAACCGAAGAAATCTGCTTCCACTTCAGAAAGGAGTGCGTTCAAGTACGAAAGGGGCTCAGGAGCGTCGAGTGGCTTTCGGCAAAAACCCCTTTGATAATTATCGTTCTAGTCGACATTCGAAAGAAATTGTCTTGGGATGTTCGGACCCCCCAGAGGCGGCGGACACGTAATAATACAATTTGGGGCACGGAGCGAGTGCATTCAGGGCGTATCCAAATCCAATTTTGCTAGTTTCGCTGTTAAAAAAACAAAAACAAAGAGGCACATGGTTTAAAAGCATAAACCGACCTGAGAGCCATCCCCCAATCCTTTTAGAAGCTGGGTGTGCCTGCACCTTGGCAGAATCCTGGTGGTGGATTTGCCAAGGGGGTTACCAAGTTGTGCACTCGTCTGCGTGGGCGGATGTTACGGCCTTGATAACAGTGAAATACTGAGTCACTGACTTCAGACCAGGTCTTTGTTGATCGATGTCAGAATCGCTTCCAACTGCCACACCACAGCGATGTGCCAACAATGGGCCTGCCCACATCTAACTGTAAAACCAACACGCACATGGGGCACTCGGACGGGCCTAAGTGCATTTGCCATGTGGGCGCCGGACGGGAAAATGTCAACTGTGTCGGGTCTGAAACTAGACTGTAATGTCGAGGTCACACCAGGCGATTTTAAGCACGATTATCCGCTCCCCGATCAAAGTGACTCGCCGACGTCTGCCAGATATCTAGCAGGCTAAATATCTGGAAATGTCGGCGAGCCCAAATCCTGCGACTGGCGGTGAGTGCGTTGATGCACTACAGCCAATGACAGCGCAAGACGCCACTGGCTGAGCGGAAACCCGCGCAACCCGGAGGAGAAACTTTGGAGAGAAGACACTGGTGAAGGATCCTGTAGCGTGTGACCCCCCCCCCCCCATCACAATTAGTCACAAGACAGCACGTCGCGTTGTATGAACAGTGCAGCGATCTTACGAAATCGTGTAGCGTGTCCGAGCTACGAGTGTGAGTGTGTGAGTAGGAAAATGGCAAATCCTTCCTTCAAAACATAAAAGAGCAGAATGCAACAGTAACATCACAGAAATGACCAAAATGAAAATGAAAACAGGGAGAATATCCATTATATAACCGTGTTTCTGTTATTTGGCCGACTCATATTGACCTAAATGGGGCAGACAAAAAAACAGACATCTTGCAAAATACACTGTCACTGAATCAACAACCAGTTGCAACAGAAGCTGATCCTAACTTCCGTGAAGGGAGGACGTAGTGCATGATTTCAGTATAACTAGACTTACCTAATAAACTGCCAACTCGGCACAATCTGCTAAATATGTTGAGCGCGCACAGTACATTTTCAGAGCGTCCCAAACAAAGCCTCTGAACTGCGATAGTAAAGAGGCTTTTTAAAGGACGACCGGAGACGAAAACCTGTTGAGACGAGTCCACATTCTTTTACACGGGAGTCGTTTTTTCATGACATTTTGGGGGGGGGGGGGGTACCTTTGCTGAACCTGAAGTTGAGTCATACCTGAAAATAACACAAAGTTCAGAAGAAAATGTGTCATCTTGTAACTTGATCAACATGTTTAAGATATAAAAAATAACATCTGCATAACCCTGGGACAATATAAAGGCTTAACATGAATCAGCTTCATATTTTTTTTTTAAGTTACTGCAGCTTACGTCTCAAACCGCTCTGCAAAGGGACAAGTAGAATTTAATAGACAACTAGCCTTATGTACACACACATACATACAGTACATACATGTATAAAATAATAACAATACATTCTCATTTTTCACAGTCCTGGGTGAAAACCAAGGCTTCAATCAATTTCTGTGGAAAGATCATGAACTTTGAGGGGGAAACAAAACAAACAGTGTAACGCGCCGTGCTGGCCTGGCGTCACCGGGCAAACCTGCGTTTGCAAATGAGTCTGGAACTTCTCGTTTGATTAACCATGATGATAAGAAGTGTTAATGGTCAGACAATACAAGGACTCTGGACAGCATTGGACAGACTTGAGAGCAAATCAGAGCAATGAAACGTGAAATAAATTTAATTAAAGCTCTAACAAATTCTGTTGGTTGTTAGGGAAAAAAACGTTTTTCTTATCAAGACTGTAAGTGCAGGTTTTCTTTAAAGCCCCATTGTGTAATTTTTTTACTTTTCTGGCGGCATATGGTGGTAAAGCTGCAAGCTGCAAACTGCAACCGACCGAGCACCCGACAGGGGACACTTTATGATGGCGCACCGCTAATTCCATATTCGGTTTTCGGCTGCGCTGGAAATTCGACGCGAATGCGACGTATTCTGAAACCGTCTTCTGCAACAACCGTATTTAACGCTGCATTCCATTATACCTGCACAACACGACGTAACAAACATGGCGACGCACACAGAGGTCAGGTACACCTAACAAACCTATATTTAACTCATTCAAAGTTGACGAAAATACATCGTTCCTTTGTTGCAGGTGATTATACATATATGAACACATAGTTATGGACAATATATTCCATTTCTGTGAATACATATTCTAAAATATTACACACTGCAGTTTTAAGAAAAATGTCCAGTTCAATGAATATGATCGCGATATTGGTTTCAATGAACATCCAAATCAGCGGCAGCCATATTGGCTGTTAATGAAAAAAGTAGTGATTGGCCCTGGAATGGAATGGAGGGGGGGGGGGGGGGTTTCCAGGCCAACAGCATGTACACTGCATAAAACTGTACCACTGTTACATTAAGAGCCTGTACGGTATGAGAAGAAGGGAAAAATTATTCAGTGCATCCTGTATATAAAAACCATAATGTGACCGGAATGAGGTTACTTAGAAAAGCAAAACTGATTGTCACATTGTGCAAAAAAAAACTAAAACAAAAGTACGCTTTGTCCCCAAACTGCTTATCATTACGAAGATATACAGTGAAGAAAATAACAATTGTGTTTCACACAGGACAAAAAACAAAAAAAGATCAGATAAAGATGATATAGGATATATTCATAATATATTCATAATATAACACCACATTTTGGTGTTCACTGTCTCTGGAATTTGCATAACAGGATACTGGGATAGCATAGTTTGACGGTCAGTCAGTCAGAATAGCTGTGGGAATGTGGGACGTACGCTTTCAGGGTCCTTACCTACATTTACTCCCACAATCTGCTGGTGAGGGAGCTACAGTTGTCCCCCCAGTTTAAAAACCCCTCTTTTCCCCCCAGTCGGGAAGGAGAGATGGTTTGTAATTTTTTACCAAAAAGTTGTGTAGGATGTTTCCAACAGACGTCTTTGTACCGGGAATGATGAAGCAAACTGCCATCGTGTGGCAGCACAATGTCAGCCCCGTAGCAGCAGGGACGATCCCATCCAACATGGCTCTTTGAAGCATACATTCATAGCTTTCTCTACAAAGAGAAAAAAAAGACGAGTGACCGTAGGGATGTGGGAAAGAGGCGCCCTGCAGAGGTGCCGGTGTTGAGGAGGAGGGGGTCGCTTTTAATCACCGGGAGGGGTCCAGTCCTACGACCCCGACGCGGCCGTCGTCTTTTGCCTCAGTGGAGAACGTCAGCGTATCCCCTCTTGGGTGAAAGGGGGAATGTAAACATACGAGAGAGCATCTTTGGCAGAATGTGAGGAGTCTCTTTGGAGGTAGTGGGTGAAGGAGGGGGAGGGGTGCAGCGACGAGGAGTGTAAAGGATCCTTATGTGGGAGCGGGATGCTGCTGAGGGTTAGTCCTACTAGAGGCACTTCTGTGGTCCTGCGTGCATTGGCTGGGGAAGTAGGCCACGCCTGCGTCACTGCGTTCCTCCGCCCCGTCCGCAGTGGACGTCACAGGAGGCGTCCTGTGGACGGTCACCGGGTGCTGCGCCACTCCAGGACGGGGCTTCGAGGACAGATCCTCCCCTTCTCCCCAGAAGGACCTGCTGAGGGAATCTGCAAAGATGGAAAGAGAATACATCTTAAAGAGGACTACACTTGACTTCCATCAACTAGTTCGAGAAGACATCCTCTTCTTTTTCTTTAAATGTGGAAAGGATTAGTTGATTTATCAATTAATTGATCAGCTGAAGATTATCAGCCTATAACTTCAACCAGTGTTTTATTGTTGAAGTATTTTTATCAGGCAAAGCAACTGAATATTATTTGGTTACAGATTCTAAAACTTGAAGATTTTATGAATGTCTCTGTTTCATATACTTGTAAACTGATCCTCGTGTTGGTCAGATAAAAGCAGCGATTTAATTTGAAGGTCTCCTTATGCTCTCTGGCAGATTAATCTGCAACCCAATACATTTTGATCATATATAAACCACATTCATAAAGCTAGTGCTTAGTTTGTATTCATGAAGTTAGGCTGAACTCAAGACATCTGTCTCTGTCCTCTCTACAGAGAATCTGGCATTAGAAGTAGCCTGCACATATGCCGATCCCCTGATTGACCAAACATAACAAGCCTAGGTATCTATATAAATCAAATCTGGAAGACTAATATCTCTAATAAATTCAATCTCATGGGTTTATCAGATCACTGGGAAATCTGATATAGGCTTCAATGAATCAACGACGCATGTCTAGAAAGAAATCAAAGTATTGGAAAATGTTTACACCTACTGTTTTCTTTGTCAGTATTTTGCATGGTGCTGAAATTCAACACCTCCGCAAAGTTTATACGATCTTGCTGTTCACGAGTCTCACCCTTAGCGTAGTGCTCCAGGGGCGTGTGGCTGCTCAGCCTTTTGTCGTGTGAGGTGAGAAAGAGGGAGGGGTCTTGGTGGCTGATGAAGCCCTCCAGCGCCGCGTCCAAGTGCTGGCCGTGCTCGCCGAAGCCCTCCTTCGGGCCCGGTAGAGTTTTGTCCAGCGGGTCGTCCTCTCCCAGATAGGCGTACGGGCAGTACTCCCGTGTGCGCGAGTAGATGTTGGCGTTGTCGTAGCAGTCGGAGCAGATGACCAGCTGACCGGCTCCACCTGGTGAGAAATGTGCACATATGGCTGTTGCAGTATGTTGTTTGTTTTCAAGACACTCACACAATCTCATATCATAATGCCTCTGCCCATGGCTGCTTCCAGAGCGGAGGCGTAAACAATTAAATCACATCACTGCTTGTGTATGGTTGACACTGACCTGTGGGGACTCCTGACAGTCCCTCACGGGGATCCCCAGGGTGGAAACTGCTACGGCCGGTGAACAGAGAGCCAACTCTGCAGTGCAGCAAGCCGTTGCCCTCGATTTCCACTTCGCTGCCTGTGTCTCCATAACACACGCCTGGAACGCACATGAAAATCAGTCAATGTCTAATTTCAGCAGGGTATGATGTGGTTTGATCCCAAAACAATGAAGCAGACGCAGGAACCTAAACCTAAAGCACCGCGGTGTTCAAAATCACTAAATCACATCCAAAAAGCTTTATATGTTTAAAATGAAATGTATTTTTCATGTCAGAATAGATTCCTATGAAAGCTGGCCCGAGGCGTGAAATCTTTCTTTAACACAGCCCATCATAACAAAATCTTTATATTATCCTTCAATATAAATATTCAAAGTGATTATAAAGGAAATTGAATAGCGAGTGATTATGACAAATAACTAAATCGAAAAAACAATGTCACCCACCATCTGTCCCCTTATGTACGTATCCATTGGAGAGCGGAGGCATGAGCTGCTGGTGGCTGCCAGCTTCAGAGTTACTGTAGCCTTCCTGAGGCTCCGACAAAGTTCCCTGAGAGGACAGGTAGCTGGGGATGTCTGCTGGCAAGTTCATTTCATCTGGAAAAGAGAGACACGTTTTGATTGAAGCCATCGAGAGCTGTTAAAAGCTTTGTTCTCTCATCAAAGTGCCGTCCCCATAGACTCTTTTTTTTCCCCACCCACAGATTAGGATATGTTTAAACTGCTGACCTGTGTTTGTGATGCTGTAGTCCTCGCTCTTCCTGCGCATGTGATAGATGACAATGACCCAGACCAGTGAGGTTCCGACCACGCAGCACACCACCACGATCACCACAATGCCCACGGTGGTCCAGCCGTCCTGGTCGTACCCGGCGCCCGTGTCGCAGTTCGGCGACGGCGAGACGCCGAGGTAGATGTGGCCGCGCTCGGTCCCCAGAGTGTTAGACATGATGCAGGTGTATTTCCCGGCATCGGCCGGACCCGCGTCCACTATGATGAGGAGCTGGTTGGCGGCAGCAAAGAAGTGGCGCTCCGTCAGCACCAGGGGTCCGTCGTCTTTGGTCCAGTTGAGACGAGGGGCGGGGCTTCCTCCGGCTATGCACTGGAGCACGGCGGTTTCGCCGCGGGCCACGGTTCTGTCTTCCAGCGGTCGCATGAAGGATGGAGTTTCTGAAAGAGAACAGGATTTATTGATTTAATAAGGATTATCCCAGGGGCATTTGTGTCAAATTGTTTGGACAGATGTGTGTGTGTGAGGTCAAGTCATATTAGTTTAAAAATAACACACTTCATTACTGTGTAAGCCCCAATCACAAGCACCACCATTTTGGCCGAGTAATTGCTTATATACACCAGTTAACAGCTTTCCGTCAGCTGTCCCGTCAGCAGAATTTTAATGATGAAGGGACGGAGGGCGATTGATGAGGGTTGAGGTGAAGATGTTTATGGGTAGGTAGCTGTAGAGTTTGAACATGTGTGTGGATGAAAGTAAGCAATATCTTAAAAATGGAAGGTGTGCCCTGAAAGTTGGGGGGAAAAAAACTGTTGAGGGAAAAAAGAAATAAAAGTATCTAATGAGCGAGAGACATAAATAAGAAGCCAATTTGAGCAGAGTGACTCAGCTGTAATGGCCCAGTAGTAAAACATCAGTAATGCGCTCTACGACAATTAGGAGGGTGACTCACCCAGGACAGTGAGAGTAGCGTTCGCCGACAGGCTACCAGCCGCATTCTGAGCCGTGCAGCTATAAACCCCCATGTCTTCCGTCTTCACGTTCGCGATGAAGAAGATGTCGTCGTCGGGCATCACGTGCATCCGTCGCTCTCGGGCGGCGGGGAAGTCGGTGCCCCCGTCCTTCTGCCAGGCGATCTGCGGCGACGGGTGGCCCTCGGCGGCGCACTCCAGCCGGGCCATGGTCCCAGTCCGGATCGTCAGGTCCATGGGAGTCTTGAGAAAGGATGGCAGCTCTATGAGAGGGCGGGAAGGTGAAGCAGAGGCATGTTGATGTCAGACTGGGAATCAAACAATATAGTGAGGAGTAAAATTCTGCGGAGGAAGAGAAAAACACATCAGCCTCACTGTCGATCAATCACATTCTCTGAAAAAGAGGCTCACCGTTGACGGTGAGCTTGGCCCTGTTGGAGTAGTTGGAGCCGAAGTGATTGGAGACGACACACTGGTAGCGCCCCTCGTCGGTGAAGTTGACGTTGAGGAGGTGGAGCATAGTGGTGTAGATGAGCTCGCCCTCCTGGTAGCGGGCGTAGTTTTGCACTTCGGCGTCGTACAGCACCTCCCCATCCTTCCGCCAAGCCGTTGTCATTGGCAGATCACTGCTGCTGGATGCGAAGCAGCTCAAAGTAACGTTGTTGCCCCGCAGTGCCACGGACGTCTCTGGGTGAGTCGTGATGTGAGGCTTGGGGAAATCATCTGTGGAGGAGCGGCGACAGTGTGTGTGTCAATCTCAGGCAGCTTAGAAAATCCATATTTTTACAGCAAAGCTAAAATGTAAAATGTTAGTTTGTGCTCAACATGGAGAATTAAAATACAGGAATGACAACATGGCAGTCAGGTGAAAATCTACGGGGACTTTCTTGTCACGTGTAAGTTCACAGTAAAATAATGGCTTTCAGTTTGAAACTCAAAATGAAACCCAAATATCCTTTCCAGACTTACAACAACAAACATTTTATCTGATCTGTACTTAATCTTTAGGACTCCTGGGCTTTTTGGCCATTGTGTACCTTGCCAATGGTTGGCATCTTTTCTTTCAGCACAACATTGCCTATATGACCAGACAATTAATTTTTCATTCTGACATAGTATATCAACATATTGGACCCAAAGACACATGACGTGATTAAAGCAGAGGGTTTTAAGAGTAACTGAGTTGGATCAGACTGAGAACAATTATTAAAAAAGACTAAAAGAATATCAGACAGGGACTGACCGCAAACAAACTCTTCTGGGGTGACGGTCAGGACGCTGCGACCGAGTAGAGTGGCAGGATGAGCGCACACGGCAGAGACGGACTGATGGAACTCATGGTCTTTCAGCCACGGCCCCAACCACTGCATGTGGCAGTCGCACAGCAGGCTGCTGGTGTTCAGGACACTTAGGGCAGAAAGGAAACGACAGACATGGAGATAAAAGATTGTAAAATTAGTTAGAATAAAAATAAAAAATTTAAAAAAGAGTACAGATAAAACAATGTCATAAACATGACTCACAGAGCAACAGAAAGTTTGAATAATGATAGGAAACTGGAGTCATACACTTCAATCCCACGGGTGTCACCATTATGCTCCTCTAGCCAAGTTATCGGGCAAAGCATATTTATCCCCCTCGCCCAGCCGAATGGTGCCATATTCTATTAAAGCTGCAGACTAATTAGTAACAAGAGGATATGACAAGTGTCCTGACACTTCGTCTAGGTTCGACAGCTGCCGGTGCGTCGTTAGTCACAGCTAAAGAGACACTCCTGAGACGGGCTGAGGAAAAAACTTAAAAAGTCGAGAGACTTAACATTTCCACCGTCTTTCTTCACAGGCGGGGCGGAGACGACTGTCCCCGACAAAGCAGATGTCGCTGCAGCTCAAAAAGCTTAACTAGAAATCTCTTCTTATCCGACTCAGCCGATTAATGTGTTTTTTAGAAATCTCATATTTGTTTAAATATCAGCATAAACAAATGAGGTTAACAGCTAAAAAGGTATAGTTATTTTTCTTTTATTCAATCACCAGTAAAGCTATCGCAGATCAAAAACATTTCAGTGGTTGAGGTTGTTTTTTTTTCACCCTTATATAATGTCAATTTAAAATCCTCATGGCATTTAACCACTACTTCAACAATATAATTCATTTTTACCGGAGAGAACTAGGTCTGCAACTAATAATTATTTTCATGGTCGATTAGTTGTTTGCTTCATAAATTGGTGATAAAATATGATAGTGTTTGCCAAACCCCAAGATGATGTTTGGTTTTGTCCACACAAAATATATTAAGTTTACTGTAAAATATTAAACTTTAAGAAGATGAAATCATAGAATTTTAACCATTTTTTCTTTTTTTGCAGCTCTTTTGCAACAACAGATAAAACAGTCGAAGGAACAATATTAACCCAGGTAAAAAGTGGCTTCCAAACAGGCTCATGGATGCTGCAAGTTCATTTTCGTGTCTACTCACAAAACTTTGAGCGTCATGTGGGACAACGCCTCCGGGTGTATCGACATGATGCCATTCTTGCTGAGGTCTCTGTGGAGGGGACAGAAATATATGGGTTAGACGCACCTACGGGTGTGATTGGATCAAAATGCCGTCCCATTTCACAAGCACGAGACATACAATTACAGCACAGCGGTAATAAAACCCTTCTGCTATCTTTAATCATTCCACAATAAAACACATAACTGATCCTACTGAGACACGCGTGGAGAGCGAGAGAAAGGATTGTGTGGTGGTTTAACTCACAGGTGCTCCAGCTCCTCCAGGCCCTCAAACGCTTTCTTGGTGATTGATTTGATTTTGTTCCGCTGTAGGATTCTGGAAGAGAAAAGATATTTCACGTGATGCTCCTGGGTAACATTTTATTGCTCGCTGGAACCAGAGTGTCAGCAGCTTTTGTTAAAGCTAAATTTGGTGAGTTGCAATAAACTTTAGAAACAACTTTACAGTAACATGGAACACGTATAGAGTAAAATGCACACCTATTCGAATAAAAGCTTTGTCTTATCAAGAAGAATTTCATATATGTATAAATTAAGATGCATCTGATGAATCTTTAAATGCATTACATTTCACAGGCATGCATTAATTTATGTCAAAATCAAATCTATTCATCTGCATAATGAGTTTCCTCTCACAGTGTGTTCAGCTTCTTCATTCCAACAAATACGCCGATGGAGTCTTCAATGGCCCAGGAGATTTCATTGTTGCGGATATCGCTGCAAAACAAAGAGACGTCAGATATCGCACGCACGCACGCCCACACACGCAGACTGAACATCTGAAGCTTCTTCCACACAGAGACTCTCCCTCTCCACTTGTCAGCGGCAGTGATTCTCAGTTTGAGACTCCGTGCGTCCACCACGTGTCACAGTTCGCTGCCCCTGCTGCTCTGATGAGGAGGACATTATTTGGCTCTGTTTAGCAACCGTACAGTTCATGGGTCCGGTGGAAACCTTGTGTTTACAGGATGGGTCACGGGCTCTTTTGTTTCCCTTTCCTCATGCCTGGCCACGTCTGAAAGAACTTTCAGCACTCCAAGCGGAGGACGGGCAACTTCCCAAATACAAGACTCCTTTCTGGTTTCAGCTCAGCGGCTTGAGTGGAACAATTCTCAACACTTCTCACCTCCCACATAAAAGAGCGACGAAGAAGACACGCTCGCTCGAGCGAGGCCGATACTCCGGACCTTAGCTACACTGACTTCTGAAAACTGTTGCGGTTTTGCCAATTCATTCAGTTCAGAAAGTAATGTCCTGCGAGGACCAACATTTTGGAATGTAGGATGACCGTGTCGTAATGCATAATTTGAATTAACAGTGGCGCACATAATATTTTAATGGTATTCCCCTCCCAAGGAAGCAAATTACAATTTCTCCCCCGACAAAGCCAGAGCTACTGTGTTATTAGTTGAAACGCTTAGGAGACATTATTTATTGCTCCTCGATAAAATATAACAAAAAAAGAGAAAAGCAATCCGTCTCAACGGCCAGAACAGGAGGATTCTTGCCTTTCCCACGCTGACAAAGGATTTTAACAACCTTCATCTCTTGGCCTTTTGCCTCAGCTACGGTGTAGACACACGTCTGCTCTCTCAACCGCGGCAACATTAAAACAACCCTCAATACACGTTTCACATGGACCACACAGACGCAGCACACAAAACCAAAATATTCTAAACAGCTGGGTTCAAAAGTCTGAGACCACCTTCCCATTACCTAGATGGGTCTCCTCACCGTTTGTGCAAATTACCCTTGCAGTTTAGAAATTCAGGAGGACACCAATACTTGCTTCTCCTTTGAGTGACCAGAACTGTCTTATAGAGTTTTCACATTTAAACTCATTTGAAGAAAGCAGGACGCCCACAGTGAATGGCAGTGAGCCAAGAGAACAGGACACTGTTTAGTTTTTAAATCTAAGACTAAACAGGTGAATAAAGACAGGCGGGATTAGAGCTAAACAAAGACTACAACTGAGGAAGAATGAAGACTATGTCTACTGTCATTTTTTTTAAACTACTCAGGATAACGTGGGAAATATATTCAAGACAGGACTAGAACTACACATGTACCAAGTGAAGCAAAGCAGACCTACTTTAGTCAGCGGCCTTCATGAGAATGCACGGAGCCAAGAACATGCCAGGACTTGGGTTATGTTTTGAGTAGCGAGCTGCATTATTAATCTTAGATCAAATATGAGAAACGTGTTTCAGACAGACACATCACTTACAGGGTTCGCAGACTAGACAGGCCACTGAACACTCCCTCTCCCAAATGGCTGATGGAGTTCTCTCCCAGGTTCAGGCTGTCCAAGAAACTTAATCCGACGAAAGCCGTCTCCTCAAGTCGGGTCAAATGATTAAACGACAAGTCTCTGCAGAAAACAGATGATAAAGATTAGTTCAAAGCTTTTTTTCTTTACTCAACACAAGTCTTGTACGTGAATGTATGTCGGCACTCAACGATGATGCTGCAACATTTTCAAAATCATTAAAATCGTGAATGGGAAGACAATGACACCCACAGTTACTCCCCATTCACACAGAGTGAATCTCAGAGCCCAGGGGTGATGAAAGAAAGTGGAGATTTTAGCTACGAGGCCCGACACACTCACAGTTCCTCCAGCTTTTGGCAGAATTCCCAGGCATCTGGTCGGATGATGCAGACTGCGTTCTGGCTGACCCGCAGGATACGCAGCATGCGCAGGCCATACAGCCAACCTTTGTTGACCTCGGTTAGGTTGTTGTGCTCCAGCTCGCTGAGACGCAGATGGGGAAAACAGAATCACATTAATAAATAACAGTTATTACATAAATCTTTCTTTTTAGGGCCAAATCTACCACATTCACACCTAACCCCAGCTTTTCTGTGTATATTAACAGATGTCGTTATAGCATTTTAAATTGTCTGTACCACAATACATATTTTATACTTAGATTCATTGGCGTGCATTGTCCCCATCAAATAAATGAGTAGCCGAACACACACTTGAATGTCAATCTAAAGAAGAGCCTGTAGCACTGTACTCACAGTTCCTCCATGTTGTTCAGTCCAAAAAAGGCTCCGTCCATGAGCTTGGTGATGCCGTTCCTCTGCATCTTCAGTGACTTCAGCGAGTCCATCCCTTTGAACGTGAGGCTGTCCACTATTTTAATCTTGTTGCGTTTCATTTCACTACAACGAAACAAGAACAAAAGAGCAAATGTAATATTGATAATTAGATTTTCAGTACATTCTGCCAGCTACGTTAGAAAGAGTTTTTAAAACAGAATAAAAATCTGCAGACGTGTCTGTCAACTATCAGCAGCTCTATTCTTGGCTTCATCAATTTGAGTTTGGCACCATAAACACACCGTACAATACTTACAGGAACTGAAGCTGGGGAAGTCTGAAGACTTTCGGCGGCAACACAGCCAATCTGTTCCTGTTCAGCTTCAGCACCAGCAGGGTGCTGGAGATGTTTTCGAAGCAACCGGGCTCGAGGACGCTGATCTTGTTGTTACTCAAATTCCTTATGAGATAAAAAGCAGAAACATTCAGAGCCAAAAATCAACTAGGAGAATGGAGTTTGCTCCGTGTTTACACCTGCTGTAAAGAGTGAATATCCAGAAGAGAATGTCGCACAAAATCAGTTTGTCTGCAACGAGACAGCTTCCTTAACAACAGCAAACTAACCAAAAGTGAAGAGGATTTCCATGAACAGTGAGCGCTTACAGGTATTTCAGCTGCATGTAGGGAAATGATCCAACTCTGAGCTCAGAGATCCAGTTGGATGTAAGGTCCAGCGTCTCTAAAGAAACGTAGGGCTGCAGATGATGCATTGACAGTTCTGAGATCCGATTGTGGACTCTGAATAAAAAGAAACATACAGGTATTAATCTTCCAAATCATAACGCTAACGATTACAATGGCAAGCTATGTCGGCGGTACATTCTGCAGGAGTCTATTGTTGTGTATCAAGCAAAAGACAACAACTAATGGTACAATACCAGTGTTTTAGTGTCAATACGTTTGCAAACCACACAACAAACGTATCAAAAGCTTGAAAGTGTGCGTTAAATGGTAAATAAAAGTAAACACGACTGATAACAGAATATGTAGAGAATGTCGGACTTTAATTTAAAAGGGGAAATATTTTAATAGAATCCTCATTTTTATTTTGACCCTTTTGTTTTACTGGTGACAGGAGAGTCAGGAGCTTGTGTACTTACAATGACAGCGAGGTGATGTTTGAGGAAACGTCTCCAAGAAACGGAAGAGTCGTCAGCTCATTGTGATTCATGGTGCTGAAATGAAAATCAACAGAAAAGTATTTTAGGTTAAAAAAAAAAAGATTGTTTCTTAAAGAAAAAAAAGAAGACAAGAATAACATCCACCGTGTCCCGTCATACTACGGGAAATAATAATAAGGAACTTGCCTAGGTCCACCGTGCCTTTACACCATTCAGTTGGCAGTTCACTAGGTGCATGCATATAAAATGAATATTGTTTATTCCATTGCCACATATGCTTCCTTCATGAAGGTCATGGTGTTTTTGTTGAAACAGTTTAGAGACGTGACTGTCATTTCGGAGGCTGCAATCTTGGTGCTGTTGAACTGTATTGTTATTGATTATTATTGATAAAGGTAGACTACTGGAATTAACGCAAATACAAGTACAGACTACATCCCCTAAGGTGACCATCTACATCTCTAGAATAAAAAAGTAACATTATACCTTTCATGAAATAAGGACTCATTGCAGGGCAGTTGTATTCATATAGTAGTTGTCATGAATAAAATAAAGAAATTCCCCTATGTCCCAAAAAGCAAAATAAATAAACTATTCATCTTTTTTTTTTTTTTAAACATTGAAATGGGAGATATCTTCTGTATGGGGGTCCTGGTCAAGATGGGCAGTGAAGGATTTAAAAAAAAAAAAAGTTTCATATATAAATACAAGCAGGGACAGAAACGTCACTTAATACAATTCTGTATGTTTATAAAAGAAACATGCAAAATTGGGTTTGTTGGTGTGTTACGCTGCTCAACAACAAATCAGTGCAGCGTGTGGATCCAGTGCAGAACCAACTTCAACACATTACGCGGGGGGGGGGGGGCCGTGTACTTACACCTGGGTTACCCCGTCCGCGGGGTCCAGGGGAGGCGTCGACAGCCGCTTCCTGTTGCAGTCCAGAACACGCACCTCGCCTTCTTGTGCCGTCGTGCACGAGCAGGGAGCCGGACACGACTCGAGGGCCCAGGCGCCGAGACCGCACAGCATGAAGACGAGGGCCGAGGGAACGGACCAACCCTCCGCCATTTTGAATACCCCGCCCCCCTCTCCTGCCCCCCAACTGGAATGCTACGTGGCTAACTCGCTAGCTAGCTAGCTCGCTAACCTGGCGCGTTGACGCGCACAGAACCGACCACCGAAGTGTCGTCGCCGGGGTCGCTATCAGTCAAGCGAGCGCATACTTCGTGTCCGCGGCGCCGTGGTTCCGGGCGGAACTGTGAAATGCAGTTTTGGTCCAACTCGCGTGAGGCATCGCAGTGGATTTCTTCCCAGTGCCTGAATTCCTTCCGCTCCAATCTGGACTCCCTCTCGCGGGAGGGAGGGGGGGGGGGGCTAACGCTAGCTCACCGCTGAGCTGATGTAGTCCCACGAATGCGCAACTTTCCCCCGGGTTGACTCCGCACTTGACTCGGCTCTGGACTGAAGAGAACCGGGCGAAGTGTTATCGTCGGGGTCGTTCGCGACTCATTTGAAGATAATTGTCTCCGTCGTTCTCTCCGCCACAGCACAACAAAGCGCCTTCCTTGAGTAGATGATATGGGACAATCTGAGATCCCGCCCCCCCAGCATGTATACTGTTATTCTATTGGTCAGTATGCAGGCCTGTCAAATATTTGCACTGGTTTGATTGGATGTCACTCCGGTGTGTTTTTGTGTCTTCTTTTTTTTCACAGTAGAAAGTTTTTCCTTTTTCTTTTTAGAACTGCTCCCGTTTTAAATTGTCCTTCACACCCTCGTGGTCATTAGTGGTGATTTCCACGTTGTGCCTTTTTATTTTTCATTTTGAAACACAAGCGTGGCCGGATTGATTTATTAAAGGACCCCTGATCCCCCCACAAAACTTGCACGAATGCAACTTTTCACCGGGCTGACTCCGCACTTGACTCGGCTTTCGACTAAAGAGAACCGGGTGAAGTGTTATCTTCGCTCAACCCGGGTCGTTCGCGACTCATTTGAAGATAATTGTCTCCGTCGTTCTATCCGCGACAGGACAACAAAGCGCCTTCCTTGAGTACACGATATGGGACAATCTGAGATCCCGCCCCCTCCTCCTCCCCCAGCATGTATACACTTATTCTATTGGTCAGTATTAAGGCCTCTCAAATATTTGCACTGGTTTGATTGGATGGCAGTCCGGTGTGTTTTTGTGGAAGCCTTCTACCTTTTTCTTTCACAGCAAAAAGTTTTTTGTTTTCTTTTTTAGAACTCCTCCTGTAAATATTGTCATTCACGTCTTCGTGGTCGTTAGTGGTAATTTCCACGTTATGCCTTTTTATTTTTATTTTGAAACACAAGCAATGGCCGGATTGATTTATTAAAGGACCCCTGATCCCCCCCCCCAAAAAAAAATCTACACCCCGTGGTATTATAACGACGAAACAGCACATCACGTTAGTTGATAACGTATTAATATAACGCATTACACTGCTTTGCGACTAGCAATCTAATGAGCCATATAATGAGCCCTTAATAATCAGACTCCATCATATCTTACAGAGCTCATAGTTCCATATTATCCCAATAGATCGCTTCGCTCTGTGAACACAGGACTACTTGTGATTCCCAGAGTCTGTAAAAGTAGAATGGGAGGCAGAGCCTTCAGCCACCATGCAGGCTCCTCTCCTCTGGAACCAGCTCCCAGTCAGGGAGAGGCAGATACCCTCTCCACATTTAAAGTTAAACTTAAAACATTCCTGTTTGAGACAGCTTATAGTTAGAGCTGCTCAGGTATTTACTAAACCATTTATGTATTATGCTGCTATAGGTCGAGACAGCTGGGGGAACCTATATCATGAGCACCCCCCCCCCCCCCCTCTCTCTCTGCCCTCATGTATTTTCAATAATCTATATCTTAAGAATATATTTAAATGAAAATGTAATTATTGATATATCTATGTTTCATTGATGATTCATACAATGATTGTTGCCCTTATATTATAGTTATCATAATTGTTTATCCTTTGTAATTTATGAATCACTTTCCTGTCATTCCTGCCCTTTCACTTTTCCTGATTTGATGATAATAACAGCTACTGTCTGTACTTGCAAAAGTCTCTTCGGAGGGCGTACAAAGAGCTTTTACGGACTCCATAGCCCATATGTAATTGTGATGGATGTCTTAATGTGCAGATAGGGATTTGCGGATGGGGAACACCTTTGGAAGTGGAATGCACCCGAGGAGAACCCTGACCTACTTTGAGACAGCTTTTAGCAATGAAAAGTGAGCCTGACAGTCGCACCAGAAGAATTTCCTCCAGGGGTTTTTCTTCCTTGCCTCACTGCCAAATAGGGTGGCAGTCTGCCTGGTTGCCACGCCTCTTGAAGATGACAACGCCAGTACACCTGGATCCCTCTGCAAGTCCGAGGCACGGAAGCGACCGACCATGTTCCAACAAACGGCACAGACCACCATCCCTGCTTTCTTGACGAGGAGGAAAACGGGACGCTCGGACTTTCACCGGACATGTCGCCTGGACGCGGGGAAACCGCAGGGTTACCTCCACGTCGTCGGCACCACTTTGGAGGCGAACCTGGACAGGTGAGCAGAATCGCCGCTGTAAACCCTGCACACACACACACACACACACACCCAGCAACGTACATGTCACATCTAAGTAATGAGGATGACGACGAGGATGGTGATGATGAGAAGGCGAAGTGATGGGAATGATCAACTACAGCAATGAATGATTAGCCAATGTGCCAACTGTGTGCGTTTATTTTGAAATCCTGTTCCGGCTGCAAATGCAAACACAAACTGAACTATGCAGATGGAAAAACAACACACACACACACACGCACACGCACGCAGACACACGCACACAAGAGGGAGGGAGAAAGAGAGAGAGAGAGAGAGAGAGAGGGAGAGAGAGAGAGAGAGAGAGAGAGATAAGGGAGAAAGAGAGAGAGAGCGAAGCAGACAATAGACAGAAGAGAAGAGAGGGATTTTTCTGATTTTCAACAAACTTTGATTTTACTTTGTTCTATTAACACAAGGTTTGTTATTATCAATTAGTAACAGCATACTTTTTTTTTAAACAAACAAACAAAAATATGAAAAAGAAACAACCAAAAGAAGAAAGAAATAATCACAAATCAAAGATTCAGAATCCATGAACACAGAACGTCCTTCACTGCCCACTGCAGACAATGGACAGAAGAGGGAGAGAGAGAGAGGGAGAGAGAGAGAGAGAGGGAGAGAGAGATTGATTGATTTTTAGACAAAACTTTATTTTATCAATTTTTCAAACAGAGTGAATTCAAATATTTAAAAACAATCAAACAATAAACAAACAAACAACAGTCTTCAGATTTAAGTCAAATCAATAAACTGCTGGCAAAGTTGTAACAGTATCACTTAAAATGTTTAAAAACACTACTCTTTCCACCCCACTGGTGGGCGCGTACACATTAAAAAACACAAGCTTCACATTGTCATATTCAGCTATGACTTTCAATAAAACACCCGGAATTACTCCTTCAATTACACATGAAACAGGTTAAAAAAAACTTTTGGCAAATAAAATCCCCACCCCTCCACTCAGACTGGACTCGTGGCTTAAAACAACCTCCCCGTTAAAAGCCATCCTCCAGTGACTTTCATTATCTGGTCTGCTGTGGGTTTCCTGTGCAAACATCACGTCTACTTTCTTCGTCTCCCGGTGGCACTGTAGCGCGTGGTCAATATTGACATGTAGGTGGGTTGAGGGCCGCACTAGTACCATGCTTGAGAATTTGGGGACAGATCGGACCATGCATATGCGATTACGAGCCAATTCCTGTTGGCAGCAGGTGGCGCTGTGACATGTGGTCAATATTGACATGTAGCCGTGTTGACGCCGGGCCTATTATGATGCTTGAGAATTTTGGGACAGATCGGACCATGCATATGCGATTACAAGCCACTTCCTGTTGGCAGCAGGTGGCGCTGTGACGTGTGGTCAATATTGAGATGTAGCCGTGTTGACGCCGGGCCTATTATGATGCTTGAGAATTTTGGGACAGATCGGACCTAGTAGTGTAGAGCATGCTACTTCCTATTGGTAGCAGGTGTTGCTGAAATAATTCATTATAGTAAGATGTGAAAAAATGCCCCGAAGAGCACCACAGTCGTACTCGCTGGATTCAAAATGGCCGATTTCCTCAAAGAGCACTACGTTTGTAGACACCAGATCCAAAATGAGAGAGAGGGAGGGAGAGAGAGAGAGGCAGACAATAGAAGAGGAGAGAGAGAGATAGAGATTTGATTTTTAAAAACAATTTTTATTTATATTTACCAGAGAACATCACGGTCTTCTACAAATGACATGAAAAAAACACACACACAACAACAACAACAACACAAAAACAAAAAAATAACTGAAAATACAGAATAAATCAGGTCATAAACACAGAGTGAAAGATGAGCTCTCCCTCCTTCACTGAACACACCACTGGTTTAAAAACTCCTGTATGTCGTTCATCAGAGAGTGGAATCTGAATCCACTCTCACTCTGGCTTGTACCAGAGACACATACATTTTTGTCAGCTCGTGTCCGGACACATTTCCTGTCTTGTCTTTCCTGCTTTTATAAATTGACAGTTTGGCCTGACCAACAACAAAATTCAGCAACTGCCACTTTTTTGCATCTTGAGGGAGAGGGAGAGAGAGAAAGAGAGAGATTTGATTTTTTTAAAAACAACTTTCATCAAAATTTACCAGAAAACATCACGGTCCTCTACAGATGCGCTAAAAAATAAAAAAACAAAAAATAAATAAATGAATGTACTGAATAAATCAAGTCATAAAAAGACTGAACACACAGGCGTGGTGAAACACCACTGGTTTAAAAAACTCCTGTATGTGCTTCATCAGAGAGTGGAATCTGAAAACCACTCTCACAGAGATTTGATTATTGAAAACAACTTTTAGTAAAATTCACCAAGTGTACGAATGCACTAAAAATAAAAATAAATTAAATAAATAAAGGAATGTATTAAAATAAAGAGGGAGAGAGAGGAAGACAGAGATTTGATTTTTATAAAACAATGTTTATTAAGATTTACCAGAGAACATCAGGGTCCTCTACAAATGAAATTAAAAAAACACACGAGGGAGGGAGAGAGAGAGAGAGAGGCAAACAATAGAAGAGGAGGCAGACAGTAGACAGAAGAGAAAAGAGAGAGAGAGGGAGAGAGAGAGAGAGAGGAGGGGGGAGAGAGAGGCAGACAATAGACAGAAGAGAAAAGAGAGAGAGGAAGGAGAGAGAGAGAGAGAGAGAGGGGGAGAGAGAGGCAGACAATAGACAGAAGAGAAAAGAGAGAGAGGAAGGAGAGAGAGAGAGAGAGAGGGGGAGAGAGAGGCAGACAATAGACAGAAGAGAAAAGAGAGAGAGGAAGAAGAGAGAGAGAGAGGGGGGGGAGAGAGAGAGGGGGGGGGAGAGAGAGAGGGGGGAGAGAGAGGCAGACAATAGACAGAAGAGAGAGAGAGAGAGAGAGAGCTCGGTGACACGGGGGGCGGGGTGGTTGCGCTGGGGGCGAGGCTGGGCAGCTGACTGACCAATCAACGGACACCGAGGCTCCACCCCCTCGCGACCTGCAGTAGCCTCACAGTCACTTACACCTCAGCGCGGACCGAGCGTCGGTTAGATTAAAGAAACGAGAGGAGCGTGTTTGCGGCTCATAACGGAGCAGTCGCAGTCGCAGTCGCAGCTCATCTACCGCCGAAGGGAAGGGACCGTCCGCAGCCATGTCTCACTCCCGGACTCTCAGAGTCGATTGCGGCAAAGCGACAGGTGTCCTGTGCGTGGTCGGCTCGGTGCTCGACGTGAACGTGAGCAGGTAAGCCCTCCGTCCAATCAGCTGCGGACAGTGACGGCGCTGGGGTCGAACGACGTCACGATGAGAAGTGTCTCTAATATTTTGTCCACCCCCCACAGGATAGGCCTGCGTAAGTGCTGCGACTGACGACCCCCCCCCCCCCCCCTCCATAATCGATTAATCTATTATCTTTCTAGATTAATCGAAGAGTTGTTTTGGTCCGTAAAATGTCAACATGATGTTTCGATTCGTCCAGACCACCAAAGATATTCAGTTTACTGTCAACGAGGAGCAAAGAAACCAGAAAATATTCACATTGAAGAAACTGAAATCATAGAGTTTTGACTTTTTTTTCATAAAAAAAGTAAAGAACTACATGGACCCATTAGCCGATCATCAAAATAGTTGGCGATTAATTGAGTAGTTGATTACTAATCGATTAATCGATTAACCTTTGCAGCCCTATAGCCTATACATATCATCAACTAAGGGTCGATTAAATATTAGAAAACCCCACCCAGAACTACGCAGTTAAATTGAGAGCAACATAAACCGCATCCACATCAAGAGAATTAATGTTAAAACTTTCATGAAGGTCGAATTTGCTGCAGGAGTGTTGCATTAAACCGTGATATATATATATATATATGCAATTGAGTGAATAAGAATTCTATCAATTTATATCAACAAAACTGTGGGGGAGATCGTATCAGAGTTATAACAACGCTGCGAGGATCATCAACTGTGCAGATCCCGGATGCCGGAGCCCGGAGGACATCTTTTGTTTGCACAGTGCAGAGAATCAACAGTCCTCTGTTGTTGCCTGTCAACAGGAGCCACTTTGTTGTACCAAAGAAATGTGTGGGCTAAAACAACGCTCTGCCCAAAAATGCCAGCCCCCACAACAGAGCAAGGCCGGATTACAGTTGGAAGACTGACACATGCGGGCCCAGACCGCTGGGGAGTTTATCATGAGTGAAAACTCCTGTCATTACCTAGTCTACAGAGGCGTTGTCGTGAGTCTTAAAGATTTGGTTTGTCTTAAATTGATACTCGCATCGAAAACTCACATTATCGTCTGCTGTGATCCGCCCTCCTGTCCGTACCAGCAGTGAAGAGATCCATTTCAGTCGAAGAGATGGGGGGGGGGGGCAAAGTCCATTGTTCTCATTCAGTGAAAAAAAAGAAGCTGAAGCTAAAATGAGGCCTCAGCAGCAGTCTGAGTTAGACAAACGAAGGGCTCGTCTTGAAAAACACAAAAGAGTGGTAACGACATTGCAGCAGAGTAGCTGACGCGTGGAAATGCTGCGGCCGAGCGCTGGTATGATGTGGGAGTATCTGCTGACTCAACACCAAGAAAGGCGACTTGAGAAATAATGTGACTTAGGAGCCCCCCTTTTATTTTCTGGAACTGACTTCCAGAAATAAATTCCCGTCAGTTTCAGTTTTACCACCTGCAGTTCTGTCCCTAATTTATTTTTTTTTAAGACATTGACATTATGTATTTTGAATAATTCTTCATCCCCTCCCTTCCAGTGAACTAAGGATACAGTGAGTCGTCATGACTTGAGCCGCAGCTTCGTCCCGCCACTTGTTACAAAATACAAGCCTGTGACTCGCCCTGAGCCCGCCGCCGCTCTTCCTCAATTGCACACAGCTCTGACATGGCACAAACGCGCCGTCTCTCTTGTTCTCAGGGCTGCCCCCGCCAGCTCCAGGTTCTTCTCTGTGAAGTGCACTCCGACTGTTCAGTACAGCATCAGCCCCCAGCCCCAGCAGCCGTCGCACCTCGCCCCCATCCCTCTCAATGGACACTCGCTGCTGCTCATCACCATGAGCCGCGCCAGTGAACATCAAAATGAAAGCAAGGTAAAGTCGGGCACGGCTTCCAGACGCCACGAGTGTCGTATTTCAATGTGCGCTAGATAAGAGACACGGACGGCATCAGAAAATGAGCTGTTTATTGATGGATGAAATGCAAATTCAAACCTCAAATATGAGCCAGTTTCACAGCCCAAAGCGTGAATACTGCACGAGAAGACTTCTACTGGAAATACATCAAACTCAGCCTAATCCTCACTACGGCATTTGTACCTATTTCTTTAAAAAAATTTGAATTAATGACTCATTATTTTTAAAAACCAGAGGGAAAATTCCACAATGATAAGAGCTCGAGAGCGTTTTTCTTTGCAATTCTTCTGTACAAATCATTTATCGTTGAATCTGTATTCATACTTCTGTAAAATTTTTGCAGTGACAGTGGTTACAAATATTCTCAACTTTGTGAACATTAAAGATTTATGCCTTTTTTTTAATTTTATCAGCTGGCTGTCCAGTACTATGGGGAGAAAAAGGAGCTCTTGGGAAGAGCACTCTTGCACCTGATAGCTGTTGGTGAGTTCAAACATTATCGAGCAACATGCAATTCATTTTTATCAAAATCGATAATATAACCAACCAGTTATTTTGTTAACTGTGTCCGTCCTACAGAGATCTCTCTGGATGTGGATGCTGACAGAGACGGTGTCGTGGACAAAAACAACCCTAATAAGGTGATCTCAGATGTGTCCGTTTTCAGTTATATGATGGGAGAAACTTTAAATTTTTTCATCACTTTCTGATAAATATCAACATAACACTTGAATATTGAATAGGACTCTGTTGATTGGACACACTCTGCTGCATATTCCTCATTTATCTATAGTGCTCCCGCTTTCGATGTAGGCGATGTTTTTTAAAACCTGGCATGCTGAAGAGGCTGTAGACGGGCTATACACGTTTTGCTCTGCCATGAACTGAGACCTTTCCGTATTCTTCGTCTTTTGACAGTTTAATGTGCACCACTAAAAAACCCTGGAGTCGTCGGGTTTGTGCTGTGCCACAAAACTGTGAAGCAGCAGAACATTCACCCGTCTGGTTTGTTGAAATTTGTAAGGGCGTCTGGAAATGGGGTCCTGACGGGCACGGAGCCATCCTACTGGTCAACTGTGACTCAGAGCGCCGCTTCTGGAAGAAACAGGACTCTGAGCAGGACTACATCTCCAAAGTGTCAGGTGAAACACTTACCAGCTCCCGTTCGCCGGGTGAATGCTCGCGTTCTTCCCCCTGTGCCATGAGCTCACCTTCAGTGTAGCCGTTGTCAGCTCTAAAAGGCCGATCATATTTGGCTCTGTCAGAAGATTGAACGGGCGATACGGTAGATTAGTCTGATAAAATTCAAATCTACTCAGTGACGTGTGTTTGTACAGTAGAGGGTGCGATGATAAACCGGCCCTCTCTAATTACTTGGAAGTGGACAAACCAGTAGAGCTGAAATTCGATCATGCTCCTACTTGTACGTGTCCACCTCCGCTTAGTTATCATACTGTCTATAGTGACCACATGCTGTCAATGGTATTCAGCTTAACACTAGGGATTATCAAGCACATAATGTCACATGATACTGTACATTACATCTGTTTAAAGGGGAAATACAAGCATTCGGTTTAAACTTTAGACACCGTTTACGACACAGAGGAACTGGGTCACCCACTGCGCAACCAAAACAACAGGGAAGCAAATAGCGTTCTCCCAGTATCCATCTCCAGTGATGGGGGTAGGACAGCTGAATTGACAAAAACGGAAGTTGTCTGTTGCCTCTTTAAAGTCTATGGGATGTAGGATTGAGCGGTATGATCCTTTTTGTTTTGCGAATGTGCAGATCTGAAGGACATGTCCGTCATGGTGCTGCGGACCAAGGGCCCCGCCACGCTCCCAGAGGGCTACAAGCTCACCATGCACATCTCCCAGGGCCACGCAGACAGAGTGAGAGTCTTCAGGTCCAAAAGCCCCGTGGACAAAAACGCCACTCGTGAGTGAAGAGGAAAGCCACAAAAAAAAGATGATGTCACGCGCCTGTAACACAGCGGCCTTTATTTTAAGGCATTGCTCTGTTTTCATGTCTTTGGTCCATACCTCTTTGTTTTGTTCTTTTACTTTCATGCGGTGTTCTTATTTCAGCGGGGAACTTCGTCTTCACGTCCCCAATGACGAACTATCCGCTGGTGCTCAGCAGCAAGGTCCTGTCACAGGAAGTGCCTTACCTCGGGGGCGAAACGGAGATGAACTTTTATGTGGAGGCCCTCAGGTTTCCTGACAAGGACTTTGATGGCCTCATCAGCATCAACCTCAGTGTATTGGAGCCCATCTGTAAAGTAAGACCTGCAGCGTGACACACCTTTATTTCATCTCCCGCTGTGACTTCCTTGTTTGGCCCAATCAGCGTTTTTACTCAGCAGTTTAAAACAAACATCTCAAGTCTTTTTTGGCTGAGCTTTCAATCAGGCTACGTTTCAAAGTCTTCCTCAAAAGTAGTCGGTGAACCCTGAGCTCATTTTTTTTTTTTTTTTTTTTTGTGCGGACCAATATTTCCAAGGTCAAGAATGAACTTCCTCTCACAGCAACAAACATGCAAAATAATTTGGGGGAATGTTTAAATTTTTTTTGTATTTAGATCAGGTGTAGAATTACATTGGTGTCATGTTTTGACAGGGGATCCCTGAGACGCCCATTTTCACAGACAAAGTGGAGTTCAGAGTGGCTCCCTGGATCATGACACCCAACACCTTGAACCCTTTGGAGGTGCTTGTGTGCAGGTAAGAGAAGACTGATGAATGATAAACACGTCGCTGACAAAAGACTTTGCAATAGCACGGTACAATCACACACGATCCCTTCAATTTGACACCACATCACCGGGGAAATGTGATTTTGAAAATTTTAATAAAAATACAGACTTCTGTATCAGCACAACACAAAAAAAAGTATTTTGGTTTTTTTTTTTTAAGTATTGTATTTTTGAGTGGTTTTAAATATTGGATTATGTTGTTTTACCCAAAATAACCTGGACAGTATTGATATTGTTTATCGGTAGAATTTGAAGACTCAAAGAAATGAAATGAAACCCGCGTGTCTGCCTGCGCTTACCTTCTCAGCACGTCCGATAACTACAAGTTCCTGAAAGGAATGCGGAGCCTCGTCGCGGAGAGCGGGTACAAGCTGAAGATTTGCCACGAGTACGTGAACAGAGGAGATCGTTGGATGCAGGTGAGAAAACCAAACGTGTCACACGTTCATGTAGATTCTTTGCGTCACCTGTCATTTGCAATAATTTAATGTTTTTTCTTCTCATTCGCGTGAAGTCCTTCACTTTTCTAACTTTTTTCATGTTTTCTTAACTTTGGCGAAAGGCTTTTTTACAGCTACATTTGAATTGGCTGAATGAGTACTTGGGAGAACATTGCCATACACCATTTATGTAATATATAGAATGGAGACTATGGGAATTACAATCGCATATAAAAATATAAAAAATACTACAGATAAGTAGTTGCGGTAGAATATGAAAAATGTCAGGGAGCAAGGCACGTCATTACAGGTTTAAACTACAAGTGCAGTCAAAGTGTTGCGGGTTTCATACTGTAATCCCTACATGAGGAAACTGAACAGGAGGAAGGAAATAAAGAAAGATGAACATTACAAATGACAAGTCAGACCAGGTTCATCTGTAAACACGTCGATGCACTAACAGGGAGTCAGTGGATTTCACAGGAAAATCCCAAAGAAAAAAAGATGAATGCCAAAAGTTACACAATCATTCCCACACAAAAAAATGACACCACGATTCATTTTTAAGCAACTTTCGAGCTTTTGTTGTTGACATGTCAAACCTCTGGTCAGGACTGAAATACGGCGGAAATATAATGTACGTTATCGATTTTTCAGGACGAACTGGAGTTTGGTTACATTGACTCGCCTCATCAGCGGTTCCCCGTTGTTCTGGATTCCCCCCGAGATGGAAAACTCCAGGACTTTCCATATGATGAGCTGCTGGTGAGTAGAGAACTTGAAGAAAAAGTTCTCGTGGCGACACAATTTTTTCCGGCTCATCTTGCCCAACCTCACGTCCCCAGGGGCCCGACTTCGGCTATGTGACGAGGGTGGCCGAGAGGGAGGACGTGAGCAGTCTGGACTCATTCGGTAATCTGGAGGTTAGTCCTCCGGTTACTGTGAATGGAAGAAACTACCCCCTGGGCAGAATCATCATTGGAGTGGCCTTCCCCACGTGAGTTCATCGTGAGATCTCGAGACGAGCCCCGGGCTCATGAAGAATATGAACGACTGAGCAGCTTTACGTTCGATGAACGAATTCAGTTCACCATCGTACGGCGGCGGCGTGAATCGGAGGATTTTTTCTGAACATACTTGCGTCTCTCTTTGTTTCTTTAAGGGCAACCAAAGGACGCAACATGACCAAAGTAGTCCAAGACTTCCTGTGGGCCCAGAAGGTCCAGGAGCCCATCGCCCTGTTTTCCGACTGGCTCGTTGTCGGCCACGTAGACGAATTCATGACTTTCGTTCCTGCGCCAGACAGAAAGGTACGGTTCTCTCTCTGAGTGGGGAAAAAACCTGAAGCCAGGAAGCCGCGACCGGCCGATACGCGTCGTGCGTTGTGTGATCGTTTAAGCTCTCGGGATACGGGACCCAGCCAGTGTTATGTTTGTCCCTTGTGTCTCGGTCCACAGCGCTTCCGCCTGCTGCTCGCCAGCCCAGACGCAGGCTACAAGCTATTCAGAGGCTTGCGGAACAGCGGCCACGGACAAGCAAAGCTGTTTGAGGGTAGGGCCCGTTTATTCGCGGGCGCGCATCTCGGCAAATGAACAAAGTCACCGTGCAACTCTTGACACTCGCTCTACAACGTTTACAAATAAAGGTCTGGACGACGGAGAAGCAACAACGGTGGACGATATTCTTGGTGACGGCGGTCTGAAGACTCAAAATAACTACGTACAGGTGAGTGGGATGGCAAGGTTGATGAAAATCATGCGGTATTAGGATCGTTGAATATTTCATTCCGTAACTGCGGGCAGCAATTTGCTGCTATAGAAGCCTCGACTCCGCGGGGAGGCTTTACCACTGGGTTTTGGAACCCGGCTGCAGGGACGTGGCCCCCATCCAGCCAAAAGAGCATGTCGCTGATGTCTGGGCCGATAAGGCATGATGGCACACTGTCAGCGTTTCCGTTCATCCCATAGGTGTTGTGATGTGGGTAAGGTCGGGGTGGTGTGACATAAGGACTTTGCCTTTACTGGAACTAAGGGGCTAAATCTAAATCTTCTGAATCGGCCCCAGACCTTTATTCCTCCTCCACCAATCTTCATTGAATGGGTGCCATGCTTCTCCAGGCATCCAGCCAAACTATGACAACTAGGTAGTGAAGCAGGATGTGGTGCCCAGTGGCACCACATCCCGATCTTAGTTTCCTGTGCCGCCGCTCGCCCTAAAACCTCCCGATGAACAGCTTGTGAGTCAACGTTGTTTCCTCAAGAGGCAGTGAGTCCTCTCTCAGTACCAAGTTCCTAATAGCTTTTTACACACTCGTACTGTGGCCCCGTTCAACGACCTAGTGTAGCTTCTTATTGAGTTGCTTTTGTTCCGAGATGTTTGCACTTAAAGGGGCAGGAAGCGATTCTAATGCACTGCACGTTTTGTTTGAAAAAAAAAAAAGAGAAAAATCTGGGTTTTCGGCTCAGCCCTGTAAATAGAAAACCAAAAATTGGTGCGGAGTGACGTTGTAAAACATCCCTCGCTGACACCTTAAAGAGACGTGCCGGCGGGCGGCGCTGCAACTCCGCGTTATTGGCCTAGTGGCTAGTGCGTCGCACTCCCATAACCGAGGTTGCGGGTTCATGGCCCGGCCAGAGCAGTAAAATCACAACAACAGCAAAGACAAAAGACGATTCTTTTCTCCAGAATCGCTTACTGCCCCTTTAAACTTGACCAGAGCAAATCCAGCAGGGCAGACTTTTGACAAACAGAGACGTTTAGAGCGATTGGCATCCCATGAGTCACGGAGCCCCCCGCAGCGTGACCCACGTTTTGTTGCGAGCAATTGTTTGTCGTCATACTTTTGAAGTTTGAACCAGGGGTTGTTTGAATCTTGTGCGTTATACAATACGTGGAACGCACGATGATCTTCGGTTTTGCCGCCCTCTCTCCCCCAGAGCTGCATCGACTGGAACAGGGACGTGCTGAAGAGAGAGCTGGGCCTGGACGAGGAGGACATCATTGACCTGCCCATCCTTTTCAAGTTGGTGAAGGGGGAGAAAAGTGAAGAGCTCAGAGCGGTGGCGTACTACCCCGACCTGGTGTGTTTCGCTGTGATCCTTTCCCCAACGCGGGACGAATGAAAGTGCTCACCAGGAGCCGGTGGCACTGCGGTGGGTATCCATCATCATGTCCCGTCTTCTTCCCAGGTGAACATGATTGTTCTGGGGAAAAACCTCGGCATCCCGAAGCCCTTCGGCCCCAAGGTGAACGGCCGCTGCGCGCTGGAGGCGGAGATGTGCTCCCTGATGGAGGGCCTGGACCTCCGCTGCACGTTCATCGACAACTACGCCTCCTACCACAAGCTGCTGGGCGAGGTGCACTGCGGCTCCAACGTCCGCAGGGAGCCCTTCGACTTCAAGTGGTGGAACCTGGAGATGTGAGCGGAGAAGGAAACCGAGCAGTGGCCGGAGAGAGGGGGAAGAGGCTTATATACCCGCGTTCGCTTTCTTTTGCTTTGGTTACCAACCGCTTTGCATCAATCACAAACAGTCATTTAGCAAAAAATTAACCGACAGGTTTTGATTTGACATTTTTATCGACTTCATTTACAAAAAAAAGGATGTAAAGCAATATTTACAAATCTTTTGAACAAGGGCCTTAGCAGACTGTCGACGAGAACAGAGTTACAATCATTTGAATCGAGCACATAGAAGATTCACTCCCGACCTTGTGGTTTGGATCGACGTCAGCGTAGCACAGTGTAAGCACATTTAGATGAATGGTTCCACATACTGATGTGCTATAATATTACATCGCCACGAGGGGGCGCACTTCATCTACTCAAGCGGTCCCTTAGTCTAGAGGAGACTCTTTTGATTTCATACATTTTGAATCAATCATAATACACTAATCATCACCAAAATGTCTTTTTTTTGTCTCTATGCCTTTTTTTTCTTCCTGTAGAGTCAAATGAAAAATGTTCCTTGCAATTTTTTCTGCCTTAAACGTATTTGGTCCAGGGTCTTAAACCGTCGTACTTCCACAAACTGTAAATGCTGTCGTCAATTAAATAAGGACAATAAATCTCACGTCTGCTTCAGTTACATAACTGAAATAAAACGCTTCCATGTCATCACTTCTTTCCTTCATAACAAACAAACTAAAAAGAAACAACTGGTGAAAGCGCATCCGCTCAAAGGAAAGCTGAGCCGTCTCCTCAACTCCGGGGTTCACCGCGGTCAGGAGACGACGCAGCGTCACTATTCACGAGAGCGGATGCGTGCGCGCAACTGCACGTCTGCCTAGTTTTACATTCAAGCCTGCTGGCTGCACGGTGCCCTTAAATACGACCTCCCTTCAGAGCAGCTCGCGTGACAATCGTGAAGGCAACCTCTCGCGGACGCGTCACAGTGTAATTCATATTCGCCTTTCCCCAATAGGTCGGCGCTTCACAACAACTCTCGAGAATGTAGTGCTTCGCTCATGAACATATATTAAAACATTACAAGCAAAGTAGGAAACTGCGTCTGGGGAGATGTTGGCTGTTTTTTTTGGATAAAACACGTCACAGGGATAAACGCCTCTATCTCCAGCATGGCACCAGTGTACAGAGGAGAGGGGTGGGGTTTTTTTTTGGCAAGCAGATTTACACCATGCACAGTACCGTTGTATACACACCCGTACACAGACATCAACTCAACAAGTGGCGTGTGACAGAGAGCATTTGGACACTGAACAGCAGCACTCTGAAGTATGGCGTGAGGGCTGCGCGTTGCCGGTTGGGGCGCTACAGTTTTACTGTAATCATAGAGCATCATTTGTTTGTTTTTTTTACCCCCTTCACCCGCCGGGGTGGGGTGGGGGGGCAAAAGTAAATGATGCCCACACAGCCACCAACCGCAGCAGCATCATCATCATAAAGTACCCTCCATCAAAAACCATGAGGAGTTCACAACAAATATCCAACTGCAGAATACTCAGAAGAAGAAGGATAGATCCATAAAACCAAAACATGGGCTCACTCGCACACACACACGCACACGCGTACACACACACACACACACAGTGCACCTTTAAGTCAAACCCATGTACAATATCACAGTGGGGTGTGAGGCTGACATTAACACACATTTCCTCTCTAGTGCAACTCTTCCCTCTCGAGACCTCTTCTGAAGGTTACACCCCCCCCCCCCCCCCGGTCAATTCCTGATCTGTAAAAGAGGACGCAACATTTGAGAGGAGGCTTCACGGAGGGAATCGGTCCTCCGAGCGGACTGGCCCGGAGAATGGGAAGGGCAGGGCAGGGAGGGAAAGGCAGACGTGCACGCCAGTCCGTCAGCCTTCTTTTTCGTTGCCTCGAGCCCTCTCAGAAGGGTTCCCCGCGGAGCTGGAGTGAGGGGGCGAGCGGCAGGAACACGTCCGCGAGGCTGGGTGTCTTGTCATGACAGGCGGCAGATCCGTCAGGTCTCCCGGTCGAGGCTCCCTGCTCGGCTCCGCCTTCCCGGGAATCCACCGCTGCCCGTGGCTCCTTTTTTTTTTGTTGGAGGGCAAATGCCTCTGATGGGAATGCTGAGGCCCGAGGAGAGGAAACGAGAGAGAGAGAGAGAGAGAGAGAGAGACAGAGAGAGAAGGTTACAAAGGTGAACCGTAGAGCAGACGTGCCAGGAGAAAGCAGACGGCAGAATGGGACGGCGTCTCTGGTGTCACGTTGTCAAATCACAAAGTCTTACCTGACAATGGACGTTGATGTTGCGATCACTTGGGTTGTAGCTAACAGCTCTGCGTGCGGGCGCGGAGAGACGACGGAGAGACACAGTCAATATCCACAGATACACAGAGAGAAGGCCCCGCGGACACACAACATCAGAGCCCCCCCCCCCCTTACTCAATATACGACTTAAACAATAATCAGAGGAAACATTCATTTCAGCGATAGGAACCACTGTCATGTCACTCAAGGGCCGATGACGAGCCCCTCCGTCGCCTCACCGACGAGGACTTTTGCTCCTGCGGGGGCCGCTCCGTCTCGGGCCGGCCGTCCGTCCCTCTCGGCTCCGGCGTCTTCCCTCCGTCCGGTCGCTGCGGAGGACGGGCGGCTAGGGGAAGGCGACAGAACGTGCGGCTGTCACGGTTAATAAACTCGAGCGACATCATGCTGCCAGCTGTTCCAGCTGTAATAATAATAATAATCCTGCACACAAAAATAAAAAAAAAAGATGAATTGTTTCGGAGTGATTCATTAGTGACGGGGATAAAAAACATGCGCAGGACAAAGGGAAAGTTTGTTTTTAATTTGAAAAACAACAGGCCTTCGGTTGTTGGCGGCCGCAACTGGTGCAGCCGAGGTGACGTTCATCACTCGAGGCCGCCCGGATGTTAATTGCCCGGGAAGCGCAGCACAGGGGGTCACTCTTACATTCTCCTCTGCCCCCATCTAGAGTAAGTGATGGAGAGTCACCTCCTCCTCAACTCACCTGGAAAACCCGCCTGGCTGGTGTCCTCCGCGCCGGAGCCGTACACAAGCGAGTCCCTCTTGAGCGGCGTGACACAAGACACACTCTCCTGTGAAGAGGGGAACAATATGTCTTTGATAGAAATATATATATATTTTTTTTTTTTGGGGGCCACTAGCAATGCACGACAAGGAGACGCAGAGGGACTGGTCACGACCGCAACTCCGCTCTCCCACTGTATTTGTAAAACGCATTAATATGATCTGAAGGGAACTCCATCAAACAGTCTCTCATCCTTTGTTTGTCAGGTAATGACAAACTACAGATATCCCCCCCCCCCCCCAGAGTCAAATGGAACCACATAGATTTACCACTTTGAGACTGCTTTAAGCAATGAAAAGGGCTCTATAAATGAAATTTATTATTATTATTATTATTATTATTATTATTATATAATATGTCACTAGCTGTAAAAATGAGGCCGTCCACCGCTTTTGCTTCGGGGGGAGTGGACGTCCACGCGTTGTCGCCCCGCCCCGCCTCCACCCACCTGTCCCGTGTCGTCCTCGTCCTCGGCCTCCTGCTCGTCCTCGTGCTCCTCGACCACGCTGGCAAAGCTGCTGGCGTTGGAGGAGGATCGGGAGAGGTCCTGCGCCTCGGGGATGGACGGCGCCCTGTAACACATCGCCAAACTGCACAACGTGGGTCACCCTGACCCAACAACACAGCCACGTGACATGCATCCACTCCAAAAACCTTTGTGGGCCATTAACAGTCGGGACGTCTCTTTTCTTTCCACAAATCGAAATACTTCATTTGATATTTCTCAGGCGCAGTGACAGCTGTGCCTTTGTAACTGTGGGAACATTTTGCAAAACAGCCTTCTAAATAAGCCAACATTAGCATAATATCATAACAGCTTTGCCGTTCTACATATGACTGACAATCAAGCTTACGCGAAGCCTTCAAGACGGTAAGACGCAATTCAGGCTTTATCGTGCAAATAATATAAATAAAGCAATTATATTTAACAGTTAATCGATTAGTAATCGACTACTAAATTAAATTACTGGGGGGGAAAAAGGTCAAAATTCTCTGATTTCAGCTTCTTAAATGTGAATTCTTTGTGGATTCTTTGCTCCTCTGCGACAGTAAACTAAATATCTGTGGCGTGTGGACGAATCAGAACATCGTCTCTGGGTTTTGGGAAACACGATCGGCATTTTTCACCATTTTATGGACCAAAACTAATGGACAGATTAATCGACTATCGAGATAATCGTTAGTCGCGGCCCTGAAGTAAATTCCAGATGATTTCTGTCTCATATAATAGCTTTAGTTTGTGCACGTGTATGATTTTGGCAAAATCAAAAGTGCTTTATCTTCTGAACACTGCAGAGATATCAGTATCGTACACATCACATCATTACTGTCAAATCTTTATACTGTGTCTTTGTCTTTTGCCCAGATTCTGACGCCAAACATGGACATTGTGAAAAGGATCATGTGAATTTGGTTCGTCGCATCAAAATGACAACAAAAGGCTTTTTTGACTACGACTGTGACGGCGGTCGCGGTCGTAGTTAAACCCCGCCCACCCACCTTCAAATGACACTCACCTGTTCTTGGTGGCGGCAAACTCTGGGGAGCTGTGATTGGAGGAGTTGTCCGATTTACTCTCCTGCCACAAGTGGCTGCTGTCGGACGTCCTCTGGGGGCTGGGTGACACCTCCCGGCTTTGGGCGCGGGGACGGGAAAAAAATAACGTACGTTTATTCGTCTCGTGTGGGAAAACAGTTCAGACAGACGGTCGGGTGCTCGTGCACGCTCACGCGCGACGCATGGTCCGAAGAAAGTGCTCTTCAACTGCCACAAGCTGCCGACTTGACTATTTTTTTTTTACATCAGTATTCCACGAAGTCTCATGACACAAGCTTCTGTTCAGGCGGTTAAAATGCCACGCGTGGGATCAGTGTAAAATCGAAGTGGGAAAAAAATTAAAATCTCCAAAGCACAACAAACGCTCCAAATGAAAACTGCCGTCCAACAGGAAGTTGTATGTTACACAGCGTATCTTCTATTAACTCATTTATTCATTTTGAATGTCCCTGCCTCCATCTGCTGCCACACTATGTGCCCCTCACGACCCACTCCCTCGACCCCCCGCCCGCCCGCCCGCCCGCCCGATCGGCTCGGCGCTCACCTCCTCTCTTGGACCTCCTGGATGTTCTCGATGCCAATGGCGCTGCTGCGACGGGAGCTGAAGGGCCCGGACTTCTTCCTGGTCGGGCTCTTCCCAGGAAGGATCAATGACTGACGGTGGGCACGGAGAGGAAAAGTCAGACACTGGCAGCCGCGGCGTGAAATTCGCACACAGGACGCCCTGACACAGTAATCTACTGCGGCCAAAAGGTAGATGTAACATCACCAGCCGGTGCACTCGATACAGCCTGAGATAATGAAATGACACATTCGGCAACATGTTTTGCAAGGCTATGATTCGCTGGGCTTTCGGGGAGGAAATTGATTTTGATCATTGACCTCTGATGAACACAACTGTACAGTCTTTCTCCCCGGGGAAGCTTGCGGGTCATTATGTTTGTTCAGGTACTGACGTCAGACTCCGGAGTTTAACCTTCAGAATGTCTGGGTGCACGCAGCTGATTTCCTAAGATGAGCAATGAATGAGTTCATCTTCATGAATTTCTAACTTTTCTCTTTCACGGTTGAAAGCAGTGAAGGTATTCATGGAACGTTTGGTGTTATGGAATGCAAAACGTGGAACAGGAAAACTCCGCATCATTCCATTACACAGAAACCCAAGAGGGAGAGTGTGCGGCTACTACCGTGTGAATGAATGAGTGAAACGAAATGAGTGAATGTAACCAAAACCACAAACAAGCAAATGCCACTATAACTTATGACACTTGCTGGTTTGAAAACCTCTCACATTAAAAAAAAAAGACAAGTAAATACAAGAAGAGAAGAGTCATACGCGAACCTCTTCTATTGTTCCTATCCCTATGGCACTGCCTCGACGTCCGTATTTACTGGGACTTTTCCCCGGGACAAGCAATGACTGAGCCACACGGGACGGGGCGGGGGAAGCAGAGAGAGAGAGAGAGAGACAGAGAGACAGAGTGGAAAAAGAGCAAGAGGGGGGGAAGGAGAAAGAAAAGAACACGTCATGTAAGATCACATGCGCACAAAGAATCCAAACAACGAGGTGCAGAAGAGCTCGAAAAGGAAAAGCGTGAGTAAATAGAAGACACGATATTGAGGAAATAGAACGAGGGGGGGGGCACGGCAGGAGGGGGCGAGCCAACGGGAGGCAGCGGGCGTGTCGACGGTTTCTGCTCCGAGGGGCAAAGGTCTGCGTACCCCCGGTAGACAAGGGGGGGGGGGGGGGCAAAGAGAGCTGGCCGCTTTCAGAAACGGGGGTTACACTTAAAGTTTGAACTCAATATACTGTCAATAGGCAAAAATTCCAAACTGCAAACAGTTATCATTTCCACAACAGCCGAAAAAACATCATTGACCCCGGTTTTGAAAGAGACGTACAAGCGGGACAGTGCGCCCCTCCGCATTGGGGGCGCTGGCCATGCACGTTTCCTTTTGAAGCCACACACTCAGAGAAGTTAGAACATTTACAGGAGGAAACGGTCAAAGACAGAAAGCACATCGAGGAGGGAGCGAGCGAGCGAGCGAGGGAGGGAGGGAGTCTGGGTAGTCAAACGGCGGCTACACCCGGCTCACTGTCAAGACTCGGGTTTACGGAGGCCAGGCTCGCAAACCTCCAGGAGTCGTCGAGAAGCAGAGCGCCGGTTACACCCGGCGGAGGACATAGACACCGTATCTAATCTGAGCGCGACAGATGACAATGAATGAAATGCTGACGGTGGAGCGCGTCGCTCATTTTCGAACACGGGCGAACAACCGAAAAGCAGCCGGTTATTCGTCAGAAGCGATGGGAGCCGCAAATGGAGAAAAGAAAAACGTACGGTGCAGGTGTGAAGTTAAAAATGTCAGGAGCGACACAGCGAAGAGCTTTGATGTGAACAAACTGATGCAAGTATGGCGCTGTAATGTGCAACAGGAGGAAAGATCACCAGAAAATAAAAAAGGGGGGGGGGGGGGGGTCCGAGGAGTCTGTGTGTGTACTTATCCCATAATATTCTACACCCTGAATGTTTGTGTTGTGGGGTGGGCACCGTGTGAGCCGAGGTGGGCTACTTACAATCCCCGGGGTTTTGGGGCTCTCTGCGGGATTGTGGGTAAAGCTGCCACTGTGACTAGTGGAGACTGTGTGTGACTTCTTGCTACTGAGGCCCATGGCGTCCATGGACTGGCTCCTGCTGCGGATGACCCGCTACAGGGAGAGACGAGGAGACACCGTCAGTGGGATCCAGCGGCGACACGCCGGCACACCACCTGATTGCTCCAAACGTTGACCAACACGCAGATTATCAACTCATATTCCCGGGGCTGTCGTTTTGGGCTGTGTTTTTTAACACAAGCGTTTTTATGCAGAATGTAGATCACAGTAAGGAGGAAGTAACACAAAAGAAAGAAAAAAGGCTCATCGCTCATATGAAGCCTAACTATCTTACATATCCTGACGTATTTCATTGCATGTTTTCGTGATAACGGAGGTCAATGGGGCAGTGAGCATTGTGCGGGTGTTTGTGTGCCTATTCCTCTATGCAGGACTACTTTTTGAACACTTAGGGGCGGTGCAGGTCAACGGGCGGGGGGGGGGGGGGATGACGCTGCATCTGCTGTCTTCCGAGTCGTCGTTTGGCATCAGGGTGGAATCTGGAGTGTGGTGGGGTTGTTCACGGCCGGTGCCAGATGGGACAGCGTGAGCAAAGGAAGGGCCAACAATGAGAGGCGGGCGGGCGGGAGGGACGGAGCGGACGGAGAGCAAAGGGAGGCGTGGGTTTAAGTGTGCGCGGAGGTGTGAGGAGAGCGGCGAGGCGGTGAGATGGAAGAGCGACGGAGGTGAAGAGACAACAGAGACTGTGGGGAAAGGCGGGGAAAGATTTCCCTGACGTTGCGGAAGGAAAATCGGCTGGGAACCAGTCGGGCGACGCAGACGACACAGACAAACGGGCGAGGGGAACGCTGCCCCGCGGGGAGACGTGCGACCTGCATCATCGGCTCCCTAATGAGGGGCCATTAAGCCGTTCATCAGGCGCACACAGTCACAGCTTCCATTGTCGCGCCTCGGCGGTGGCGGCGGCTGAGCTCCGCTTCCGCCAAACTTAATGGTCACTGATGGAGCACTCTCGGTCGGGAGCAGAGTGCCTCTTCACATCACGGCTGGCTTTCAAAACCACACCATCGTGTGAAAACACACTGAGTCCGGCAGTCACAGCGGGGCGGGGGGCGGGGGGGCGGGGGGGGGTAGTCGAATGCCACGGGGCTGGTGCCTTTGAGATACTACAACATTTTCCATGCTTTGTTTTTGTTTTTTTTCCCCCTCATGTGTGAATACCCAGAGTCCCAGCCAAGAGACGGGGGGGAGAAAAATCAAATTTAAAAGGCGTCCTGGAAGTTTCTCCGCATGTGGAGTTGCACATTGACGGCGCGTCTGGCGCAGGCGAGCGACGAGGCCCCCCCCCCCCCCTGTACCTTGAAGGATTCAAAGAAGCCTCCACCTCCGCCGGCGCCTCCGTTCTCCAGCTTGTCGTCGTCCCCACCGAGACCCATCATGGACTGGCTGTTGATGTGCAGCTCCTCATACAGAGTCTCCAGCAGGGCCGAGCGCGTGCGCTCCTGACGACGACGACGAAGACGACGACGACGACAACAACAACAACAACAACAACAACAACAACAACAGCAACAGCAACAGCAACAGTCAGTGTGCAGAATGAATCCAAGTCGGTTCATCATTTCAAATTAAGACGAAACGGATGAAAATAATGTGACAGCGAATATCAGGAGCTCAGCTCGCTCGCAGCGCGGCAGTTTGAGGAGCGTTGCGAGATTGCAGTTAATCTATGATGTCACCTGAAATCACGCACACGCACGCACGCACACACACACACACTTCTTACCTCCAGCTTGGCAAACTTCTCCGCCTTGTAGCAGGCGTACTCCGCATTGATGAGCTTAGTGAAGAGGAACTCGCGGAAGTCGGGGCCCTAGCGGCGGCAGATACAGAGACAGGAAGAGCAGAGTGAAGGTTTACGGTGTGTGTGTGTGTGTGTGTGTGTGTGTGTGTGTGTGCTTAAAGAAAAAAAAGAAAGGAGGTTGGCTTTATGAATGTGTTTGACTACCGACCTTTCTGAAGATGCCGGGGTCAGGCAGGGCGGGCCCGAAGAAGGGCACGTCGTCCCTCGCTGTCACCGACACCTGGGAGGGAAGCAAAGCCTATGAGAGGACGCGCCGCGACACGGGACCATCTGTCATCGCTGAGCGGCAACCGACCTTGTAGGTGACGTTCTCCGTGCACGCGCTCTCCACCTGCACCACCACGTACGCGTGCAGGAAGTTGGACTGGATCATGTCCGGCACAAAGGGCGTGTTCTCCTCCTGGAACACGACGGCCACGATGTCGTTGCCTATGTGCCTCTTCCTCTGCAGCTGCGGGGCGGAGATAAACAGAGCTAACGGCAGCGGAAACGTGTCAAATAAGCAGTTAGAGAGGCACAAACACAGGCCCCGTCACATCCAGTCAGACCGAAAGGGAGTAAAACATGGTCCCGGCGGAGAGCTGGACGTTGACTTTAATCCGAGGGTACGGCCTCTTGTCTGGGCAGCCCGACGCCTCCGTTCACACAGCGATCAGCCAGAGAATGGAGACTTTTATGTCTCGTTGATCATCTTGGCAGCTGAACACAGTGGAAAACGTCTGTTCAATCATTTCTCACTCAAGTAAATAAACACACAAAAAACCCTAATTCACGGCATCTATGAAGGTATATACTGTCCCATATGCGAATCCAAAATGGGTTTGTGTTGCTGCAGACGGCCGACTGACGGCGCTCCAAATCGCCGCTGCAGAACGGCTGCATTTCCCTCGTCGCCAGGGAAGCTTCGAGGCGGAGGAAGGAGGACACTCAGTCGGAGGACAGAGGAGACTGTGCGCAGGCAAAACATCTTTATCCGAGCAATATCTTTTAAATTGGCTCATATTGCCAAGCACTAAAATGATGAATATGAATCAATGTAGTCATCCCCACTACCTCTAGCTAGGAACTCTAATTCAGACCTGGGAAGATTATGACTTTTTCCTCCTTGTTAAAATCAATCAAAGGAAAACTATGACTCTACTATTGCAAAAAAATTGGATTGATTGCATTCGTCGGGGGGGGGGGGGGGGGGGGGGGGGGATACTCAGTCTGAGACGAATAGATAATGTCACAGAAATGCTCTCCGTTCAGGAGTCAAATGGGGAATTTGCTGGCGGAAATGCGAGCGGATATCGGCAGACGCCAAAATGAACCCTGCTCCGTGAGGACCATCCATCAGATAATCTGAAGTTATACTCTCAGTGAAGACAGTGGCCGTATTTCCAACGGACCTCCTCCTCCACAACCCCTCTGACGCGCGCTCCGCGGCAACATGTCTCCGGAGTCGAGACTATCGCGTGCGCAAACTACAAGACAGCAAATATTTATTCACGGATTTGTACAGTACATAGACGACACTTTTCCAGGAAGAAGAGAAATGACTTGACCGCCTCTTGTCTGTTTGTTTTGCATGAGCACAATCATCCGGCGTCTGCTTTCCGGACCTGGCGAGTTTATTCTTCTTTATAGTTTGCTGAAGTCGTCTCAGCCCGACGTGTCACTCGGGCGAGTTGATGGGAAAAGGTTTTTTGCAGTTGTTCAGAAGGTAAAGAGTCCGACCCACGCAGCTTTAATATCTACTCACTGGCGTCTTTCTGAAACAAGGTTTTCTCTCCCGTCTGCACAAGGGGACGCGTCTGTGCAGGGTTACCGTGGTGACGGTGTCGAAAGCGCTCCTCAGAGCGGGCGGGGCGGCGATTGCACAGGTATTTACTTGCTTTACAAGCATTTACAAGCACTTATGTAAGACATGTAGCAGTACTGTACAAAACCTGGTAGGAGGCAGATGACAGGATAGTTACGACCCTTCCGTCTCTATGGTTACCACGGAGGTGCAGCCTGCGGGCCATGTTGGCTCAGGGCGGTTTCACGCGTGAAAGTCTGGGAACAAAGGTCCGAACCAACGCTCGCGTTTTGTTTTCTTTACGTCGTTTACATTTGAGCCGGTTAGTTGGGGTTTTTACCATCGCACTAGAGAGCTTCACGTGACATACCCACGTCCTGTTATTCCCCTACGCGGGCTGCGTTTTGCAGATACTCGACTTTGATTGGTTTGTAGACGGGCGCGCGTCAGACGTCGGTGTAAGCTTTTCCGTATTCTTTCTCCGGTTCCGTTTTCTTCTTCTGTGACTCTCGACCTTCCAGCAATTGGTCCAAAAGTCCAAACCATCCTCCGAAAAAAGGGTCCTCACACCGCCAACGAAAAAACCAGACCACGGTTCAGGTTGATCCGTTTTGGACCGTGGCACTCGGCATCTTTCACACCTGCAATTTTGGTTTCGGACCAGAGTGAAAAGGTCCGAGAGGTCTGTACAGGTCTGAGCCAATCAGCCGCCGGCTCTCGCTTCGTATTTATTGTTCCGACGCGAGAGGGGGTTCATCTTCTCATTCCGCAGGGGAAAAAAGCGATCGAGTGTATTTTCCAAAAGCACTGCTTGAACTGCGCCTTCAGAGCTTTTGTTCCGTGGCGCCCGGGAAACGAGGGCATTCGCAGATTGAAACGATTCATCTCTCTCCGTCGACGCAACTCAGGGGAAGTAAAAATTGGGATGTGACGGCCTCCGATCCATTTCGGCAGCCACTGCCGCAGTCCAGACACATGGCGGAGTCACGAGGAGACGGCTTTACCAATCAATCAGTCAGGGATATGTTAGAACAAAAAAAAAAAAACGCCCCGGGAAAGACAAATGGGTTACTCGGATGAATGGAATCACCGGAGCGTCACCCTACCTGCTGCGAGTCTCCCTCTGTGTACGGCAGCTTGGTGGACACATGGAACATGATCTCCTTATTATGGAAACTTGTGTAGTAGGATTCCGTGCCCGTCTGCCCGTGAGCGACATCCAGCCCGCCCCGAAACCTGCGGGACGAAAAGGAGGAGGAAGGGTGGGGGTGGGGGGTTAGGGGGCAGAGGCAAGAAGCAGAGAGATTTAAAAAAAAAAAAAGGAGAAGAGAGAAAGAAAGTGAAGGAAAGAGGGCAAGGTGAGCAGACAGACAAAGAGCTGCTGGGAACATTGGCGCATGCTCCCGGAGCAGCCGGCTGCGTCCGCGCTCATCCGTCATCGACGGAGGGCCAAGGGCACTTCTTCTGCCTCCTCGGGCACAACGTCGGACACAACCCGCTACCAGTGTCGCTCGGACGCCCGCCTTTTTTTCCCAGGGACTCGGTCCCTGAACCAGCGCTGCTCGACGGGCCTTCTTCTGAGGGCCACCCTGCCTATAGAGCTGCTATGACGAGGACCGGCCCCAGGATGTTCGGCCGCGAGAGAGCCACACAACAAAAAACAAGTCGAAAAAGTGCCCCGAACCCTTTGAAGTCGTGGAGCTCGATCTTCTGGCCCAGGAACTCCAGGAACTCCACGAAGGCGGGACTTTCTTCCATGTTCCCGAACAGCTCCTCCTCCGAAGTCTGGCGAGGGGCCGAGCAGAAGTACAGTTTTCAGGAGCGAGTTGGCACGTGGCATCAGAGAAGGCGGAGGAAAAAGAGGACAGGATGAGCGCGCTCACCTGGCCAAACTTCTGGTAGATGACGCCGAACTTGAAGTTGTTGCTGATCACGTGCTCGTCGAAGGTGACGATGAGCCGCGACGCCTGCGGACGAGAGGACGGCGAGTCAACGCACGCGGCCGCAGGCGGCGCGGGACAAAGGGATATGGCCCGGCGCTTACCTTCGGGTAGAGGACGGGGTAGAACCTGTCCACGTTGACTTCTTCGCAAACCAGCTAAAAGTACAGAAAGAAAGAAAAGAAGAATTCGATTCAGTGGTGGTTTTTTTTGGTCCGTCTTGAAGAATTCATCCGGCCGACGACGCCATGCGTCCGATAACAACTGCCCACCTTGGCCATCTGAATCACGTTGGGGAACTCGGTAAGGCAGGAAATGGGAATGACATCGTGGTGGGTTCTCATCCTTGTGCTGAAAGGCAAAGTTGGAGAGAGTCAAAGTTCTATTTTTAATGCAAAGGGATCCTTCCGGCTTCAGTGTTTTCCCCCCCCCCCCCGCTCCTCGTCGCCAGGCGCTCGTGCGAAGGGGGGGAAATGGCGCGTTCAAAGGAGACCTCCCTAATGAGATGCACGCGCGGAGCCGGCAGTGCGACACCATTGACAATGGCTGTGTGTTCTGGAGACGAGATCGCCAGGGGGGTGGGTCTGATTGGGTCCGTCGTCACTTCTCATAAACAACACTTGCTGGAAAAGTGTTCAGCAAATCAGAACAATTTATGGCAGCTCACACTCACAGACCTGGGCAGGCGAGGGCTCAACGTTTTGGAAAATGTTCCATTTGCTTCTGCTGAGAGTTTACTCGAGAGGAAATCACACTTGTTAGGGCTCGACCTAAAACCCTTTTTGTCCTGTTGCGTTAAAAAAACTGATGTGTAAGCCGGGCAGCCAGACGGGTCTGTGTTTGAATAAAATAAGGGCCCGATATTTCACACGGAGGCGACATCCACATGATGAAAAAAAATCACTGTTTTCGGTTCGGGTTCCAAAATTCCAGGGTGGCGTTGCGTTACGGACGAGCAGAAAAACTGAGAGGTTTTGGAAACGACGACACAGTCGGACGCATTCGCTCCCTCGTTGTAAACGCTGTACTCTGAGTACTTGTTTAGTGCGTGTCTGTGTCTGTGTGTGTGTGTGGGTGTGTGTGTGTGTGTGTGTGTGTGTGTGTGAGAGTAGAAAGCCTGACAGCTGGAGCAACAGTGACTACGGAGAGTGATACTTGGCAAAGGTCAATTTATACTTGTCGCCTGCAATTCATATGTATGCTTAAAAAATGATTGTTTTTCCCTCAAAGGATGAGCGGTATAAGGATGGATGGATGGATTAATGGACGGACGGACGGACGGACGTCTCTTACGAATGCTTTAAATATGGACTGTGAGTCAGTGCCTGCGACTGAGGTAGACCTGGATGACGGGTTGGGGGGGTGGGGGGTGGGGGGGGGGAGTGTGGGCGGCGCCCACGCGGCGGAAAAACATCACGCCGCGTGGAACACAAGCAGAGGGCCGCAGAGTGACTGTGACCTCGCCGCACACTCATCCACTCTGAGGCTCCATTAACAACCGGGGGGGGGGACGCGGCTATTCATGATGTGGAGTGGAGAGTAGCTCAGGCGCTAAAATTAATTCACAGGTTCACGTGGCGCGTCGTGTTTCTGCCTCTCTTCCCTCCCTCCCCCTCGTTTTGTCTTTGGTAAAAGAGTGACGGAGGATTTCAGTGAGCGAGCGAGCACCGGTTCTGGGCGGCGGTGGCGGTGGTGGTGGTGGGAGGACTGTACAAAATAGAAAAGGCTTGCAACAACAACACAGAGGAACAGTGGGCTGCTCATTGAGTCATTTGTGGCACAGTTAAGTCAAGTGCAAAGAATTTTGAATGGAGCACATCACCCACCAGCTCAGGTTTCATGAATCAGATCAAACTCACTTCTCACTGATTCACTGATTCACTTCGGGCTCAGAAGTACTGTTACGGAAACCAACGCATTTCGTAGAAAAGTAGTAGGTACATTCATTAAAGCGACAATCTTATGACGACCGCGCCTGCGTAAAAAAAAAAAGGGACAGCTGACGTTTGGGGTCGCATTTTAATTGAAGATGAAATGGATGATTAGAATATATCTTTGGGGACCTCCGGCAGCTCACCGCCTCCTCACTGAGTTGCCTAAAGCTGCAAAACACATTTTAAAATGTGATGTCATGTGTGAAAATACAGTTTGAGAGACCCGTGCGAGTAAATGCCAACTTCATTACACGGACATTTGGAGCCAGGATTGAGTCAAGTAGAGAGGGATATAAAAGCAAAGAATAATCAAAAGCAAAAGAGATACTGCAAAGGGAGAGGACTGTGATGGACAAGCATGGGACAAAAAAAATTAATAAAAATAAGAATAAGCGCAAAGAGGAGGGAAAACAGGTCAGAGACACAGAGAGAGAGAGTTGAAATTGTACCGAAGCATCAAGCGCAGATGCTCCTGATCCCCGATGACGTCGTACTTCATGGAGAAGACCAAGTGGCCCAGGGCCGCGTCCATGGTGTAATAATTAAAGTGCTCCTGAGGGCAGATAGGCAGAAGAAACTTTAATGCAGGGATGAACATTCACTGACAGCGGGTGACACATCGATACAATGAAATGAAATAACATGCTGCGTTAAACCGAAGGGGCCCGGGAGAGTAACGGGCGTGTTGTTGAACTCCTCTTGCAGCAGACGAGGTTCAAGGTGCATGATGGATATAGATTCATAGATGGTAGAGGACGGTTTAAAGTTAACTTGGATTGAGCAAAAGCTACCCATCGAGTGGCTGCACGTCTTCATTTGCTCCGTTTGTGAGTGAATACTTCGCCGGCAACTGAACAGCAACGGTGACAGAAGTGAAAGTTTGTTCGTTTTACCATTTTCAGAAAAAGAAAAAAGAAAAAAAAAAAAGACTGTTTTCAAATGCCTCCATCTTTTAGTTGGTCAGTGTGTCCCGGCGGTTCAGAGATACACCCTGGGAGGATTTTCTTCTTTGCCTCCATTCACACTCCGCATCCAAACTAAATGCGATAAAAAAAACCCAAAAAAAAGTGTAACTTCAAGCACAAAACCAAAGATAGATTTTCTTGCACCTTGCCCACGAATTGCTTCCTGTAGATCTTGGCGGTGCTGTTCGTCTCCAGTTTGACGTGGGACGCGGGGCAGGCGGGTTGCTCGGCCTCCGGCGGCTCTCTGGGCTCGTGATTGGTCCCCTCGATCCAGTAGCCCCCGAACTGCGGCAGCAGGATGAGCGGGAACGGGAAACTGCGACCCAGCACCTGGCGGTTAATGGGCCGCGAGAGAGAATATCGATCACCGAGTAATGAATGAACCGGAGCACTGCGTCGCTTTTTCCGCTGTTGCAGAAAATGTGTCACCTCTTACAAGGCGCCGTGCGTACCTCGTGGACGCTGGGATAAGGGATGTAGTCCTCTTCTGTCTGCAGGGACGGAAAACAAACGTGAGTCAAGCTGACAGAAGTCATCATTTTCAGCTTTTGGTTCTCTGGGGGGGGAAATAACAATGAGCAGAATATACGGCGACAGAATATATAAGGTCGACTGTGTCGTATTTTGTGGGAGTCCCGTGGTGAAGTTGCACGTCGCGACCAGCTGAACGCCCCGCGCCGTGCGCCGCCCTTCTCCAAGTGCGTCGGCAAAAACTACGGTGGCCTTTAGGGACCACAACAAACACGAAAGGTCCGGAGCCGGAGATTGGTTTCCGTGTTTTGGTCTAGTGCAGCAACGTGGCAGAAAACAACATAACCCTGGTTCATACTGGATATGCGTGTGTGTGTGTGCGCGTGTGTGCGTGAGAGAGACAGAAGCCCACAGGCAGCTAATGTGTGCAAGGCCATTTAAAACACATCACTGTTCATAAACACATATTTCTCATTTAACCCTCTGAAGATTGTATTTAGCTGCGGCGGAAATAATCCGCGACGCTCGCTGCTCTGCAGAAACCATTTTCTCATATCATGCCTGCAGTTCACTGAACCCACTTTTCCTCAATTTCTCCTTTACGCGCCCCCCCCCCCCACACGACTGCATTCCAACGACCCCCCTGCGCAGCGTAACTGGACCTGCTGCATCACAATTTACTGGCCTCGTGCGGCGGGAGCGGCGGCGAGAGCGAGGGAACTTTTTGTGTTGCACCGAGTTGAAAGTCACAGTCCCTTTGGGCTCCCTCGTGACACCGCGACGTTGGCAATGGCCGCTGCCGCGAAGGGTGGCATTGCACCAAGCGTCAGGGGAATCAGTCCAAGAGACGAGGACTCGCCCGGGGCCCAAAACTATCCCAGAATTCATTGCGCGCAGGGGGAAAGCCTTTCTCATGCCGCGGCGGTAAGGGACGCGCTGGCGGCAGGCGGGGAATCAGCCGTAGATCCGGTCAGTCTCACTTCAGCCTTTGCGGTCGACGTGCCCAACGAAGGCGGGTGGCCTCCGAAGGGGAGACGGCCCCGGAACTGGGACACGGCTTGTGTGCGAGTCTTTCCCTCAAACTCTACAGACCACGATATCTGAGCTTAGCCGCACCCCGACCGAGTTACCCGACGGTTGTCACCGGCGATGTTTCCCATTCTGATGATTGCGATCAATCGTGGGGGGCCTTTCTGACTTCGCCTCAAACCCTCCCTGCTGAGAGGGAAAGCCGAGGTTGTTTTTTCTCTCCAGCCCCTGTCGAGCTCCTAGCGCAGCTGGCGAGCAGCCGAGAGCCCGTCTGACGGCCGATAAGGAGCGGTTTAGAACTTCCCCATTACGGATGCTTCACCAGACCGCGGTTTCACGAGGAGATGTGACGATGTGCGACTCACTTTGAGCGGGGGAGGGAGGGGGCACCTCTGCTCATCCATCCTGAAACCCTGTGGACAAAAGAAAGGGAGGAAGGAGAAAGAAGAGGAAGAGATAAGGCGCCGCAACGCCGACGGAGAAGGCGAAAAAAAAGCATCTACCCTCAACGTGTGAAAAAGACAAATGGCACAATTTAGGTTTGTCAAGTTCAAGGAGATCGGCGGTGCAGTGCGAGAGCGAGAGGATAATTCCTCCTCGGGATGATAATAGCAGTGATAATTCATGTTTGCATAACAAACCCACAATCACCAGATGGGCCACAGGAAGGGGAAGTGAAGAGGAGACTACAGTGCGTTGAAAACAGATAAACAGAGAGAACGTAGGCGGCGTCTCCAAAAAGCCGCATGACATATCCATAACCACGATTTACACAAAAGGGACTTTCCATCTAATCGATATCTTCTCTCATTCTGCTCAGTCTTTTTTTCACGACTGACATTTCAAAGAAAGCGCAGAGAGACGGGAGCAGCGCGTTGCCTTTCGCGATCATCAACCATTTGCGGCGTGGAACAGCCCGCGAGCAAGATTCCGGACGTATCCGATTTGTACGCATTATTTCCAAGGTCTAACCAGGATGGATCGAGTGGGGACATCGGAAACGCTTTCATCCAATCTGCTCTTTGGAGGCGGACTGGCTCCGCCGCTGCCGTCTCTCCTTCCCTTCCTCATTTCTCTTCTGTGTTTCTGGAGAATTATGCATCGCCCCATAATGAACTATGTGTTGTCTGCAACTCCAGAGATCCAGAGCTCTTTCAACAAATATGCGTCCACCTATTATATCATACGAGTGGACAATTCAGATTAAAGATGTGTTTTAGGATCATAGGTCATGCGTTTCATTATGTCTTTGACCACTACCACTCAGCGCTTGCATGTAGGCCTGTCACGATACATTATCGACGTATCGTACGATACACGAATATGAACTCAATCATTTGTATTGACCTCAATAACAGCCGTTGTGTCTACATGTGTGTTTCCAAAAAAAAATACGAATGGCAAGTCTCGCTGCTTCCGTCCTCTCATCTGTTCTCGTCGTACGACTGATCACTTACTGGTTTTGGTCCACAAAGTGCCATAAAATATGGATTTCTCAGTATTTTTCTGTCAAGATTTGATTCTGTCTGGGGCTTAAAGACAAAGTCTAAACTTTGGATAACATTTCTCTCAGCAGCAACACAAGTCGTGTAGGAGGATTCAGTGTAAAAAAAAAAAAAAAATGAAGCATTATATTGTTTATCGCGATCATTTCTGGGACAATATGTCGTGCAGCGAAAAGTTAGTTATCGGGACAGACCCACTTGCATGAATTTAAAAAAAAAAACAGACAACCTTCTCATCATGATCAGACAAACAACAGAATGAGGAGAGGGCTCTGTCAGACCCTCGGATCAAAAACTCCCTCGTCCCTGCGTCTGGTTCATGTAACCCTGTAAAACCCTCGGCGCATTGAAATACACAACAACATTTCACACATCTGATGACGCAGACGAAACCAGGTCGTGAGGACGACACACACACACAGGGGGCCTCTGTTCAGCACATCCGGGAGCGGAAGGTTTTTCTAAAGGCAGCCTGCGGGCCGTCGCCGCTGCAAATACCAAAGGCAACAAAAACAAAAGCGAAAAATAGGAAATGAATGGCGGAGGCACGCACAAGAGCGATGCAGTGACAGAGTTGTGATGTGGAATGGCAAAGAGGCAGGAAACAAGGGGCGAGAGACGTGAGCCTGGAAAAAGCAGAAGTCAAAGGTCCGCCAAGGGGACGGCGTTGGATCTGAAGCCTCGCGGGAGAGGGAGAGCGGAGGCCGAGCTCGGGCGGGCGAGTGCAAAAAGGGGCGGAGCCGGGAGAACCGCTTACTGTACCTGCAGCCGCTCGACCATGGCAAACAGCTCCGAGGTCTGGTGGAGAGAGGGGACACGGATCCGGGTCAAACGGGGGGGGGGGCATGGGGTCTGGCAGTTTGCAGCGTCGATGTGCCTCGCCTTCGCTCGTCCGCGCGCGTTCCTCGAGACGCGGGAACCTCCTATCGGGATCTCCAGCATCCCGATTCCATTTTTCACTGTCACAGCCCCCCCACCACCCCACCCCGCCCCGCCCCGCCATGACTCAGCACTCTCACTGGGGCAGGAGGATCACACTTGAGGACAAACGCACGAGTAAACAAGTCACTCTTTAATGAGCCTCGGAGCTCCACGGTGCATTTCTCCGCTGCCACAGTCGACAGCTCATCTGACTGCGCGCGGCGGCCAAATTAGCCCCCGGAAAAACAACACGCCGCGGTTGTGGGTGTCTGCAGGGGACACACACACGCACACACACACACACACACACACACACACACACACACACACACACACACACACAGTCGCATTATTGTGTGAATGGGACGCATTTGATCTTTGACGGTAGCGTGTGGAACGCAGGGAATAGAAAACGAACTGCCCTGGACGTTTCTCGGAACTGGATTTTTCGTGCGCGTTTAATCGCGACGTTTTGTAACCAAACCGTGCCAAAGACCAAGAGGCATCAATCCAGCTACCTGATATAATGTTGCACCTCGATCATGCCCTGCTACAGGATTTATACTGTGGAGCTGCAACAGTTAATTAATTAGTAAATTAACCGATTAATTGATAATCGATTAATCGGTTCAAGTCAGGATTCTCTGATTGCAGCCTCATAAATTTTCTGGTTTTCTTTGCTCCTCTGTGACAGGAAAACGAAAATATCTTTGGCGTGTGGACAAAACAAAACATCTTCTCGGGGTTTGGGAAACATGATCGACATTTTTCAACCATTTTTTGGACCGAACAACTGATCGAGAAAATGACCGACAGATTAGTGGATGATGAAAACAATCGTTAGTTGCAGCCCTTGTGTACTGTTCAGTGTTTCGTCCGCCTCCCAGTCGTGCGCCCGATCTCCCCGTCTGCTCCCGAGTGACGGCGTTAAACAACGGCCACAATAGTGTTTCTGCAGAGAATTACAATGTGACAAGTTTACAGTTTTGAACTTTTGGATCGACAATGTCATCACTTCATAATTTTGCATCCAATCAGAGATTTGGGCTTTGTGACATCATTTTTTAAATCCCTCAGGACATATTCCTGAGACATCAAATTCACAAGAATGGGACTGACGCGCGGACGTATGATCGGACACACAGTGCCTCCGACCGAGGCTGTCGCCTGCGTGGAGGCAGAACAAAACAAAAAACCCGGGGGGGGCATTCTTTCTCATCTGCCGAGGGCTACGTTATGGATTCTCAGCAGCTCCGACCTGAGATGAAGGAGGAGGAGGAGGGGAGGAGGGGGGGGGGGGATCGCAGCGGCCCTGACGGCAGTGCTTGTTGTGGGGGTGAGCCCTCTGTTCACCATGTAACAGAAGTGGACTGAAGTGCCAAGCTGATGTTTCCACATGACAGCTTGAATTTACTGAGGGGAACTGCAGGGCTTTGCTAAACACACACATACACAAATGCACCACACACACACACAAATGCACCACACACACACACACACACACACACACACACACACACACACACACACACACACACACTAAACTTAAACCTACACACATCACCACCCATAAAACACACACACACACACACACTAAACTTAAACCTACACACATCACCACCCATAAAACACACACACACACACACACACACACACACACACACACTAAACTTAAACCTACACACATCACCACCCATAAAACACACACACACACACACACACACACACTAAACTTAAACCTACACACATCACCACCCATAAAACACACACACACAAACACACTAAACTTAAACCTACACACATCACCACCCATAAAACACACACACACACACACACACACACACACACACCTCTGACCCTGACCGAGTAAAGCTCAAGGTGCAGCCCCGGTCTATTGTTGCATGTGAAAATAAACCGTGCCATATGATATTCAGGGAGACGTTGCTCTCTCCTGCACCGCAAAGCAAAACATCATCAAACGCTGCCCCACGCTGACCAGATTATGGGTGAACCACGCGGCCTCCACAGGAACACCGTCGGGGACTGACTCTCTCCCGAAGGAGGAGCTGAGGCGACGGACTCCCGGATTTGTGGAGGGTCGCCGCCTCAGTACAGCGGAAACAGCATTGTGCAGTATGTTGGAATTAGAAATAGCATCATGGAAGACATTGCAAATTGCGTTTTGACAGGAACAGACATGATTCTAGCTGTACAGGGTTAAAAACAGATCTCGGGAGCAGCGGAGCATTCATCCGTCTGTGCAGTGTACAAGAAGTTCTGAATCCACCGGTCTGAAACAGGCACGGTGTGTACGCCCCCGTCTCTGAGCTACCTTGAGAATTAAACAAGCAACAACAAGAGCAACCGGAGCGGAAAAGGAATCTCTCACTTGGAGGCGAAGGGAAGAATACTCACATCGTCGAGGCAACGCCGCGGGAGCAACGGCTCAGCGGCGGGACCGGCGCCCAGCAGCCGTCCATCCGCCGAGGCGCTCTCCGCCAGCCGCAGCTCGGCCATCGCTCCACAAGTGCACGGAACACGGGCCGAGCTGACGGCAGCGAGAGAGCGTTGGCGTCGGCCACGAGGGGGAAAAAAAAAGGTTGAGACTGGCAACGACACTTCACACCGACTGTCGGCCCGCAGGCAATGAAACTAGTTAGAGACGACTTGGTGGCTGCCCGTCAGAAATCCATGCATCTCTGTGTGGGCTGAAATGTGAGAGTATCATTTGCCCTCCTTCCTCTTTTCAGCCTCCCATAGACACACACACACACACACACACACACACACACACACACACACAGCTGCTCTGTGGGAAGTAGGAAAGAGGGAACAATGTTCCTCCCCTCCCTGTTGTGATCTGCACATGCATCTTCTCTTTTTTTAATGCAAGCCCGCTTGTACCTACACGCACGCACGCATGCACGCGCACACACACACACACACACACACACACACACACACACACACACACTGAAATTGGCACAGTTCTCTTTTTTTTCCACTGTATGACAATATGAAACTATTGTCTTCCTCTTTTCATTAATCCTTATATATTTCTCAAGCGTCACACTTCTCCTCAGAGTGCAGAGCGACAAGCCATAACCCCCCCCCCCCCGTGAAGTCTCCATAAATGTTACACTTTATGTACGCTTCGAGAAGTAGGTTAATTACACCTGCCGTGCTCTTATAGATTGTAAGTGCGGATTATGAGCTCTTCGAGACATGTTTTTTTCCCCCCCATCCGTCTTCCTTGTGAGATCATTTTTGCCGCCATTGCTTCCCGGGGGGGGGGGGGGGGGGGGGGGGTTATGCGAGACCAGGCCGCAGCTCAGCTCGCCGCGCGTGCACGTACACGTGCACGCCACTAATGGATGACTTCGCCAAACCTCGGCACCTCTGCAAAAGTCATGTGTGCACAGTGAAACACAGACATGACACGAGGGCACAAGGGACGGAGGACGAAAGGAGAGATCAAAAATGAATGAAACAGGCGAGGGAAGCACCGTGGGACGGAGAAAAAAGGGGGAACTGTCGTTCTGTGAGAAAAAGCAATGAGTCCTCTCGCTGCAGCTCTTCCTATCAGGCGCACTTCCAGCATCGGATATCAACAAACATTGACCTACTTCTAAAAAAAAAAAAAAGAGGAAGAAAAAAACTGAGCTGAAAGCTTTCAACAGGACAGATCCCGCCCGTGTACGCTAAACGCTTTTTTTTTATTTTCCAGTTCAGATAAGCGTGCCGAGCGAACCGTCCGCATTAATTTCCTTTGGGGAAAATCAATGTGGGGGGGGGTCGCACACGCGAGGAGGAGACATGGTTTGAATAGGACGTGCACAAAATAGGGATTTTTTTTTTTGTAGTACGGACAGAGGAGACTTCCAGTGGAGGGTCACTGCACCAGAACCGTAGACTCGTCTTGTTCTTGGTGCCTTCGGTCTGAACCGGCGTCTGCGGAATGCCAAACTGGGAGACGGATGACTACTAATGAGATTCTAGAGACGTCTAAATGTCAAACTTGTGAGTGAGAAAGGGTTCATTTCTACTCAGGTGCAAGCGCTGGGGGGCAGCGGCGGCGGTTATTCCCGTCGCGGGGGCGTGCTGGTTCGCCAAGGCCCCGCGCTGGCGAGTGTGCGACATTTGAGCTCAGGCTGTCCGGGGGAGTCGACCCGCTGTCGCGCAACCCTGCTCCGGCTCTGGTGAGCGCAGGATGTGGTGCGTCGTCGAGGGGACCAGTATGTACTGACGGAGAAGGTCGAGGCCTGGCCCCGAGAAAAAATAAAAGAAGAAGTGCAAAGAATCCCAAGGGTTGACTTGAGGAGTGTGTGCGCTGGACTCGGAGACTTCGCGCGGGTCTTTTAAGCTGCTCACGTTGCGTCTCCGGCCCCTCGGAGACCACGCGGAGCCAGATGCGGCGAACGCACCACCAGCGCTTGAATGCCTCAGGGCTTGAGAGCTACACATCCCCCCTTTTTTTCCGCTGAGTTGATTACCAGCAATTGCAGTGTGTGTGTGTGTGTGTGAAACCGAGTGCACGTGGAGAGTGAGTGACTGACCGATCAAACGATTCACTGATCGACCGTCTGCCTCGGCTGAATGGGGGAGTGAGTCAAAACACGGCGCGCGAGTGAATACCTACGAGGGACATTAATATCCATGCACCACGCAGTTCCCGCATTGCGCCTCAGTCTGCGAACAGAAGAGAGAGAGAGAGAAAAAAAAAAGACTCTCTCAGAACTCCGTGCTCCTCGCGCACGGAGCCCCATTTAAAAAAACAAAAACAAATTGCCGACGATCTGCGTCCAAAGCGATATATTTCCTCGCCGACTCGCTGTGGGTCCGCTCGCATCCTCAAAGGCCATGCTGCAAAATGGAAAAACTGAACTTCAAAGGCGGCGGCCAATCGGCGGGCACAGAGGAGGCCCATCATTTCAGCGAGAGAGAATCCATCGAGGCGGAGGGGGGGAGGCGGGGGGGATCATTCATCAGGACTGGCTGTGGAGACTATGGCCTGACTATGCTGTGGCCATTGGTGCGTGGGAGTCACAGATGGAGCTCCCCCCTCCAGCCCATCGATGCGTCAGGAGAGCTGGTTGATTGCCACAGAGGTGAAGGTCTATAGATTTGCCGCGGAGGTTCTCTGGTATGCCCGGGGGCCACGCGTCTTCGCTCCTTTAGCGCGGTCGAGAAGCGGCGAAGAATCCATTTAGGAAAAAAAAAAGAGTCGCACTGTAACTCCCCCTACAACGCAGAGCGCCTCTTGATCTTTAATTAACATCCGTTGGCCACTTGTGTGTGTGTGTGTGTGTGATGCATCTAAAGTGTCTCATCAAGGACTTCAGACAGGTTGCGCTTTCAGTAGATGCCGAAATTCCTTGGAAGCCTCCCATTTTCGCTATTCTCTTTCGCTGCCGTAACGAGGCAAGCATCCCCGTTGTGGGAATGCAACTTGCCCCTCCGAGCGTTCACTCTGAAGATCTGGATGCATCATGCTCGCCGTGGCCGGTGTAGCAGCCTCAGGCGGAGATGAGGAGTGGGCTACAGAGGTCTCATGAGCTCACCCTCACAGATTATTTTCCTTTTTTCAAAATGTGCAGTCCTCAGACCTGATGCCGAGGCAGTTGATAACACTTCACACAGCTTCCCCGCAGTAACCCCTGCTCTCCACTCTCCACGTTTCCTCTCTCCATTGCCAAGCATAAAAGCATGTCGTATGGGTTTGTTGCCACGGGAACTGTCGGTTTGCATCCTCTTCTTCTTCTAACTGTTCTGTTACGGCCATGTGACGGTAGGCATACGCAACGTCTGACGAAACTGGTCTAGTTGAACTTTCAAAAGTTCGCTTAAAATTTGTACTGATACTTTCCTCCACCAAAAAAAACCAACAACAACAACAGATCGGTCATTTGTTCAAGCAGCTTATTACGACGATGCGGTGGATTTACAGACCTCAGCCCTATAGCGGTCATTATGTCGTCTGTCAAGCTTTCTGTATTGAATTTGTTTCGATTATGTAAAGTAGTCGTGCGGATTCTCTGCAATGTCACCCTGACCCGAATCCTTCACAAGCTCATTGAACATGCGTAGGTAAAACGAAAAGAAGCCCCACGATGCCCTGAGGCGAAAAGTATTTGTGGCGTACCTCCTGTCACCAGTGGAGGCGCCATTTTAGGAAACGGTCGGTTTGGTCATTTTTTGACCACACACAGACACAGTTCGTCGTATCAGTTGGACGACTTGTTGCAATGATGAACCCTCATCGTGTCATTATGACATACCGAAGCGAAGTGTATGACTCGCACGAGTGCCAAGCAAAACGTTCACACTAAAGATTTGAGACACATATATTATTTCTGCTGACTACGTCTATGTGCAAAGGTTACACTGCAACTTCAAGGCCGATAGTGTGTGTGCGCGTGTGTGCGTGCGTTGAGGGCAAAGACAATCTTTCACCTTTTGCACTTTCTCTGAAGTAGTCTCGGCCTGTCTCTGATCCACTATGTGAACTTGTCTTCAGTCCTTGCATCAGCTCCGTTCTGCTCAGAAACACTCGACCGACAAAAACTCAAAGAGCTTTAAACAAGCCCCGGCAATTTTCTACTGCAATAAAACTATAAAGTGTTGCTGTCTCGTTTTAAGCACTCGTTTTTTAACAACCCCGCTGTCTCGTCTAAGCTCTCGACTTTAACAACCCTACTGTGTGCAACCCACAAGGCTTTATAAGTACTGTGCAAATTACAACTACCTGTCACAGCAGACACACGCACACAACATATGTTCGCAATCGCAACATAAGGGCTTGGCTTCCATAAAACACTTTTAAAAATCACCAGGTCGACAATTTGACACATCAATATGTAAATGAGGACATGGACACAACACCCCAAAACAAATGTCTATCCCCCACATGTCTATTCTCTGCAGCTCCATATAAAGCAGCATGTTAGTAATCCCTTGCAAATTGTATTACTGGCTCGCGTGTGACCAGAATACCACCAGCGCGCCTCCTGGTAACGGTATGCGCGTATACCGAGGAGCAACTGCTGCACATCTATATTGGTCTCATCAGCCTGAGACAGAGGGCACAGACTCGTCTGTCAGGCACCGGCGACAACCTGCCAACTATGTCAGCAGGGGTGGGGGGGGGCATCAGAGGCAGGGTTCACCTGCTGGGTGTTACAGCTACAGGATTAGATGAGCGGAAACCAATGGGGAATTAAAATGCACGTATTGATATGAGGATACATGGATTGGATAGTGTTTCAGTAGCTCCGTGTCGAATCCTGATCTGTCCTTTTGCTTTAAGGAGTCGGGTCGACCAACAGACTGTGTTAGTCTCCCTACTGGAGCCATGCCTCTAGTTTCCAAGTAACCGAAGATATAAATTATTGAAGAATATATATATCCCTTCTTTTCTTTTTTTTAAGGCAAAGTAATTTTTTCTAAAACAGCTGCACAATGTAGTTTTCGGCAAACATGACTTCAACAGGAGCAACTAGAGCAATGTGAACCACCCTCAGCCACAAATTAACACATATTAGAATGTAAAACATGTCTGACTAACTCAAGTGCCACATTCTTTAAAGATGAAATAGACAACCTTTTAGCTTAAACTTGTCATTATGATGTTAAAGGTGACATGTTGTCCTCATATTCAGGTTCGTACTTTTTATTTGGGTAACCACATGAAAAGGTTTACAGGCTCTAAAGTTCAGAAAAGGCATCAGTGTTCTCATACTGTCCATCCCTGCAGCTTCTCTTTTCACCCTCTGTCTAAAACACCTTGATTTCATTTAGCCCCGCCCCCTCCCAATAAACCCCGGTCTGCTCTGATTGGCCAGCTGGCCCAGTCTGTTGTGATTTGTCAATCGATTTCAAAATGTTTAGGAAATGTCACGCCCCCTTCACCTGAGAAGTGGAGATTCTCAGATTGCAGGCGGGGTTACCCCCAAAAGAGTCCAACTGTGACATCACAGTGGGAGAGAAATCTGAACCAGTTGTTCAGAGCCAGGCTGTCGGGTTTAGCCAGCTCACGAAAAAACAGCAGGGTGGTCTTTTTTCACAGTTTGTGGGCCGGCAGGCTCCACAGATATCCACATGTATGTGCCAAACACTGAAAATGTGATTTTTTTTTGCTTAATATGTCACCTTTAAATGTGATTCCATGGATGGATGGTGATAGAACAATCCGCGCATACATCGTTTACACCATGTTATTCTTTTGGCCACCAGGACGCAGTTTTCACGGAAAAAATGACAACTTGACTTAAGGCACAAAAGAACTGCATCACTTTTTTCCCCCCTCCATTATCTCCAAAGTGGTGTTGACAACTTCCTCAGGAGCTCTGAGGAAAAGTACCTGCGTCCTTACCGGCGGCATCTCGCTACTGCGGCGTCTTTACAGTGAGCAAGCAATAATATTCTTACAACCGCCATGGGGCAGGAACGTTGTCTGTTGCCTCTTTTTTTAAATTACATGTTCATTGACAATGGGGCTTTCTTACCTTTCCCAGTTTCTGGACAAATATGGCGTCCCATGGCACAGAAGCATACGACACATCGGGCTGTTTGCAAAAGGCAATCGTTTTTAATGAGATAACTTCATTGTTGGGTTTCAGAAGTATTGTCTCATCACCTGGCACATCCTTTATAAAAAACAAAACAATTTCGTATAGGTGGCGGGAGAAAATGAGAATCCATTATTGTCTAGTCAAATGCACCAGTGAGCAATGTTGCATGCAGACCCTGTATGATTTCCGGAGACCTGGAACATGAATCCACCCATCAATTTAATCAGATACCGGAGATTCACCATTTTTCCAATGATCAGGTGCCCGTATGAATATTAAAACAGCCTTTTTACATGCTGTAGTCATTCCTGTGGGTGTTGCCGTGTCAAATGCCTTTTCTGTTGTATGGACAACCCCGTTGACTTCACGTATGTCTCACTTCCAGGTTTATCGGACCATAGGTTGTTGCCACAGCCTCAGTTTCTTCTTCCTGCGAAGCTAAAAAACCCTAACGAGAGAGAGAAGAGAACGGCAGCGGGTCAAATGTATTGCGTTACCTTTGAAAGTGAGGGAAGAGGAAATGGAGGGTGGGAGCGTGCTGCTGAGGGCTCTACTTCATCAGAGATACGAGGAATCCTTCCATCTTGTTTCCTGTGAGTCAGAGAGGATGGAGGGGTGGAGATGGAGGGAGGGAGAGAGAGAGAGAGAGAGAGAGAGGGGTTATGGATAGCCGTGAGCTGAGTTTTTGTCGTTTTACGCAATAGCAGAACAGGAACATGTCTGTGACACGACTGACTCATCCCACTGAAGAGGATCATTCAACTCTTGCTACGATGAGAAGGGTGTTGTTATTTCACCGCCGTCCTGAGAGTATTTCTTCAGGCAGGAATAAAAGTCTCAGGACCCCGCCCCTCTGAGTGACTTCTCTAGACTCGACCCGTTTTATTTTGCAATTGATTTCGAGGTGTCCATGGAAGTTCTACGTCCGACTGGGGTTTCATTCCCACGGGGTCAATAGCTGCTCCACCGCCTTAACGTGCCGGCCCCGCGTCTGGTCACCTTCTCCACTCGTCTCTGCGCTGCCCCTCATTCTTCAGTCAGTACGACCGTTCCGCTCCCCGGGGAAAAACAATCTCCGCTGCACCCACCTCTGCATTTGCAATCGGAGTATGAAGATGAAAAACAAGGCTCGTGTGCAGTCTGCCTGCTGTTTTTCTCCCTACGTTAAAAGGCACAGTGGAGCGGATTGGAGTGTGATCCAGGCGAGACTGTGGAAAGTACTACAGGAGAGCCGCACGGGCGGAAGGGCGGAAATGTAGAAGCGAGGGGAGAACAAAGGGAAAACTGATACAAAGCGAGGAGAAGAAAGGACCCCTCGGCTTTTCATCTCTTAACCCGCCGCCCCTCGCCTCTCTTCCTGCGTTCCTCTCGGCCTCCTCTCCCCCTCTTTTGTGCGACGTTCGGTGAATTACCAGTCCGACCACGATTCTGGTCACAGCATATTACTTCACACTTTGTCTCACACAACAGTCACTCGCTAGAACTGGCAGCCCCGTCTGTGCATGCATCCTGTTCGCCAACCTGCGGCGGAGGGCATTTGCAAACGACGCTCGCTCAGTAGCGAGAAGAAACGCAACGCAATGGCACAATCGGATTGCTTCGCCGCCGGCAAAGTGGAGGTTTGTTCTCTCGCACACACACACACACACACACACACACACACACACACACACACACACACACACACACACACACACACACACACACACACACACACACACACACACACACACACACACACACACACACACACACACACACACACACACACACACTCACGTACGGTCCTCCATTCGGCCTTCTTGGCCCCCAACACAGTGGCAGTTGAAATGCTCCATTCCATATTGCAGCCCTTATCGCAAAACAGCTGGCCTATTACAGCCGGCGCAGAATCTGTACGTCTTGAGCAAACAGTACTGCACTTTCATGAAACAGACTGCTGACCGGGAGTCGAGGTTAGAAAATCCATTTGGAAACGTAGCAGGAGCCCCGTTCCTTTGTTGCCTCTGATCTCGGCTGAAACCGGGGGGGGGGGGGGAGTCGACCGAACGAGGCTGTCAGATTTTTTCCCACATCATCCCGTAGCTTCACCGCGCTGACAACTCTCTGGAGCGCGAGCTTTGTTGCGTCTTTGACACAATGCAGCTGTAACTCAAAAGAAAAAATACGACGTCAGACGCTGCTTCGAGGCCAAGAATTATGCTTTTTTTTTTTTTCATCTGCCCACAAAAGAAGCGGCTTGCTGAGCAGCACCAGTCAGAAATCCACCTGTAGGCCTTTGGTGACACCTGGTTTTAACTTTCCCGTCGGGAACTATGTCATTTAACGCTGCTTTTATTTCTTTATATTTGCTGAATTGTTTTTTTCCCCCGCATTCATCCTTCACCTGCAGGTCGCTTCAGCGCGCAGACGGCTAAACCCAAACCGACCATGTGAGACTCCCCGTATCCATAATGAAAGGCCACGCACAAAGGTGCAAATCAATCTTTATTCAGGGAGACTCGAGAGATGAAGGCTGCCTGACAAGCCCACCAATTTCACTGCTGACGGCATGCTCGGTGGCTCTCATCGCGGAAGATGAATAATGTGTGTGTGTGTTTGTGTGTGTGTGTGTGTGTGTGTGCAGGCTTTGGAGTGAGGATATTTTTGGAAAAGTGAGGACAATGTGAATGGTCCTTACAACCTCAAAGGGCTGTCTGAGGGCAGGGCCTGGGGGTTAGGTGTTAAGTTGTGGGTAAGGTGCAATGAGTTTCCCCAATACGGGAAAGTGAAATTGAAGTGTGTGTGTGTGTGTGTGTGTGTGTGTGTGTGTGTGTGTGTGTGTGTGTGTGTGTGAGAGAGGGACGGACAGAAAGAGTGCGCTTGCGCCCCCACTGCACTGATTTACACGGCAGATGACAGAGACACATTCAGCGAATGGGCTAAACGCTAGCGAAGGATATCAGGCCGGCATATTCTGACTATCACAGCGAGCCGGGTAACGCTATCAAAATGTCACCATCCTGACATATGCCACGGCGATACTGTGAAGATATGGATTTATTAGGGCCTCACATCAAAGGGGGATATTCATCACTCATCCGCTGCGAGGGAGCCGCGGGTGCAGCATGATATGTTGTTAGTATGCGAGTGTAAGAGTGTGACCAAGTTTGAACAGAGGTTAGAGAAATGTGGTGTATGCGTCGCTGTTCCGTCGCATATTTCACTCAGGTGAAATATGTTGTATTACATTTTCATGATGTAGATAAAAATGGTCAAGGTTACCTTAATGAATCTTGGCTGACAGAATCTTGGTTTAAAATTCTGTTGTATTATTCTCTCTATGTATATATATGTACAAACACACATACATGTTTATATACATAACACACATACGTGCATATATACATACGTATATATACATACGTGTATATATATATATATATGTATATATACACACACATACATGTATATATACACACATGTATATATACATATACATACATACATACGTACACACACACACACATATATATGCATACATACGTATATATACACATATACATATATTGTATTCGATCACATTAATAATGCATCACTATGTTTCTAATAATACCAAATGTCTGCAGTGACTATATTACACGAATATCCTTGTAAAGATTTTTTTTTTAATTCCTTTATCGATTCATTGGCCTGTTATTTTGTCAATCAATCGTTGTTCACTATCACAGAAAACTAGCCAGAAAACGTTCACATCTGAGGGGGAAGAGCCAGTGGCTCTTTGCCATTTTGGTCAGTACAGTGCAAAAATTATTGATCTATTTTCAAAATATTTTCAGATGAATTTTCTCTCAGGTGACAGACTAGCCACCAAATGTTTAAACAACCGACAGTTGAACCGAACACTCCGGTGTGTCCTAATGACGGGTGGAGCTGGTGACACAGCGGCAGACAGGTGGCGGGGTCACCGTGTCACTGCGGAGGGCAAAGCCTGGCACAGGGGAAGCAGACTGCGAGCAGCAGTTATCTCGCCTGTTAGAAGAATGACAGGTAGAGCTGCCTACTGCCAAGCTGCCCGCACTTTATTCCAGGTAAAGGGTTTGTTCTTGGGTCACACATCTGATGAATTATTTTCAATGTTTGAGCAAACACAGAACCAGAGAAGAGGAAGGAGGATCATTACGCTGTGTTACTTCTTCTTTTCTTTGAACGAAAGATTGCTAAGTGTTCATAATAACGTCAATCAAAGTCAATAATAAATCCAGGCAACTCCCGCTCCCTGTTACGAACTCAAACATGAAGCTCCTTCTTCTTTTTTCCCCTCTGGTTGATGCTGCAGTTGTATAAATGCATGTGTCACCTAGCAACATGACATGAAAGATGCTTCATTAAATAAAAATATAAAAAACATGGAGGCAACAGACAACTATCGTGCCCCTAGTGGTTCCAGGTGGTATTATTGTCCAGTCACTGTTGTAAAGACGCTGCAGTTCGGAGCTCCCGAGGAAGTTGCCATCACCACCATCGGAGATGACGGAGGAGAAGAGAGAAGTTTGTACACTGAAGCTCCTACTTTGTGTTCTGGCTCCTATAGCTCCTATGGTTGCGTGACAAGACTACATGTCGTTTTGGAAGCCTCTCACGTTCCGGATGGAGCTCTCTCCGCGGAGTTCACGACTGTCTGACGTTCACTCTTGTTTTATCATGTTTTTCTATCCCTCTCCTTCTTTGCCACGCTCTTGTTCCACCATCTTGTCTATCACCATTGCACTGTGCAATCAGTTTGTAACGGCATGATGACAACTTTAAGCCAAAAGGTTTGTCTATTTTCACTTTCAGTTTTAACATTATCTAATAACTAAGGTTCTCGTGTTCAACGTATGGCTTCGTTCAACGTATGGAAAAAAACTTTATGCCATGTATGTTGGGAGACCGTTGAGTGAAACTCCAAAGTGAGCAAATAACTTCATGGTACTCACCATCCATCCCTTTTGCTTGATGGAACACGATGTTGAACATTGTTCTTTTGTTAATGTGCGGCAGCAAGGAAGCTTCTAAACGGACACAAAGAATCCATGGAACTAAAATCCACCGGCTAATCCTGTGTGCTGCCAGCAGCTGCCTCCACAGTCCGCCGGATCATTGAGCTCTGATAAGAATTCAGCCATCTGTCCTCCAATCACGGCTCAGGATTGTCCAGCACCTGCAAAACGCAAATGAGCTGGGAAAAACACCGAATGGCTCCGCAATCTTAATTCGGCGTGAGTGGGGATGTGTCCGTGGCGTGCTGCTGCAAGTCAGTGGAGAGTTCTGTTAGACACCGCAAAACAAATCAGCCACTATTTGACATCATAAGAGTCAAATTATCAACTACACATGTATATTTAGTATATATATATAGTCGGACTGAAGACCAGGACTCTCATGTCCATTTACATTGTGGCGAGTGATGCTTCGTCGTCTTTCGAATGACACAAGCCGTAACTAAAGGGCAGTTACATTTTAAGTTGGATGAATGGATATACTGTGATTTCACCCTGAAATAGCTTTTTAGCATTTTTAAAGATAAGATGATGATAATCAGAGCCTGACCGATATGGATTTTGGGGGGCAGATGCCGATATTGATATTTGGGAGTGAAAGATTACCGATAAAGAGGCCAATATATATATATATATATATATATATATAATTTTAATCTGTCAATTATTCCTAAAATGTCATTAGCAATGAAATTGCAAATTCAACCAAATACATAGAACTTATAACAAACATGATTACATTACATTCAATTTAAACATAAATGAACATTTAAAGGCTCAAATCAGTTGGCCGATAATATTGGTCGGGCTCTTAAAAATATCGGCCGATACAGATATGTCTGTAGAAGGCCAATATCGGCCAATATTATAGGCAAACCGATATATCGGTCGGGCTCTAGCATTAATGTACACCTAACTATCTTGGGTGACAATAATTGCACTGACTTTGCACCCAAATTCTTTTTGGGTGTACAGTGAATTTCTCATCATCTGATTATCAGATGTGGTTAGCCCTCAGCAGAGTAACCGCAGTCAGCTGAAAGTCAGGCATGTGTAAGTGCTACATTAATCAGTGCAGCAGAAAAACACAGAACCCGTTAATAAAACCAAATAACAGAAAAAGAAATAAATACGTGTAATGAAAGAGAAAGAATTCTGAGGTGAATCTAAAAGGTCATGTAAGAGGCTCATCTGAGAAAAAAAATCTGCAACCGTTCCTCTGGTAAATTCTTTTGACCCTCAGGCTAAACATGGGGTGAACGTTTCGAACTGCTTGTGTTCCTTTAACAATAGACGGCCACAGGCAATGCGGGGAGAGTCAGATATCATCAGATCGAGCGCTGCTACGGACCCCCTTGTCTATTAATGGTAACTTTCTCCATTAAACCTTAACTAATGGGCTCTAGCAGACAAGTCTCCCTCGGAAGGACCTTGGGGCGTCTTGCATTAGCAAACGGATAAGAAGTGCTGTCAGTTACTTTGTCACTGTGGCCCCGAACGAGCAATGATTTCTGTGAGCAACGAGAAGCAAAACAAACTTCAAACTTATCTAGTGGGAAATGGAGCAGCAGATTGATCTAACGAATTCTGATAAGCCGGGTCTACTGACCGTCTGGTTAGTCTGTGATTACAGCTCAGACAATTTAACATCTGCAACTGCACAAACTGCACGGGAACGGTTCACTCATTGAAACAGGGCTTTCTATTCCAACTAAACTTCCAGGCCAAAACCTCCCGCACAACAGCAAAATTAAAGGAGACATGCTGCTCAAATTCAGGTTCCTAATTTTAATTTTAGGGTTATTACTTGAAAATGTCTTCATGCCTTAATGTTCAGTAGACACATCAGTTTCCTCATACTGGCCATTCCTGCAGCTCCTCTTTTTCGGCCTCTGTGTGAAACGCTTGGTTTAAGGTACTGTCACTTTAAGGCCCCTCCCTCCCGATGAAGCCCAGTCTGCTCTCATTGGTCAGCTAGCACTTCCAGCACATGTAGGAAGTGTTGGCCTCCACTCTTGCTTTACCTGGCTTTGTGAAGGGGAGTCGAGACTAGCCGCTAGGCGTGCCTCATGCGCTTCCGTACCATTGTGACATCACGATGTTACGGAAGTAACTGACGAGGCCTCTCTGGAGCTTTGGGAGCAGAGTTTTCTGTCGGGGAGAGCTTGGGCTTTTTTAACTTTGCAGACTTTTTACATACACACAAAAAACATATATAGCACACTAGAGGAAAGGGGAAAAACTAAAAAAGCACAATATGTCTCCTTTAACACAAGAAAACAGTAAGTCTGGCGCAACACACATCGCCGCCTGAACCATCATTCAATACTTCTATGTCAAAGTTAATGTGAAGACTATGGAGAGATCTGTTTCAATCTGTCAGTGTGATTGCAGCCAGTGAGCTGTAACTGCTGCTCAGAAGCTCTGAAAATGAGTAATGATTGGCCTTTTGTAACTGGGACTCTGCCAAAAAATTCTTATTTTTCTTGCTTTGCTTTCACCCATTTCAGTAGGTGTAGAGCTGTACGTCTGTTTCGCTAATACCATGCAGGGTCAACGTCACAACCATCATCAAAGGCCAACACTGAAATGGAAACTGGCCTCGGCGAAGCACAAACTCTGCAGACGTTCTGGCACATTTTCTTCTTTCTCGATAACTTCTTGACACAACAGTCAAATGAAGTTCGCCTGAATGCGAGAGCTTAAAGCGAAAAAAACCTGAATTTAGTTTTTCCCAATTCATCTTCACCAGGGCAGCTCCAAGGTTTTCTTTTTTTTTGTTGCTGCTGTTGTCTCCTTTCAGTGGTATTATAGATGAAATCCTTGCTATGGGCTCGAGTATCTGAGCTTCACAAATACTTGGGGGAAAAAAAAATATGCGGATCATATTTTTTGCTTTAAGAGTGATGTCTTGCTTCGCTGCATCTTTTCACACACGCACACACACACACACACACACAAAAACACACGCACACACACACGCGCGCAGTTGGAGAGTCAGACAAGTACACTTAAACCCCTAAGCTTTGCAGGTCCACTTAGTAGAGAGCAACTAATCCAATCAACTACAGCGGCTAATGCACAATGAAAGCAGAGAGTCGTTTACTCGCGATGCCAGTCGGCCACTTCCTGGGTGGACGGGGGGGGAGTGGGAGAAGAGGGAGGGACGAAGAGAGAAAGTTTTGTGTGGAGGAGGAAGAGGGGATCGGAACAGGGCTGGACAAAGAGCTCGACAACACACGGCCTCTGCTTCACAGCGGCTCGTATTAAAGTGTCCTTTTTGCCGTTCCACTCTGTATTCGGCATTGGCTCTAGCTCCGTCTTCCTTCAAACCCTCTTTTAGCAGGTACACGCTCTCCATCATCTCCATCCCTTGTCACTCACCTGTCTGTGTGTCTGTGCGTCCTGCCTCACTTGCGGCTCAGTCTCCTCTTCCCCAGCTCAACAATGTGGAGGGTTCCTCTCCGGACCCGCTCGCTCGCCGGGCGTCTGACTCAGTCTCTCTATCCTCCCGACACCTGCTGTCGGAGATCAGCCTCTCTCCTCTCAGACGATGCTGAGAGCAGCCCTCCCTCCGTCCTTCCCTTTCCATTCCACCCTCCCCGTTTTCCTCTCTCTCTCTCTCTCTCTCTCTCTCTCCCTCTCCCTCACATACATGCGTGCGTGCGTTTCTCCGGACTGCTTTCAATTCCGAGGCATGGCACAAATGCACTCTCGTCTCTCTGGCTCCTTCTGTCCCTCCCGACGTCTGCACCCTTTTGTCTGCTTTTCATGTCCACCTCCCCACACTTCTCTCTTGATCCGTCCACGACAGAGAGCTGTGCCCATTCGAGCCGTGGGAGTTGCTCTGCTTCATCTTTTGCCTCAGTGAGTCTCGCCGGTCCATAAGGGATTCTGCACATTCAATGGGACAAAAGTCTGCAGGCGGATGAAGGCTTGAAAGCAAAATTTTTGGGGGGTTGAGCGGGAAAAACAGGACAGCGTCTCATGTGAGAGGTGGCATCAGATCTCTCTGTCCCATTATCTGCTCTGACAGCTTGTTCCAGCATCATTAAACACCTCCTGCATAAAATACAGCCCCAACTATCCCTTTGTCCGTTTGACACGTCAGTGGCAGACAGTGGAGCTGAAAAGCGCCCGAGTGCAGCAGATTTTGCAGCACAAGTCGCACATAATGGAGAGAAATCACTTGCTCAGCCCAAAAAACGGAGGAATGAGCACAAGTCAGCGTTGTCCCACGTATTACTGTGTAATCGCATTTTGCTATTTGGTGGGAGGCTTAAATCCCCGCGCGTAAGACAAGAAGAAGAAGAAGATATCGAACAGTGCCTACAAAGAACTTAATAATTTCATATCCCTAACACACATTCGTACAAGGCGTAACAAGATCTAGATGTAATAAATCATCCACCCTGCCGAAAATGCTCCCTTCTTGGGAAATCAGTGTCAGAGAAGCTCACTCTCCAAAATCTGACACCAGTCCTTCCTCCTCCTCCTCCTCCTCCTCCTCCTCCTGCATCTTCACTCGGAAACATTTCCTCTGAAGACAGATTTAGCTGCTCGCTGAGGTTACAGTTGTAGTTCCACCATAGGAGCAGCGATCGATAGGCCGATGCTGCAGGCCCTGAACCAAACACCGTGAGGGGGATGTGAGGCAGAGCCGTCCACACCCTCGTGTGAGTGTGGTGTTCCAGGTTGCCCAGAGCTACAGTCAAGCAGACGCACAAACAAGAGTCAGTATGCCGCAATGAAAAGCGGCACACAGAGGCGGCTTTCTTTACACTTTTTTACCGCTCGGGAGGTTCTGAATATGGAAGAGGACAACAGAGTCAAACCAAGTCGGGGGGAAGCAAACTAAACACATTTTTTTCTCCTCAAGTGAGTACATCGGAATTCAGAATTGTCACGTAATAATTAGATCGTGTGCCGTCATGAGAGCGAATGCATGTGGGTCATGCGGAGACTCTTCTGACTCCATTTCTCCATATCTCATTTCATTAGCTCCATACCCCCCCCCCCCCCCCCCCCGGCTCCGACTGTGTCTCTCACTGTGACTGTCTGACGAACTGCAGACAACACGCCTCGACACGGCACTACAGTAACACTTTCATTCACAAGGATTTTGTCTTCCCCCCCCACCTCCAACACTGGTGTGAGTTATGTTATTTATAGGCTCTATGGTGACATCTAGAAACCTTTGTATTGTGCCAGTTGCTGCAGTCGGAACCGTTGTCAATAGTGCATTAAAAGCATTAAAAGCTCTATCAAATGTCGCGAACGCTCAGTGAATGGGTCCAAAAAATCCGGTTGGTTTGCTTTTGGAAGGTCAGTGCAGGCCGGAAGAGCGGAAACGATGTTACGCAAGTTTTTCACTTCTGAGAAGAGGCTGATAGGAGCTCATCCCATTTCAGATATCACCATATGAATATGAACTGTGCGAATTTGCCTTTTGCCATGGAGACTGATGCTGACCAGTACTGGGAAGAAAAGAAGAAAAAAAACATAACCAAAAGCTGCATAAAGTCTTTGACCACTGGCACTACGGAGCAATGTTGGGGTTTTTTTACCAGTGATTCCTGGTTTTGTTTGTGTTGTGCATGCAAACTGCGCACACTTGCATACGAGCACACATCCCGCCGTCGGTTTTGCATGGAAGCTTTAGTTGTGCCAATATTACCATGCATCAGAAAAAGGAAGGAGAAAAGCAAACGACATGTACGTAAACAAAACAGGATGCAAAATATTTGAAAATTGACTTGCAAATATTTTCATGAGGTTGTTCTCGAAACGTCTCTTTTGCACCATTCGTTCTGGTCTGGAATAAAAATGTAAATGTATTTGATTGATTACAAAAACCCACCAGGAGGCAGGAAGAGAGTCACACGAAGACTTTCTATAAAAAAAACGTAATTATCATGCGGAGCCCCGGGTTTCAGGACTCTACCTCGGACCCCCCCCCCTCAGTTCTTCAACACGACTACAGCGCTGTCGGCGCTGCCGGGATCCCGCTGGCTCTCGTAATTACCTTTTGCGTTTTTGTTTGACCCTCCGTATTGATTCTGGCAGTGACAGAGCTGGACCCGGACCGAGTGGGAAACCGCGGGACTGTCGGCGGAGCAGGTGGCGTATGGAAGACGTGCCGCAGCTCAGCCACAGTTCACCCAAAACACATTCCCACTGATTTCCCGTCAAGGCTACGATCGGGTGTCGCCTCGCGCAGTCGAGGAATCAGAATCAAGAATCAAGTTTCAGGTTTACACTAAATGTCAACTGAATAGACAACACTGATTCTTTTCTCTTTTTTTTTAAAGTTAGTGGCAACAATGAGCTTCCTCATATCCGTTTGTACAGAGTATTTTGTGTTTCAGATGGATGGACTTGGACCCTATCCCAGCATGCAATTCAATTCATTATTATTAGTACAGCACCAAATCAGAAAGCATGTTATCTGAAGGCACTTTACAGATTTAAGTCGAGACCTTGCAATGTTTTATAGGGAGAAACCCAACAGGTTCCCACAATGAGCGAGGGGAAGAAAGGGGCAGGGAGAAGAAAGAGCCAAATAACAGTCACCAACATTATTAATAAGATATTAAAGCATGTTATAGTCCGACATAATTTGAGATTTGGAGCTAAATTCACTCTGCTGGCTGTACTACTTGTCCGGGGAAACACGGACATGCAGGTTAAATGCTCTGTGGTACCTTTGGGGTCATTACACTGCACATATAAACAGCTAGCATCAGCATTATTTTTATTTGATTTCAATGTGGTATAATATTTTTCTTACATAAATATTTCCCAGACCGAGTTTTACTAAAATCTAGATTCTGACGGTATTTCCTCATCCTGAATCCTGAACGTGGTAAGCAGACTGAGCTTCACCTCGCTCTGCAGTGTCTCTGAGTGCACCGGTGACTAACTGGGCGATGAGTAGAGTCATTATGTGGACATGCAGGGCTGTCGGCCGGTGCGGCAGGTGGGCACAGCGGCTCCCGAGTTAGGAACAGACACACAGACGGACCCAAAGGAAAAAAAAAACGAGAAAACACAGGAGACGACCCGGCAAACCTTCGGGCAGAGACTGAAGCTGAGAGCGAGCAGATGCCGATGTGCAGACGAAGCATAGCGGAGGAGACAGAGGGAAACAAAGAGAAGACAAACTGCTGAATACGAAATTCGGATGTACGCCACGGGAATGTGAGGGCGTAAAAAACCCGCCGACGTGCTCGATGATTGACCCGTGTTGCATTTAAGGGGCCGGAGACGATGAAGCGCGTTCGCGGTTCTGTGGGAAATGGAGAAGAGCTGAAACCATTTGCGACTGCTGCCGAGTGTGTATGAGTCACGCTGTAAAATTCCACTGAGAAATCGCGGCATGAAAAGTGACATTGTCTTCGCCATTGTCCAGACAAAAGAACTTCACCTACAAGCCAAGTATGTTTAGAAAAACGAAGCTGACGACACTGAACGCAATCTTTTGTCATCGTGTAACTATGGATTTGTTCATTTGATTCATGAACAATACTTTTGAACGGAACACAAAGCGAACCGCACACGCCTGAGTGAGACAACCAACGCATTGTAAGACTGACGCATCACCCCCCCCCCCCCCCCCCCCCCTTGCTGCCTCTCCTCCCACTCCCCGAGGTACGTACGGTGCCTAATTGAAGTGTCTCCTGAACTGAGATGTAATGGAGCTTGATTACATGCAGTCGACCGCCCGATAACGCTAATCGGCTACGGCGGCACGCAACATTACTCCCACGATTTGAGTCTGAGCTTTTCAATTAATTAACAATATACGTCTATGATAGTTAAGAGAGGCCAATGACGTGCGGCGGGGGGGAACGTACGGTAGCTGCTTGCGTGAGTAATGTGATAAATGGCGTTTTCAATAATCTGCAGGTGAATGGAGAGACGACAAATACATTTTAAATTTCCATATGCCGTCATACCAGAGGGGAAGCCTTAGGGACTTCTAGGACTTCAGAGAAGCACCAACATGTCATATTTAACACATTTCAATTAATAATAATCATCTCTTTTAATTGTAATTTTTGGCTGATTTTAAATCAAGCTTGCTTCAGAAATGACAGCATAAGGGACCTAAAAACCTCGAAAGTAGAGTTATCCAATCAGATTTAGTTGTCGTTGTTGTCTCTAGGCAGACTGAGCTCTCATCCACGCCACGTCCACCCACACCCGCACCAATCGGATGGTACTAGCTGTCAATCCCATGGTATCCACGCCCCGATGTATGCCGTGCTCTGTCGTCTATTTGACCCATAATCATTTACGAAATGAACATCACGCGGTATTGAAGAAGACTTGAAACTAGAGAGTCTTGCATGTATTTAGCCGAACGGGCGCCCCGACCAACAGGCGGACCCCATCTGCTGAAATAACCTCCACCATCGCCGTGCTGCTCTCCCGCTGTGCCCTCTGCTCAACCTTCATGGACGGACCACATCGCAACTGCTGTTGGGTCGCAACGATTTGCCCCCGTGAGCCCACCGAGGACCTTATACACCCGTTTGGGTCACAGCGGGGGGGGGGTTCTCTTCCCTGCCTGGTTTTCATGCAGCCACAGTAGCACACAGTCAGTCCATCGTCGAGAAAATAAAAACACGAGAGCATCTTGCGCTTTTCAGTCATGATGACATACTCAGCTGCTCGGAGTCTGTAAAACATTCCCACAGACACAACCTGGGTTTTAATTAGCGATCCCTTCACCGCTGTAAATGATACCAAAAAAAAAATCGTTTGGAGAGGATTATGTTCCTTCGTCAACTAAGCCTCTTGACATCAGTCATTCGTTTTATAAAGAATACCCAGGATAAGGGTTTTTTTTAATTAAACTAGTGCACATTTGGATGTTTTTTCACACAAAATCCACCTATCCATCCATTTTCCACCACTTGGTAGGTGGTCTATAGATATCCCTCTCACCAGCATGCTTTTGACATAAAGGAGCAGCAGCTCCACTCCAAGCTCCCGACGGATGTTGCGAGCTCCTTCCCCCGTTTATTACAGTGACCCAAGCCACCCTCCGGGGGAAACTCATATTGGCTCCTTGTGTTTTGGCAATCTTACCCACTGTCTAATCTTATCATTACGCAAAGCCCATGACCACGATTGATTGGAAAATTGAAAAAGGTTCGCCTTGCGGCTCAGTTCCCTTCTCACGCAAGCCGAGCGCTGCACCTGCAACACCCCTGCACCTGCACTAATCTGCCTGTTGGTCTCGTGCTCCATTTTTACCCTCACCCATAAACAAGTGGGAGACTCTAATTCCTTCACTTGAGGCAACAACAACAATGACAACAATTGGCTCTGCTGATGCAGACCTCACTTACAAGGGCCTAATCCAGAGGTCCCCAGGGTCGCCCTCACTACACATTTGGGTTTTTACGAGGTCTGTCCTTCAGCCTCATCCTCCGTGCGGTCCAACCGACCTCCCTGGTGTTTAGCTGACAGCTTTGCTCCTGTCGTCGCCCGAGCGTCCGAGACGTACGACCGCTAAGTCATTCATCGATCCCAAGCTTCCAGGGTGTTCTGGTACCAGCGACACCTATTAACCACCCTGTGCTCAAACATGGCGTCTGCTACGGCCTATCCATGATGAGTCCAATGACCAGGCAACACACGAGTTCAGATCAGACAGGCCGTTCCTCTGAATGATCCCCTTCAGGTCCCTCCGTCGCTGCCCGCGGGAGCATTGAAGTTTCCCAGGGGGAACGACACTGTCCCCAGGTGCTGCCGCTTCAAGGACCCCGTCCACAGACTCTAAGAGGGCCTGTTACTACGAACTGTGCTATTGGTCCCCAAGTACAAACAACAGTAAGAGTTTTCCTGCCAGCAACCTGCAGTGGCATAGAGGCGCCCCGTTTGCTTTCTGGGAATAACTCCAGCACTCGGGAGTGTGCCCACACACGTCCCAGCCCCCAGAAGACTCGCGCTACAGTGAAATATTGTAGGATTGTTTTTTAAAGAGGGGGCTGAAATCGTCTGTTGCTCTGCACAGACGATTTCAGCCCCCTCTTTAAAAAAAAAACAATCTGGCCAAGTCACATCAGAGTGCGGCATGTTTCCATCACTGTCTCTTTACCAAAGCTGAAGCCCCGGCATATCCTGGCGACAGGCATGCGCCACCGGGCTGATGTCCAGGGACCTGGTTCAATTAACAAACAATGAATTCAGTTTGGGGCAGTGGGCCTGTTCAGCAATCACATCTCGGTTCAATTGAACATCTGTGAAATGAGATGACGTGCGGGCGGTCCGGGAAGCAATGAGGGGCTGTGCAACTCTGCATTAGGAAGGCAGCTCCGATATCTTGTTCAGTATGATGAATGTGAACACATTTTATTTCTTTCCTTGACGGCGAAGCCATATACGCTGACTGAGTATACGAGCCACGCTCTGTACATTGCACCACCGTTGGCCGTTTTTCTCTTTCTCGCGTCTTCGCTCTCCTCACGACACTGGCTCCATGTTACGACGGAGAATGGCCATTAACAGCGATCTGAAGTGGCACGTATCCCCAATTAGAGCCCTCTGCGCCTCACTCTATTTCACCGTCCAGCGCCGAGGACCACTTTATTACAACCCGGCTCCTCGCGTCCGTCCGAGGGTAACTCACGATCAGAGAAGAGGCCAAACACGCACCTCCAGCTTCGCATATACAGCACATAACATATCACATTATCTCAATCAAGGGCTCTTGAGGAGTGTCCCAAAACAAACAGGCTAATGGAAAACTTGAATTTTAATTCAGAGTCTACACATTACAGTGGAAGTTAGAGCTGCAACAGTTAATCGATTAATCAATTAGTAATCGAGTACTAAATTAATCGCCAACTATTTTGATAATCGATTAATCAGTTCAAGTAGTTTTTATGAAAAACAATGTGAATATTTTCTGGTTTCTTTGCTCCTGTATGACAGTAAACTAAATATATGTGGACAAAACAAAACATCATCTTGGAGTTTTGGGAAACACGGTCGACATTTTTCACCATTTTAAGACATTTTATGGGCGAAAAGATAATCTACAGATGAATCGATTATGAGAATATTCGTTAGTTGAGCTCTAGCGGAAATGGCGATCACGTTTTTCACGCTTTATTCGCTGCATCACTGGACATTCGGCAACTTTAAATAGTCATTCTAACGCTACTTTACCCCTTTAGCGCAGAATCAAGTTGGTAAGGACTCAAAATGTCCACATCCATTGCAGAATAACAATTCTGGCAGAAATGCTTTGGCATTTAATTCCGGCCTCCTTGCCGCAGCGCAGCGGGAGCTTCCGACTGAGCAGCGCCATTATCGAGAGCAATCAACCAAATGAGTGTTTAATTGGGAACACTGTGCTGAGAACAGTTAAAGCGCGGCGGTACGAGTGCGTTCTCACTTTTCCTGAGGAGCACCTTCTCGTCGTGTGATTCAGGGACACTCAAGTCACAACAAGTCATTAAATGCACAATTGCACACAACTGCTTGGTTGAGGATAACGTCGTAATGGATTTGAAGCGGCGGATGCAGGGAAATTCAGTATTTACAGACCGTTGGGGTGGTGAATCACGCCAACAATGTGTTATTCCTGACTCTCTTTTGGAAAAATCCAACTATACATGGGACAATACCTACTGGATTCAGAGGAATAAATCACCCCCTGAAGAAATCCCTCCCTGCGCCCAAAATGAAATGAATTATTAAGAAATAGGTGTGCTGATGACTACAGTTGGGCTTTTTTTTAATCCCAGTGCAGCCGAAGACTGATTGAATACGCAATTGGCATAATGACTCAGTGATTATAATCAGAGAGCTGAACTGTGGATAACTATCAACTGCTCAACGCAGCCCCGAGGAGTCATTAGCATGTGATACAGGCGCGTTTCTTCAACAGAGACAAGTCCCGAGTCCTAATAATGATATTCAGTGGGTGTGCAGAGGGTGTATTCTCCTCCCAAGAACCCCGAGTATCTTTTCCCCTCCAACCCTCCCGTTGTCCTTTCCGAACTCATTATGACTCAGTGTCTTTAGCCCATTTCATGTATAATGATGAAGCGGCACACGTCGCAGTTGCTGCAGTGCTGGCGGAGAGTATTACAAGCAAAACGACTGTTGCTTTACTGGATTGAACACAAATACATACAAAGAAACACAGATACTTAAGAAAGGTTAATGAATATTTAGTCTACACTACACAAATTTCATCACGGACTACTCCCACTTTTTTCCGTCCATGCAAAACTGACAAAATTTGCCAATAACCTTTAATAGCTATATTAGATAACCAGTGTTCATAATGACATTTGCTGCCTTGATTCCTCCATCAGTAAGTATTTATGACGTCCATTCAGCCTGAGCCTTTTATGGAATCCAAAAATGAACTATGACACGATATGTAAATAATAATATGCTAAGTAGGATATGACATAATCCTGATAATTGTGATACATCGCGTGGGTTGGTTAACACGCGACTCTGTCTGCATCTCCTCTGTCAAACTGCCTCAACTCCATACCAAAATACGTAACTCTGTATATCAGTATTTCTGCATATTAATATAAATATCAGACTGATGTTTACAAAAATGTTGACAGGTACAGCTAACAGCACCAAAAACAAATATTATCATGGATTAATTACAGCAATGTATTATCACAAATATGTATTTGTGTGAAAGGTGTGCTATCAATCCATCTTGGCCCTCGATGTTTACATCTCATGTGCGCTACATGTCCAGCTAGTCTTAACACACGTTCACCTGAATCCCGTTTTCACTTGATACTGTATTTACAGTCACACATTTCCTCAACTTCCACCGTCTCCGTCCTGACCAACTGCAGATGTGCAAAGCCATAAGTGCAGACAGGTTTTCTCTGTCATCAAATTATTTCATGCACAATTGAGAATCTTAATAGGAGCCAGGAAAAATGTTGAAAGTTCAGATAAGGGAGGAGGGAAAGTCTGCTTATGATTTCTAAAAGTCTTATCAGCCTTCATATAACTACATCTATATTCAGGTCCTAACACAAAGTGATGATCTGAATGCTGAAAGGGAACATGGGTGGGACAGAAGGATCATATGAATATTAACACAGACTCGTCAGATATGTGATAAAAAAGAACCGTGGGTCAAGTAAAATAGGAAAAAACACTGCAGCCTGAATCTCAAAGGCTTTAATAGTTGGAAATACAACGTTTGGTAAGGATAATAATATCAAAAATTATAACAAAACTAAAACAAAAAGTAATGTGTTTCATAACGGGCAGGACTCACCATAAGGTTCTGGTCCTGGAGAAGCTCTTGTCAACCCTGCAGAGAAACACAGAACAGCAGATTAATGTTGGTTCTCTAAAAAGACGTTTGAAATACTTATTGGATATCAATACTGAATATGAGCAGGTTAAGAAGTTCCTTAATTTCCCTTTTTAATCCTTGGCATTTTCATTGGAGATTTTTTTTTAACACACTGTAACTCACACTCTCTTAAGAAGCTTTTAATAAACCAATGAAAATTATTAAAACGCATTGTCTAAATTCTAAAGATGGCGATAATCGATGTAACATCCCATTTTCTATGATTTCATACTAATTTTAATGCTGCGCTTATATTCAATCGAGCAACAACTTTTTTTTTTTAATGAAGAATACATTGGTTTCAAAAGCAAATAGTCACTTAATCTTCATAACGTCAACGTAGGTACGTCTCCTCTTTCACGGCAACATACCATAGATCCCACATAAGGCTGGTCTCTTAAAAAGAAGACTCAAAGGGGACAAGAGCACCTAAAGTTTAACAAAGCACGAAGGATACATAAGGAATTAATTAGAAAGAATTGTGCTGTGTTGTTGTTGTTGTTGTTCCATGGAAAGATGGGTTAATGTGAGTCAAGTCCGAGAGGTCTTTATAGGTGGAATTAACTGTCAGGGAGAGAAACGGAAAGAATAGGAGAGGGGAAGAGCTGCCAGGTAATGGAAACAAATTGTTAGTCTGTTTTCCTCCTGTTTTGTTTGTGCATCACATCTACATAGTGGTAGCAGTTTTGTGGCGCTCCCATTCCATTCGCCCTGCATACAAATGACGCGGGGGCTAAATTCTCCTTACCTGGATCAATCTGTCAAGCAGCTCCTGAGTGGAAGCTGCTTGTGGACAATCAATCCACTGATAATCAGAGCTTATCCCTTCTCCCTCCTCGGGGGCAAAGCCAATCAAATAAATACCTTCTGCCATTTGATCCTCACACACACACGCACACACGCACGCACGCACGCACACACACACACACACACACACACACACACACACACACACACACACACACACACACACACACACACACACACACACACACACACACACACACACACACACACACACACACACACACACACACACACACACACACACACACACACACACACACACACACACACACACACACACACACTTCATTCCTCCTTTTTACTTTTAGTGGATAATTAGAGAAAAGGGCAACTGAAGTTGCGTCTACCACAGAGAAATAAACACTTCTCATCCTTATCAAGATTTCTCAAGAAGTCAAATGTAATTCAATGTGTAACAACAAGGACTGTGACTGAAAATGTCCCACACAGCTACAGTAGGATACTTAATGCCATTCATCCAGTGTGTTGATTATTCATTTAACTTACAAGGCCTCATGAGAAAACCTTTCAAAAGGATTAATGAGATTCTGGAAATGTAAAAAAAAAAATGTTTACTGTAAGATTTACCCGAGGCGATACACTCAAAGGCCTCACTTGATTTCCCCTCACCCCCATAAAATATTCATAGAACAAAGTCTTATCCAATCCAAACATAAGTGATTTATGCCAAAGAGAGCTTGCGATGTATAAGAACAGAGTGCACAGTCTGACACTATGTCTACGTTTTTGTTTTTTCATTCTTAAAGAGCAGCTTAAAACCTTGTTTTAGCTTCGATATCCCCTCTTCTCTTCACTTATTCAAAAATGAATTCAAAACACAGACACACAAAAAAGATCTGTCCTCATTATAAAAGCTACTCCGTTACAAGTTACATGTCCTGTCCTAAGATATCATTATTCCCCTTTGTGACTGACAAACTGTTATATTATTGTATTATTATCGATACTGCTGATGCCTTAAAGGGCCAGTAAGCGATTTTGGAGATATGTTGGTTGTAAAAACACTTGCTGCCCCTTTAATGTTCAAGTATCATTTTTACTGTGGAGGGTTAGTCAAGGTGGAGCTAAATTTACTACATACTGTCGGGTATGTCACATAAATGTTAAACTATTATAGGGTTGTCATATGTTTTGTATTGAGTCATAACAGTCCTCAAACGGAAAATAATAAGTTACTGGTGGTCAGGTAGGTAGGCAGGTGGGTGATTAGGGCAGGTAGGTGGTAGGTAGTTAGTCAGATAGATAGATAGGTGGGTGGGTAGTTAGTTAGTTGGTTAATTTGTTAGGTAAGTAGGTAGGTAGATGGATGGGTTAGTAGGTAGTTAGTTAGGTAGGTAGGTAGATGGGTGGGTAAGAAGGTAGTTAGTTAGGTAGGTAGGTAGATGGGTGGGTAAGTAGGTAGTTAGTTAGGTCTTTAGGTAGGTAGGTGTTTAAGTAGGACGTTGGGCAGGTAGGCAGGTTTTTCGTTAAGTAGGTAGGTGGGTGGGTAAGTAGGTAGTTACGTAGGTAAGTAGGTGGGTGGGTGGGTAAGTAGGTATTTAAGCAGGTAGGTAGGTCTTCACACAATCTTCTGTGTCTCCTCTAATGTCTCTCTTATTTCAGTCGTCGTGTCTGTAGTCAAAACATTGAATAAAGTTGTTTGAGAGAGAAACTGGGATGATGCAAGAAAACTGAAACAGTATCACTGCTGTGTCTGACATCCAAACATGTTGTTTTCACCAAACTCTTCCAACACACACACACACACACACACACACCTGCGTGCATGTCCTCAGATACAACTCACCTTTGTGTGTGTGGGCGTATTTGAAATGGAAACACTGACATTATGCGAGTTGCTGGTGAGGGCTCTGTTCTCTTAGCGGTGTTTGTTGCCCCGTGTTGAGAATGGAAATATTAGTTCGCCAGTCAGCGATGCGGTCGGCGATTGTCCCCCCTGCTGACACAGGCAACACGCTGTTGTTGGTGTTAACCGTCACGAGTGAGGAGCAGGCCATCACATAAACAAACAGACTGCACC